>NC_137471.1:82843085-83443085 GCF_964235325.1 Thermobia domestica | reverse complement strand
GGGAGAACCAGCAAAAAGTTCTACCATGAGAGCAGCTAAATATTTTCGATTAAAAGACAACATATTGTATCGTACACAAAAACATCCAGAGCTTGGGCTACTTCATCTTTTGTGCATCCCGAAAAGCTTGGCAGGACATTCGTTTGAGTCTATCCATAAAGACCCGTCAGCGCCCCATTTTGGGTTTTCAAAGACTTATAAAACTGTCCTTAACAAATACTACATGCCAAACATGAAATCATACTTGGCATTCAGAATCAAGAACTGTAGGGAGTGCCAACTCTTGAAAAAACTCCCACAAAAACAACAGGGAGAACTCCATCACCCGATAGGCCATATAGGGGAAGGAACGATGGATATTTGACGATTTAGGACCCTATCCGCACGAAAAAGGGAAACTAAAATATGTTTTAGTCGCCATCGAAACAAGTACACGTTATATAGTGACGAAGGCTGTTAATGGGATTACGGCAGATACAATTGAACAGTTCTTATTGGAAGAAATAATTCTGAAATTCGGCGCCTTTCGTTTCCTTCATCTGGACAGACATCCTGTGCACAGAGCGAAGAAACTTCAAAAACTAGCAAAAAACGAAGAACTGGATTTAATTTCTGCCCTGCTTTCAACCATCAACACACAGGATTAGTCGAAGTCATGAACAAAACATTACAGAATTCCTTAAAAATTTTCGTCCAACAAAATCACGAAACATGGCCAAAATTATTACCTCATATTACTTTTGGTTTAAATAGTTTTGCTCAATTAGGAACGAAGAAATCAAGCTTCTTTCTTATGTTTGGATACGAACCCAGGACAATCAGCGATTGCAGACTGCAGATTACCCCTCAGCTACAGCTTGAACGGGACCAACTCGTAAAACTTCGAAAAAAGACACGGCAAAACTTACTGAAGGCTCACGAACAACAAAAGAAGTATGTTGATAAAAAACATAAACAACAAACTTTTCACACTGGAGATAAAGTACTCATTTACTTCTCCTTTCGAAGAATTGGGGAATCATCACAATGGACCGATAGATACTGTGGACCGGCTACAATAATCTCAAAACTAAACAATAATCTCTATCGCGTTCGCATGCCCCATAATTTCAGGGAGAGAGAACAGAATATTTCCATCGACAGAATTAAGACATTTCATGCCGCCGAAGAATATATATACAATGATAATGGTGACGTATGCACCAGCTAGGAAGAAGGAAAGAGAAGAAAAGAAGAGAGAAAACCAAGACTAACATCATCCCAGCAGATATAAACGTGCGACATGCGAAGCGCACTCTTCATGTTTCCGCGACATTAAAAAAACATGGACTAGAAGAAAACAAGATACACCATCTGATACAGCTAACTATTTGAAGTGACCAAATCTAGTACCTACCTTAGTCAGGGGCGGATCCAGGGGGGGGGGGGCGATCGGAGTGATCGCCCCCCCCCCAGAAGAGGAAACTTTCTTACTTTATATATATAAATAAAATCTATCCCAGACTTTGGAGCGCTTAAAAGTTGCATCATGACAACCCACCGCCCCCCCCAGAAGTCGGTCCTGGATCCGCCCCTGACCTTAGTATTCAAATCGCAAGCGATCCCTTGTCTTTTTTTTTTTTTTTTTTTTTTTTTTTAACTCTTATAATTCTTAACCAACCTGCATTCTGTCACATAAACAAGCATCCATATATACAATTTCCTTCAGTGAACAAAATTACAAGCCAGCATTTTCTTTCGACTTCGAGCGAACGAACTTTACAAGGCCAGCTACAACATTTTTTTTTCTTTGTTTCTCTGCTGCGTATCATATGACTGTCACTAACATATTGACCTAGATATACAGAGTGTTCAGAAAACCAGAACTTTTGATTGGCAAACTTTTCTCCGGCGTGACTACAATTATCAAAGTACTGACTTTAACCGTTCTCTAAGTATGTTCTGTCATCTATTAACTAGTACTAGCCAGAACTAGACCAATATTAGAAACTTTTCTATAATAGCATTCTTTGACGTGCGAACTTTATAAAATATACTACGGATATTACCATCAGTGACGTAGTTATAACTATTAACTGTACTCACCAGAGCTTCGACAGCCTCTCCTTTGAGAGGGATGACGTATTATACTGATTCTGCTTAGATTAAGAGGACAAACTGTCAGTGCTCCAACTTTCATTTTAAACTTTACTTATGTGATAGTGTCTCAAACAGTGATATCAGTGACCAGTGCTTTTAACTTTACTTTTGTGTTTCAGTGTTATAGTGCATTTACAGTGTATAATGTGCCCAATATGCAGATTCCACATGATGGCACAAAGAAAAAAAAATAATCCAGTGGCTTATTTTTTTTCTACGCCCCGGAGGTGTGAGGTTCCGCATGTCTACACGTCATGCAATAACCACGTGTGAACTACATGTGTTAGTAATAAATAAAAACAAACAGACGACGGTCCCGAAGAGGAGTCGATCACCATCGCCAACAGTCGGAAGGACGAGAATCAACGAAGGAAGCCGACAATACAGGATAAAAAGGAACTGCACGCCTCGACCAACAGCAATCTTCCCGGATTGATCAAAACACCTAAAACCTCTTTCACGACACTCTGTCACCGAGAGGTATCCATCCTTATACCCACGACGCTTGGTCACCGGGCTCCTATCTTAATCTTACCTAAAATATTAGAGAAATTACTTATTATAATTTGTGTATATAAGAAGACTTTTTATACTAAAAAGGTGAAGAGAAAATCCAAATCCCGAATACATTTTATTGCTCTACCCAATAAATTTTACAATATATATGAGTAATGAAAGATATCCAATTAATATAAAAATAAGATTAATCTTGTAAACAAATTGGTCAAAGAAATGTTCGTTGCCCTATTTCTTTTGAAAAGTGAGGAAGGGAAGAGCATGTTAAAAAACAGCAAGTATATAAAGTGAAAGGAAATTATGTTCCAATAATATGTCTTACATTAGTCATCTTTCCCTTATCCCCCCCCCCTCCCACACACACACAATACAAGTGAATAAATATGTTCTTCAAGGCTGATTTGAAGAAATGAAATCTTTGAGTTTTACGTCCCACGGTTATGCCGGTTAGGCTAAAGGAGACGGTGATGATGAGTGATGAATGAATTGGTGGAATGAAGAAAGTGGGAGGAAACGGGAGAACCCCGAGAAAACCCACGCACACGGTGTTTGTCCACCACAAAGTTCACTTGGCGGGGGCTGGGATCGAACCCGGGACCCCAAGCACCAGAGGTGAACGCTCTACCACTGAGCCACCGCGGCCCCCTGCTGATTTGAAGAATCGATACCTTCTTCTGGTTCTTATACTGCTTCGTTCAACTGTTACGTTCAGCCTTGAGCATTGGTGGATTAGGCTAAGATGACGGGAGGGCATAGAACTAATGTATTTAACCAAGAACGCGATTGGCTCGAAAACGCTGAGAACCACTTGGTTATATTACGACAGACTTCCCATACTTATGCACAGACAGAAACATCAGGGTTGTATTTGCTCAAGTGTAACTAGTTGTAGATTGGATCTTATAGTTGATGACAGACCCTATAATTAATATGACGTATAATAAAGTATAGGTGGAAGTGAATAACTGTTTTGAGATTACGTGCTCGGTCTACATTACTTATCGCATAACTCTAAATTATTGACTACCTGTAAAGAAGATACATCGACTAGCCTATTTCTTACATATATTTAGATTAACAACGCATAGGATAGTTTAGAAGTCTATAATCTACATTGACTTTCGTTTCTGTCACGAAATCATTTAGTACAGCGTAGCAATAGCTTTAAGGATCCATAGAAAGTACCCTTCTCTATCCGCATTGTAAAAGTACCTTATGGCAATAACTAGAAGTAATTCTTTTACTTCAAATATTAACCTAACAGGTATTGTAATGTTACGAGAAAAAACGTAATTTTTTAAAACTATTTTTTGTGCTCTCTAAAACTGAACGTTGTAGGAGTTTTAAATTGAAGCGAAACTAGATCCGAAATTCTTGCAATTTCATTTACCAAACTAAATTCAGCTTAGCACATTTTACTCACTTCCGCATAAAATTATATGCTTCATGCTGGATCTTCCTTTGGCATTTTCTCAATCTAAGAATTTCAAAACTCAAGTGTCCTACTTCTTATTGGACCATGACAAAATCAAAGCCATGGAACCAAATGTACTTCCGAAGCGGCGACGTCATTTGAGGAGAGCAAGGGAGCAATCCACCTTCCCTTGAGTTCTTGAAACCGTGCATTTTAATAAATTGTATATTGAAATATTAACAAAAAACGTAGAACTCTTATATCGATGGATAATCTTGCTCCTATTCCCACTCTTGGCAAAAACTGAAATGACACCATTGTTCCGAAGAATATCTGCAACGATGTACACAACTTCAACTGCTAACTTATACACAATGTAGAGCAGGCCCGTAGTTAAGGAGTGGCCCGGGAACCTTAGCACTCCCTACAGCTACCTTCCCCTGAAGCTTTTATTTGCTTGTCTGGATAAATATCTGTTCAAAATAAGTAGTCAAAAATGTCAGATGAATAGGAGCTGCTACATTTCTGTTACGAATTACATAAATAATAAATACAGGGTATCCCATAAAAATGTACTCACACTTTAACTAGCTACTATACACATATTTAACTTTGATTAAGATATTCATTGACATATTTACAGGTCTAACAGAATAAATTAACAAAAGGTAATGACATTATGGAGTAAATTGGTCTTTTCCGCAAATTGTTTACACATTTTGTTCCAAACAAAAAGTATGTGAGTGATAGGTCAATAAAGACAGCACATTTTTATGGGACATATTGTAAATGAATAAACAGTTTTGTGGTGTTCCTTGTTGTGTCATTGCTTCCTAAGCATTAATTTTTGCCCTCTCTAAGAAATGGGACTGGCTATGGGCCTGGTATTTGCACTGGTTTGCATAAGGAGGATACATTATAAAGAGAAGATAATTCTGTGCGAATTTGGACTGTGTAACACACTGAATCTGTAAAAATAAAAATAACCTGTACTAATTAACTACTAGACTTACCTCCAACTCCGTGCTTTCCATGTCAGTTTTCTCCTGGTTAGTTTTATCAACAAATCGTTTCACAAGTTCATGTAACGATACTTCTCGAACTTCTGAGTTCATATTATCTGATCTGCCTGTACGTACTAACTTGAATCGCCTTTCTTCTGCAAAGTAATATATGCATACACTTAGTTTACACTGGTCTACTGATACTTAATTTGTAATGCTTTTTTTTTTTTTTAAACTTTTTGTATCATAACCTGCTCGTAAACAGCTACAGGGTTCACACAAAAAAATGAAGATCGATTTCCTTAACTTTCCATGACACTCCCTGACACAAATCCTTGTTTTTCCTGACGTAAATTCTTGAATATTAATAGGAAGATTTGGAGTAAGTTCTATCGTACACTTTTTTTTAACAGCCTTTATCCCCATAGCAGTCCAATACACATAATTACCATTTACATATTTGTTATGTTCAATATGAGTAACTGTTATTTACACAAGATAGTATATAATAATATATGTATGATACAGTAACACATACCTTGACATTGCAAATTAGACTTTTTTCCCTTGAAAAAACAACTGCCGACTCTCCCTGAGACCAATATTATCACCTTAATATCTTAATATTACCAACTCAGATACATGTTAATCCTCACACTTACAATTGAATGGGTGAGTTGAAAAAGGTACACATTCCAAAAACATAAACTTTCGGAAAACTAAGAAAAACTGTTTTGCGAGAAAACTAATTGTTTTACCAAAATACTTACTATTGTCAATTTGTACCGTTCAGTGTAGCAAACCCATTGCACGTGGTACCTATACATAAATATTTTTTATATATCATATAATTATGTAAAGATGTTCAGGAATATGTTCCTTTTTCAACTCAACGTTTTTAAATGCACAATACTTTATCCCAATTAGTGGATTATTTTAAACAGGTTTCAGAAATAAATGAGTAAAATTTTTTCAGTCTTTGTATGAGGGTAAACAAATATATTTCAAAAGTGTTAGCTACACATATTGAGAGAAATAACAATGTTTTCCGATAAAACAAGTAATTGTTGGATTTTTCAGAGTAGACAATAGTCAATCATCTTGATCTAGTGGATCAGCAGCTGAAAAAGAAAAGCCTTGATCGAAAAACATTATAAAAACATGTTCTTTTTTGTTTTACCATCATTAGTAGTTTTTTTTTTTTTTTTTTTTTTATGTGATTGAACCACACCGAGCTGCGAAAAAGTGCTGGGATAATAGTATTAAAATGATTTATTTTACTTTGCCATTGCAAAGTCTTCTTTCTTTGTTACATACAGGGTCCAATGTCATAACATACCATAAAACACGTCTATAATAAAGATAGAAATACTTAGGTTAGGTTAGATTTATTATGAAGTTTCGTGTTATATTCAGACTGTAGTTAGGATAGACAAGTTCAGATTAAGTGAAAATAGTCTAAACTGATTTACAAAATATAAAAAAACAGAATATAAAATTTACATGTTTTGCATTGTATTAAGCATGTTTGATTTAATTTTGATCTTGAGGTCTTCTCAGGTACTGCAGACATCGACCTGAGGTCTGCCAAATCGGTAACCAAAGTTTTTCTTGAAATATTCCAAATAAAACTCATACTTTATTACATTCTTCAAGTCAGGAAATTTTTCTATGAAAAGTTCATGCATTATTGCCACATTAAGCTGAGCATCGAGATATGTGACTGATGTAGACGTTTAGTATGCAACATATTTAGGAAATGAATCAATATGTTCATGTATTTTAACTAAATGTGAGGCTGGAATAGCATTAGAACGGTATTCGTGTTTACCTCTCATGTCAATGGGGAATTTCCCAGAAGCCAACATCTTTGTCAACCTAATGACAACTTTGTGTAACACCGCATTAAGGCTTACGTAAGCATTACGCATACTTCAACTCTCATGTACCTTTCATGGCAAAGTACTTGAAAGAAGACTCGTGTTGCTTTGAGTTTTCATTTGATGGCCTGTGCCTTGCAATCTTATGCCTCTCAATTAGGTTCATTATTTATGTGGCCCGCTCGTTCTTAGGTCTGCCACTATACAGGGTTTTAATAATGTTCTCTTTTTTTTCAATAGAGAAACTATCCATGCATTTTTCCCTACACTTGCAGTTTGTGCCGGTTGTTTTGGCTGGAACAAGAACGCCTGCTGAAGTTATAAACTCTTCACCTCGACGCCTTGCTAACTTTTCCACCTGCGGTACATGTTTTTCTTTGTTAAGTCTACTCTTTTTACGGCTTGGTTCACCACTGTCACTGTCTGTTTCTGACATTGTTACTAGGTTAAAGCAAAGAAACACTAATAAACTTCACGACACTACTTTTCGCAATGATCTTCACTTTCTACTTTAAACATAACCAACATGACCTTACATGACCTTAAATAACAGCTCACCTGTTAAGTCATAACTCATGACTGAGCACTAGCGCTGTGGTGGGTGCCTCCGCTACTAGCGAGGCTATGAGTTGAAGAAGGGACATATTCCTGGAATCTGTTCCTTCTTCAACTCAATCGCATCTACATATTTTTGGCAACCTCATTTGCAATAGTGAAATATGTTTCTTTTTTTGCTCAATGGATGTAGATACGTCCAAAGAAGAAAATGGCTATTTCAGATTAATTTGTGATATTTTTGGAATGTGTACCTTTTTCAACTCACCCATTCAATTTTAAACATAATTTTGTTTTGCTTTCAGTTTTTGAATTTGTTTTAGACAGCATATTCTTCTTATTTGTAATATAATTGTGTTTGTTTCTTCCTTTTTCCAATTTCTTAACTTCAGCACTTAGTTTTCTTCTTTCACCTTTGATTTTACTTTCCTCTGCACTTTGGATTCGTTTCTGTTTACGGTATTCATCGTAGCGTCTCCGAGCTGAACGAACTGAGAGAAACATTCTTCGAGCAATAGGAACAGATTCCACACCCCCATAGAACATAATTGCATCATGCACCCGCCTCTGTGCTACGAGAGAACCTTTGATTTGGTTGGTCTTATTGACTGAGAACCCGCCCTCCATTGAAACATTGCCATGGGATAAAATTAAACATATATTCATAACATGCTACAAATCGGAATACTCTTGTTTTTTGGACATTACCTTTGCAAAGAAGTAATCTAATCTGATGCTGCCCATCTTCTCTTCGTATTCTCTGAAGTCAACTGCAAGAGATCCCTGGGTTTCAGTACAGAAAGGTATAAATTGACATTTTGCTTTCTCAGGAACGGAATCTGATATTCTGTTATACTCATGCAGAGTTTGTAGGATGCGTTTCATCCTAGTCTGAGCAAGTTCTGGATTGTTCTTTTGTAGCCTGGGGCCAAAGCTGACAGAGCACATACTGGTTTGTACTTCAGAGCTTCTTTCCACTATATTCTTCATTGTGCCCAGCAAAAAGACGACAAAAAGTTTCGTACTGGTTTTAAGCTTGAAAGCTAGTCTCTATGATTGTTTCAGTTCTTTCAGTAGTTTTTTTTTTTTTTTTTTTTTTTGTGATCTAAAAACAATGTCCACCATTCTTATTTCTAGTAAATTTTCATTTGCAGTCAAATCCAAAGCAAGAAGCTTCACTGCACTGACACTGCACTGTCACTGCACTTCACTGCAAAGCAAGTTTCATAATGCTTTGTTTGACACTATGATTCATTAGATTCCTTAAGAGAGATAGAAGTTCTGAGTACATGAAACAAACAAATGGCTCAAGACTGGAATTTTCTTTCAAATGATTTACACTCTGTTGTGACAGTTTTGAAGGAACAAATTTACACTTCATGAATTGTCTTGTACATTTACCTTCCCTGACTTTCCATGACATATTTTACACAAAATGCATAATTTCCCTGACTTTCCCTGATGTGTTTTCATTTCCCCAAACATTCCCTGATTTTCTAGAATGTGGGAACCCTGAACTGGAATACGATCAAAGAAATACGCTTAACTCATTCACTACCAAAAATTTAAAATTCTTCTGTTATACCCACTAGAATCAGATTAAAATGAACTGCTGTACGCACAGTAAAAAAGATTTAAATATCCTAAAGGAGCCTTCATTGCAGTCTGAATTAATGGGGAAGGGGGCGGACAACTGCTTTTGCCCCTGACAGAAGCCGATTTCGTTTTAGTTGTGTAGGCGATTAACTCACAGGAACGATAAAATTTGATCAGTGATAATCCTACAAACTATGCAACAGACGTTTTCCAATAAACAAATTTTGTCGTAATTTTGAGAAGTGAGGTTATCTATTTATCTCTCCGAAGAGTTCCACAGGAAAGGAGAAACCTTAACATATGCTCTCAGTTTAGCATCTTTTAGTATCATCAATAAAAGCATGAGCGAACATTAAAACCGTCTGATTGAAATACCAAAATTCGTGTGATAAAGTAAGACTGTTCATATGCTTCCTACAGTTTAGTTATAATATTACACACTAATTTAAAATAGGTATAATTCACAGGGTGTTACGAAAAAAAAGACGAAACAGGGACGAAAATGACTAAAAAACCTTATAATATACTTAGTCTAGCCATAAATACTGTTACAAAGTAAAAACTCAACATCAGCAATACGAGAAAAGGGAATTTAATATGCATATAGTATGTGAAACATACATGGTCTGACAACAGTTTGCACCTACTATATTTTAAAATGTGCGTCGTTAGCACGCACACAGGCTTGTCTGGCGGGCCACTCATCTATGGCAGCACGCACTGTCTCCAAGGGAACTGACGCCACTGCAGCAAGTAAAGAACACTTCAAACTGGCAACTCTGGGATGACGCTTCTTGCATGTAATACCTCAAACACTGTCCACAGTTTGTAATCCTGGGGATTAGGGTCATGGCTGTTTGAGGGCCAGTCCTCAGTGGATATGAAGTCAGGCCCATTGTGTACCAGCCACTCCTGGGTTGATTTTGGCTTCTGAACAGAAGCCGAGTCTTGCTGGAAAGTCCATATGGGTGTTCAAAAGAGGGTGGTGGTTAAGATCTTCACTATTGGCTCCAGAACAGTGTTTTGGTACACCCGGGCACTAGTTTTTCCTCCTTTCTAACAAAAATGAAGACGGTGGTGCCAACATAGCTAACTCCACACCACACCATGACGGACACGGGATGATAGGCTCTCTGGAGTTTTGGAACTTTGTCCCTGGCTTCCTGAACTGATGACGCATATACTTTATCATTTTGGCGATTGAAACACTCTTGATAGTGAACAACTTCTCATCGGTGAGCACAATCTGCCTGTGCCAATTTTGCGCGTACCGCTAAAGCAGGCGTTTACTTTTACGCTTCCTTTGCTTCATCAGACGTGGCGTCAGAGTGTCCCGTTGACTGTCGGTAGGCTCGAATACCAAGATCGTCCCTGAGTAAAAATGAAATGAAATCTTTGAGTTTTACATCCCACGGTTATGACGGTTAGGGTAAAGGAGACGGTGATGATGAGTGATGAATGAAATGGTGAATGAAGAAAGTGGGAGGAAACGGGAGAACTCCGAGGAAATCCACGCACGCGGTGTTTGTCCACCACAAAGTTCACTTGGCGGGGGCTGGGATCGAACGGAGGTGAACGCTCTACCACTGAGCCATAGTTTGCTTGAAGATGTTCAGGCCATTACTATCTTCTTCCGTACAGATTTCTCCTCACACGCGCCGCCACTGATTTTACAACTTTTGGAGTCTTTGCACTTCGTGGTCGACCAGCTCTCGGGCGATCCTGAATAGACCCAGTATTAAGGAACCCTGGATGGCGCGGTTCACAAACATGCAACTGATGTTAAGTTTCTTTTTTAGTTTATTAAAAATTTCACTCGCTGGTTTTCCAACCTTGTGTAACGCTATCACTCAGGGTTGGCAAAAACCATGGTTTTTATTTAAAAAACCGGTTTTTTTGTGGTTTAAACCAGGTTTTTTTGGTTTAAACCAGGTTTTTTTGGTTTAAACCAGGTTTTTTTTTGGTTTAAACCAGGTTTTTATGGTTTAAATGATTTGCTCTATATATCCATATCATATATGGACAGAAATAAGTTTGTTTTGCCTTGATGTTATTATGCACCAACCGGGTTATGCTGGAAGGGGTCACATAAGCTTAAAGCGGAATAAAAACCGCTTCTCGAGTTACATCCGAGAGAAATTGTCCTCCATTTGAACTCGGAACCAGGACTAATTGACCACAAATGCGATACGTCTGCCGAATCACTCACGAAGGAATCCTGATAAAAAAAAAATACGTTGTACTGATCTTTACATGCTTCTTAATATAACTCTCAAGAGTCATTTCAGAAGGACAAAAAGATGAACAGTTGCACAAGTGAAACCATTACACAGAATTACATATGAACAATTTCAAAGTACTACGGAGTACAGAAGAACTAATTTAGTTCAAGTTAGTTAAAACGACTTTTATTGGTCCAAATTAAAGAAATACACCGACTTAATCTGCATATCAATAAAAGTGAATAAAGATACGAATTATTTGAGTCCACTTTGGCTCAGACTCATTTATACATAAATAGATACCAAAGATACTTATTTCACTAAATGCCTCTCGTGGGGTCTGTATGACCCCCCCCACACACAAAGTACGGCATTTTCGATGTATTTTATCAATAGTGAACATTGAAACGAAACAATATTTATTATGTAATTGCAATCGAAGAAAATTCTAATAACAACTACAAAAAATCACAAAATAAACATTTATAAACTTGTAAAAAATAGTTGCTTTTGTAGTATAATCTTTTTGAGTAATAAATGGGGAATTTAGGTCTGAATATAATACGAATAATATACGGGAGTGAAACGTGATAACCCACAAATGTGTGTTCATCAAGATTTTACAAACACTTACACTTTTACGAACATTTTTTTGTTTTTTGGTTTAAACCAGTTGTTTTTTTTTTTTTTTGAAAAAACCAGCTGGTTTAAACCTTGGTTTAGACCATGGTTTAAACCAGCCAACCCTGCTATCACTGCTACCTTACTTTTGTATTCACCCCATTTTATTCGCTACGCGTATCCTTTTCTACAGCAGAACTCTCAAAAAAAAAAAAAAAAAAAAAAAGATCATACTTTTCACCGGCAGGTTCGTTGTTTCTACTCACAACAAACATTATTGCAGCCTCTGGTACTTTTGTAACAGTATTTATGGCTACACTACAGATGGTGATCAGAAAAATGGAAACACCTGTAGTTGGCAACACGTCAGATGTATGGGTTGGCGGGTTGGCAGTGGTGTCGTGGTGCCCGCAGCGCCGGACCGCTGGTGGTGGTGTGTTAGGTCGGTCTTCATATTACGTCTGCCGCAGTGGAACAGCAATGTCCAGTGGCTGCAGCAGACGGAGGTAGTGTAAAATCAGAGACCTCTCAGATTTTCAGAGGGCAAATTGTTGGTGCGCGGTTATGTGGAGTGAGTGTGACGGCAGTGGCTACTGTGTTAGGAGTGTCGCGTGGGACAATGTCGAAGGTGATGATGGCCTACACAACACACGGGAAAACCACATCGGGGACGCGGAACAGTGGGCGGAAGAAAATCATGAGTGACAGATCACGCCGGGTATTAAAGCGCATTGTCACGCAGAACCGTCGTGGCACTGCGGAACAAGTGACGGAGGAACTCAATCAGCACCTCCCCCACCCTGTTTCGACAATCACAGTCCGCCGCGAATTACATGACATGAACTTACGGGGTCGTGTTGCACGGGCCAAACCCCTCATCAGGGACCATAAGGCTTTCGCACGCCGCAAATGGTGCCGCGACCATGCAACTTGGACCGTTGAGGACTGGAAACGTGTGATATGGTCGAATGAGTCATCCTTCACCCTATTCCCAACCACGGGCCGTGTGGAGAACGCCCAAAGAAGCTTATGATCTGCAGTGTCCCTGCCCAACTGTGAAACATGGCGGCTGCTCGGTGATGCTGTGGGCCGCTATATCATGGTTTTCATTGGGTCCTGTGGTCACACTTAGCGGACGAATCACTGCCAACGATTATGTCGCAATTTTAGGAGACCACTTGCATCCTATGGGCCGGATGTTGTTCCCGGACAATGACGCCATCTTCCAGGATGATAATGCACCCATTCACACAGCTGGCGTTCTTGCAGCGTGGTTTGAGGAACATCGGGATGAAGTTCAACACCTCCCCTGGCCCGCCCAATCCCCAGATCAACATAATTGAACATCTGTGGTCCGTATTGGAAACACGACTCCGGCGACGATTTCCACCTCCATCCTCTCTCACAGAACTGGCCGATGCCCTGCACGAGGAATGGTGTAAAATTCCACTTGCTACCATTCACGACCTCTATGCCTCCATCCCGCGTCGCAACAAGGCTGTTCTGAAGGCGAAAGGTGGCCCGACACCATATTAATCTGGTAAGTTGCAATTTCGTTCAGGTGTTTCCATTTTTCTGATCACCATCTGTAGGTATATATACATATATGTATGTACAATTATGTATCTTCCATAAATAGGGTTAATAACAATTGTATACGTTAACATGCATTGAAAACGAAAGAAAAAGAAAGAATAAAAAACTTACTTTCAAGTGTTGCTCTGACGCGAAGAAGCCGCATCACCAACTCATCGACAGCTGCATTTGATGGAGCACACAACAAAATTTTAGGAACATCTGGACGATTTCCGTGCTTCTTGTACAAATTTTTGCCGTATAGAAGTTGCAAGATTAATGATACAATAACATGAGACTTTCCAGTACCTAAAAATAATTTAAAATTAATATTCATATTTCTTGTATGTAGTCAGAATATTCGGTTACAAAGAGCTATGTATGAAAAGAGTAATTTGAATTGTGAACACAAACAGAAAAGCTGAAGTGCTGCAATACTCACTATTATTATGATGAAAGTGATCCTTTTGCTATTTAGTCATGGTCAAAAGGCTCATTTTACAACAACGTACAAACGATGACATGGAAAGAAATTATGAAAATTGTTATATTTTCAAATCAAACAAATAATTTTACTAATTACGAAATTACTACATTTCAACCCTTCCCTAGATATGAGGTGTGATCAAAAAATACGGTGAATAATTTTATTAGAAACAAAGTAAAAGCTTACATGGAATTTGATTTAATCTCCTTCAAAGTACTGTCCCTGGCTAAGAATGCACTTACGTTGTCCCAACGTTGATCAATGACTGGAAGCATTTCTGGAAGGCTTCTTTTGGAAGGGCGTGCAGTCAGTCTATCGTGGCCCTTTCAATGTTAGGAATGGTGTTAAAACGTTTTCCTTTAAGCACGGTTTTAATTTTTGAGAAGTCGCATGGTGCTGTATCTGGAAAGCACAGCGACTGTGGGCAGACCGGAATATTTTTTCGGACAAAAACTTGCAGATCAAAAGCAAGGTGTGGCACAGTGCGTTTTCGTGAAGAAGGAAACCATTTGCCATCTAATCGGTGGTTAAAATGTTTTTCACGGGCACACACGAGATATTTAGTTGTTCGGAAAGCTCTCGAATAGTCATTCGCCATTTTGAATACATCATTTGTGCCATTTTTGCACGTTTTCACCTGTTTTTGACGTCGAAGGACGCCTCGATCGTAGCTCGTTTTCAACCGACTCCTTGCCGCTTTTGAATCCCTCATACCACTTGTAAACAGTCTTCAATGCCAGCGCTTCATCGCTATACACTGATTTCGTGAGCTTTTTTTTGACACTTCTTTGCAGCACAGAACAAAACTTAATGTTGGCGGTGCGCAACAGACACTCTTAATACGTCCTCACTCTTCTGCCTCTGGAAACCAACTAACATGTCACAACTCGTTCACACTCGACACTGACTGTACCAAAGGTTTAGGCTACCGGGCTTACTAGTTGAAATGGATACAATATTGATAGATGGCACTGTACACCTACATTCACCATACTTTTTGATCACACCTTTTATAAACTAGGTCTAATCTCTAACATGTTCTGTATTTGGGTTCGCGTTAAAGATACTAACAGAAAGACATTTTATCTAATTTCTACCACTCTAGGGAATGAAGTAAAAATTAAGGATATTTATGAAAAGCTGGCAACAATCTTTGATAGTCCACTTCTTTCATACTTCAGAAATTTCTTACAGAAATTAATTCCGAACGTCATTTCTGGGTTATGAAAATGGCTGCGAGAGAGAGCGTCCGATTTTTTTTTTTTTTTTTTTTTTAAGAAATTCACTTTCGTCTGAATCTAAAACGATCTTTTCGGTTTTTTTTTTTTTTTCAATTTTGATGAACTAAATAAACAGTTCCAAAACTTTGGAACTTCAGTTCTTCAACAGAATTTTACAAATGTGTCAAAGAAGATAATATTATATGTTTCGTGCGTTTTATTAATACATTTGCGACTTGGCGTCCTTTAAATGAGAAACATTTTGACGTGAAACAAATTTCAACAACTATATTGATATGAAAAAGAGAAGAAACAAAGAAACAAATATGGAAAAGATCAAAAGCAAGCGACTTTTGTTTCACACTGCATAACTTCTGTAGACTTTTAAATTATGCAAAATCAATACTAAACCGGAAGTACTAGATCTTTAACTTATTAAAGAGGGATAAGGTAAGAGAAAGGACAAATACTCTGAACGTTGAATTCCTATCGAAAACACTTTTTGCAATTTCTTACAATTATTACTAGTTAGGAATCAATATTGAAACCGAAAAGTTGTACTAGTTTGTACTGCTTCCGGTTTCAGTAGAAGAGATTAAATGAGATCGAAATAAAAGGTCTCTCTTAAGATTATTACAATTTAGAAACCAATATCGAAACAGGAAGTTCGACTAGTTTGTACTGCTTCCGGGTTCAGTAGAAGAATAAGAGATGAAATGAGACCGGAATACAAGGTGTCTCGTATAATTATTATTACTATTTAGGAACCACTATTGAAAGCGAAAGGTACTAGTTTCTCGTACTTCCGGTTTCAGTAGAAGAATTAAGAGCTGAGATGAAATCTACTTTTTGGAATCCTGAATCCATATCAAAAGCCCATTTGTTGTCTTCTATTATTATTATCGCTTTATGAAAATCAATACTGAAACCACAAGTGATACTAGATTCTACCAGTTTCGGTTGCTATAGAGAAATAAAGTCGGAGATGAAACTCATCCTTGCGGTACTGAATCCGTATCAAGATCAATTCTCTCTCTCTATTACCATTTTTTCACTATGACGATCAATATTGAAACCAGACATAGCAGATTTTCACCAGGGTTTCCGGTTTGAATATATATATATATATATATATATATAATGGAAGTGACTATGTTTGTGACTTCTTGAACCATCCGACCGATCTTGATCGAATTTTTAACATAGATAAGTTTCGGGATGGTTTTTATCATTTCACTTTGACGGTGCACTTAGAGAAAGGAGATGGGGGATATATATATATATATAAATGATCGAAAATGACCGATATTAGTGCCAAATCTATAGTTTTCGGGGTCGCTGAGATGAACAGTGACACTTCCAATATCGTTTAAATACAAATTCAGCTCCACAATTTGGGGGAGGGAGAGGAGTGGGATATATAACAATGATCGAAAACGACTGATATTAGTGTCGAATCCATAGTTTTCGGGGTCGCTGAGATGAACAGTGATACTTCGGATGTCATTTATATCCAAATTTAGCACCGCAACTTCGGGAAGGGGGAGGAGATATATATAAAAATGATGGAAAATGACCGATATCAGAGAGCGGTTCAGTAATAGTAAAAAGTGACTGACTAACGGAACATATTACTAGTTTTTCTTATTTTAACCCAGCGAAGCGGAATTGACGTCAATATAGGGATAAACGTTGAAATGAAACTTATTTTCTAGGGACGCTGAATCGATTTCAAAATGAAATTTCTCGCCATCTCTTACCGTTCTCGTTCTATGGAGATTGATACTGAAACCGGAAGTAGTAGTCAATTTCTATCACTTTGGGTTAAGTAAAGATATACAAGTGGAGATGGAATCTACTTTTGGGACGCCAAAGTGACCAAAAAACCGCTTCTCCCTTGGAGACGATAAAACGACCAGAACCCGCTTCGCGCTATGTTGATTTCTAGCACTTCCAATTCGAGCAGAGTGTTAAAGGAGGACATGAATCTTACTCTTGGGTCGCTGAATCTATAGGATAAAATTGAAACTCACTATATTTGTGACTCTTAATCTCTTGAACTACCCGAGCGATCTCGATCAAATTTTCAACATAGATGAGGTCCGGGCCTGAAATAGTTTTTGTCATTTGACTTTGACGGTAGAATTTAGGGGAGGGGGAGATATATAAAAAATGATCGAAAATGACCGATATTAGTGTCGAATCCATAGCCCTCGGGTCGCTGAAATGAAAAAAAATGAAGTGAAATCTTTTAAGTTTTACGACCCACAATTATGACGGGTAGGATAAAGAAGACGGTGATGATGAGTGATGAATGAAATGGTGGAATGAAGAAAGTGGGAGTAAACGGGAGAACCCCGAGAAAACCCACGCATATGATGTTTGTCCACCACAAAGTTCACTTGGCGCGAGCTGGGATCGAACCAAAGACCCCATGCACCATAGGTAAACGCTCTACCATTGAGCCAGCACGGCCCTCTGGGGACTCTGAAATGAACAGTGACATTCCCAATGTCGTTTAAATCCAAATTTGATCCCGCAACTTGGGGAAGGGGGAATATATATATATATATATATATATATATATATATATATATATATATATATATATATATAAATGATAGATATTAGTGTCGAATTCATAGTTTTCAGGAGCCTAAAGTTCATTGGTGACAGTTTTGCTGCCCTTTATGTCCAAAATGAAACGTATTCTCGATTCCCCCCCGTGTGAAGAATGGGCATTCTGCTAGTACATTTCAAAATACCACTTCTTGCTCTCTTACCGCTTTATTCTGACACCTATCGCTAGACAGATGGATGGACATAACTGTTCTATAGTTTTCCTACACTTATGCGTAGCATAGTTCAGAAGTCTAATTTATTTTATTTATTTATTATTATTATTATTATTATTATTTTTTTTTATTTTTTTTTTTGTTTCCGTAGGTTGTGTGATGGACTTGATTCTTGTAATTTACCTCCAAAAGTTGTTACCAAAAGTAACTGGAACTACAATTCTGAAACAATCTATTTAAGAGTTATAAATATGCGAGCTACGACAGTTTACATTCTCGTGTGGATAATGCCAAAAAATAATAGGCAGTCCTTAAGGACGGAGAATACAGTCAGAATTCAGTGATTATAAATCCATAAAACAGCACCAAAAGTTTTGTGACCTTCAGATCTTGAGATCCTATTTTGTATAAATTTTTCATCATCTGACATATTAGTTAATTTCCACAACCCATAAATTTTTCTGAATATAAGAAGTCTAAAGCAACAGATTCAATCTCATAAACACAGATATTTACATATCACTATAGCGAAAAGTAAAGTTTTTTAAGATGTTTACCTGGTGGTCCTTGAATTAATGAAATTTTATGCGGAGATCTCAAACACGCCTCTGCCGTCATAAGGACAGCCTTCTTTTGAACATGGTTAAGGGGATCCTTCACCATGACAGAAGAGAAAAAAAGAACATATTAGAAGACGAACTTTACCATTCCATAGCTGTAGTTAACTACTTAAACCGATATAGTTTATACTACCATTACAAATGACTACACTACAGAGTTTTCCGCTAGAAAGAGGCCAATATATATATATATTATAGTTAGGTATAGCAACTAGTTACTACCAGTGTTTTCTCCTGGAAGTAAAAGTGTCGTTATTTAATTGATAACGAAAAGTTTCTCTAAGTGCTTTTTACAATACAATGTACATCAGAGGTGTTATTACAATTATCATCAATTAGTGAATCAATTATTTTACTTTATTTGCAATAACACACATGCTCTTAAAAATGTTGTATAGATAAATGATAAAGCTCAGAAAAATGATGGTATTAAGTGATATTGACTAACGCAAGAAAAAAAAAGTTACAACTAGGTAAAGAACTCAGCGTTTATGTACGTATATTGTTTAGCAATAAATTAACAAAAAAATGGGAAGTCTGTATTTGACCTAGAGATTTCCAAACTCGCGATCCTTATGAGCAGGAGTTCTACAGTGGATAGCAAGCCAAAGCCCGAGTTTCAATACGGCTAATGAGCGTGAGCACAAGCTATTGTGAAGTCATTAAGGATAATGAGTCCGAGCTCGATCGATTGGATAGATTGGAGTTAAGCATCCCTTTCAGCAACAAGAGACAAGGATCTACAGCTTAGCGTGGGATCCGAACCGGGAATCGAAACCGAGTCTTCTGCACTTGAGAACCGTATGCTAACCATAAAACCACAAGGTGTCTAAACTACAAGGTGGACATAAAGTCTCTCCCTGATATCAAACATTAATAACAAGAAAACTAAGAATGATAGAAGCATGCGGTCTGAAAATATCGCTTGTATGATACTTCAAGATTTTGACACAGACTGTGTTGCAATCTAGTGCAGTTGACCGCAGCGCATCATTTGTTTAAAAATGGCGTCAGCGCAGCAGAAAGCGAAGTGTGTGTTGTAGTATCATGAAACAAAATCTTGCGTCACATTTCAACGAACATTAAGGAGAGAGTATGGACAGCTGCCACCAAATGTTAATAGCATGAAGGAATGGTATAGCAAGTTTAATGCAACATGAAGTGTTTTAGATCGTCAGAGTGTTAGTGAGGAAAGTGTGGAAGCTGTTCGTGTTGCTTTAACCTGAAGCCCACGGAAATCCCTGCGTTGCGCATCACGTGAACTGGACATTCCGAAGTCAACTGTATTAAAAATTTTACACAAACGCTTGAAATTATACGCATATAAGGTGAACAATGTTCATGCGTTAACACAAGAAGACAGTCTCCAACGCGCAAGTTTCACATGTGACATCTCATGGATATCTTGAGGGCGACTAATGGAGAACATGTGGAAATTCTCTAACTTAGGTAAAAAAGATTTTGAGTTTTCCTATTATTTGCTGCAAACCGCATGCTTCTATCACTCTTAGTTTTCTTGTTATTAATGTTTGTTATCAGGAAGAGACTTTATATCCATGCTGTAGTGTGAGTTTCACTGAGATTAGCAAACATGAGCCCCATCGAGAATAGTGAGCCTGAGTCCTTGCGAGCCCGAATGGCCGTCTCTGAATAAAATTAGTACTAAAAAAAAAATCGTATTCTAAGGGAAAATATCCAGTACTTCGGATACTTTATCGAGTACCTATTATCAAGTACCGTAGAGGCTTAAGGAGTCATGGTGGCTCATGGTGGAGCATTCATCCCTGGTGTCTGCGGTTCCTGGTTCGATAGCAGCTGCGTCAAGTGGGCTTTGTGGTGGACACACACTACGTTCGTGAGTTTTCTCGGGATTCTCCCGTTTTCTCCCACTTCATTCATTAAACCATTGCATTCATTTCTTATCTTCACTGTCTCGTTTAGTCTAGCTGGCATAGGCGTAGGACATAGAACCGAAAGACATAGAGGCTTTAAACATATGCAGCAACATGATTTTCATACACTTAAAGATTCAACTTCAGTAGAAAACTTATTTTTTTTAAGTAATTTATTTTTACTTAGTATCGATATTGTATTTTTGTATCCTGTGTATGCGTGTTCTCTTCTTTTGGAATTAAGTTTAGTGTAAATGAACTTAACACTCATATAGTTTTACCTATTACAATTTGTGTTTTTGCAGGTACTTGCAAGTATATTAATCTGTTTCTACATATATATATATATATATATATATATATATATATATCTTTAGTTTCCTACACACATGTACTATGGAATCCAAACGAAGTACAATGACGTCATATCTCGTTTTCATGCATATAAATTATTTACTATTTTAGCAGATGTCAAAATTCGTCGAAACTTGTACACAGAAATTTCTTGATTAGATCGATTTCTGCCTATAAGTTTCGATAAATTTTGATATCTTCTAATTACAAATTCTTTATGTGTATGGATAGAGGATATAGCAACATTGTATTTCATTTGGATTCCACAGTACATCTATATGGGAAACTGAAGATACGTCGAGAAGTGGATTAAAATATTCAATTGTCTGAAAAACAAAAAGTAAAACTCTATTGATATTAAGTGCACCTACATTAAACTTAATTCTAAAAAAGAGAGAACGCATATACCGCGCAGTTCTCAAAATATAATACGTCACTAGGTAAAAACATGTTACCTTTTTATTTTATTTTATTTCTTTTTAAATTAAGATTTCCACTGAAGTTGAAGCTTTAAATGTGTGAAAATCCTGTTGCGACATATATTTTAAGCCTCTACGGTCCTTGATAATGGATACTCGATCAAGTATCTGAAATATAGTCATCTCTGGTTTAAATGTATTTGACTTCCTAAGGAATGGATGGATGTGGGAAGTACCACAATCATCATTCTAATCTAGAAGAGATCACAAAATTTCTCTGCTGACTGCGAAGTTTGCAAGAATCAGTGATCAGCATGATCACTGGCTTTGCCGCATTAGATTATTTTCTTTTGCACACCTTCAACAGACATTGTACGTCCCGCAATTTTGAAGAACTCAAATAACACGTTCAAAGCAAAATTTAATTGAAATGGCACTGGAACATTACACTGGACATCCAACAACATTTAACTTCGTGTTATCTGTACTTGGAGGTTGGCCGGGATCACTTCCAACATCTTTATAAATTACGTATTACTTTATCGAGAGTTGAACTATGTTATATTTCAGTATTAAGTAACTGCGAAATCATATCATACACTTTAGGTTCTCTACACCCTGCATATTATAGAAGACTAAACATTATACGAAGGGGGGCCCAAAAGAAAGCGGATTGAAACCGTGTGTCTTTCCTAGACATATCAGAGTGTTTTCCCACTAGCTGGGTCTAGTAATCACAAATCGGGTGCCCAAGCGGCGTCTGCGTTAGTGTCTAGGAGGTTTACGTTTGATCGCAGGGTTGTTTTTCTCAACTATTCTCACTTGTCGCCTGCGAAATCGTTATGGCAGTTTTAGACACTTCAAACGTGGTAAGATGAGTGTTGAAGATCGTGCTTGTACTGGGCGCCCTTCATTATTTTGAAACGACAAAAACATTGAAAAAATCCACCAAAAACTTAACGAGGATCATCGTTTCACGATCGACAAAATTTCAAAACAGACAGGAGTGAGTTGGAGCTCGTGCCAGAAGATTTCGACTGAGGATTTGAAAATGAGATGTGTTGGCGCTAAGTTTGTTCTTGCCTGCTCACATAGGATTATTTTTAGTTTTTAATTTTTTTAAAAGTACGAATTTGAGGCAGGATTCGAAAAATCACATTGAGTCATTACAGTTGATAAGAGCTGGTGTTAAGGGCATGACTCCGAAACCAAGCACAGGTCTAGCCACTGGAAGACTCCTGATCAAAGAACCAAGACAAGTGGGGTAAAATGTTAAGACGATGATAATTGTTTCTTTCTTTTGTTATGTTTGTAGAATTGTGCACCGGGAATTTGTTCCCCTGGTCAGAGTGTTAACCACCACTTTTATCTAGAAGTTTTAAGACGCTTCCGGTAGGGTGTATAAAGGAAACGCCCGGAAATCTGGCGATCAGTGGCTGGTGCCTCTACCATGACAACATCCCCGCACACATGGCCTTGTCTGTGAACTACTATTTGGGCTCTCAGGGGTGGACTATCGTGCACTACCCTCCGTATTCGCCAGATTTAGCACCGTACAATTTTTTTATGCTGCCGAGAATGAAAAAAATCTTAAAGAAAAGCGTTTAGATCATGTGGAGGCTGTAAAAATAACTTCTTGAGACAGTATCACAAAGAACTTCGCAGACGGCACGGGACGGTATCAAAATCAGTGCTTCCAATAGTGGGAAAGAAGACTGTATAAATGCATCAATCACATATAATGAAGAGGACTTTGAAGGATAAATTAATTTTAAAAAAGTTCCTTTTGGGGTCCAGTCGTATGAGCATAGAAATATTTACAAAGGAAAATACTACAAATTTCAGTGTGTAATACGTACAATAGTACTCGATAATTACGAATAAAGTACAAAAATATACATATAATTTCACAATTTACTAAAATTAAGCTATTTTATAGTCTACACATTGTATTGGATATCATCAGAGAATAAACAGCTAGGATCGAGCTCATCTGTCAATACACTATGCCTATTGCAACAATAACCAAGAAAGAAATAGACATGTAAAAAAGCTTCGTGAAGTCTAAACATTGCATTAAGGCTAATAATTATTAATATATCACATCATTTACGTGTTGAAATAAAATTTACATTAACTAGAACTCGCCTCTATAATGTGCCTTGGGAATCCTAAAAAGGACTTTTATATTCCTAGTACAATTTCAGCAGCTAATCCTGTTGCTTTCGACAGGCAGGCAATAATGAAAAGCTTCGGCTTCACAAACATGTTTTACATTTTATTCTACTTGGTTCTTTTTCCACATAAAACACTACAATCAACAGTAAGTTATTAAAATTCTAGTGATCACTACACACACTAACTTACAACTCGGGAGTACCGATATAAACGCAATCTACCGTATACTCTTAGCACGCGTTTCATACAATACGAAACCTTTGCCTTCAATAAAGTTAGTTTCTTCTTCGCCCTATTCTTTAACCCTGTATCAACTTATAGCAATTTGCCTATATACAGGGTGGCCACAACGTCCCGGTTACTTCCTGAAAATTGGTAACATAAACCACTAAACGTACGTAAATAACTACACGGAAAGAACTGAAAGACACGAACAACAATGCTTTCGAGAAGTTTCATTGAGATAGGAAACATTAAGAGTCCAAAGGATCAGTTCGTCGACCGTCATTCTCGGTCGACAAAGGATAATAGGCCACAAGGCTTTGTGTGACATTTTGCGGAACTCTGCAGGTGTAACTTGAGTGAAAACTTGTTTCACAGCTTCTGTCAGTTCGGCTGTGGTGTCGTAACGGTTTTGTGCAACGATGCCTTTTATGAACCCCCATAGCACATTATCACAGGTGGTGAGGTCTGGGTTTCGTGATGACAAGGAAAGTGGTGCGGGCAGATCCGGACTACAACGACCAATCCAATACCCAGGAAATACCCAGAACTAAGATATTCGCGTACAGTGAGGGCATAATGGGCAGATGACCCATCATGCTGAAACCAACATTCTCTTTGATTCCGTGCTCCTCCAAGAGCGGAAAAAACCGTTTCGCAACATGTCCAGATATCGCTGGTGATTCACAACACCGTCAAAAAAGAACGGCCCAAACACGCGTCTGCTGTGCACACCTTGTAGCGAAATTTATTGATTCCGCCTAATAATAGTAAAAGAAACGGAAGGGGGTCTTTGTCTTTGTTGTTCCGTTTACGTTACGCCGATACAACTATATGTGTTTAGTTGATTTGAATCAGCTGTTTTGCTTCCGATATCCTTCTTGTGTCGTGCCTTGGAAGCTACTTCCCTTGTACTTCGGTCAGCTGACGTAAGCAGCGACCTACCTACCTGTTAGGAACGAATGCCTTGGCGCAATGTATAACAGGTAACAAGGGGTCAGAGCGGAATCGTAGTTTCGACTCAAAACGAAAAGTTTGCTAACTAAATTCTTTATAATTAACTTTATATTCCTTTATATATATATATATATATATATATATATATATATAAAGGAATATAAAGTTAATTATTAGGTAGCATTCGTTGCTTCTTACATTTGACATTGCTCAAAACTAACGATTTCTGTGGCTGATAAATTATTATTATTTTTAATCTAAAAGAAAATACAAGAGAGGAAAGACGAAATAACTTATGTATTGTAACGCTATTTCGTGAGATATTAATCCAGCCGTTAAGTATTGTTGAAAGGATTGTAAGGAGACTAGTTAACCACAATACATACTTTTGATTCTAATTCGTATGGTATATTTAAGAACTGTAAAAAAAGAAAGAAAAAAAATATGAGTACTTGATTTTAACTGATTTGGTTTTCTTCAATATATAAGGTTTAATAGGAGACTAATTAGTATTATAGAGTGAATGATTTGTACTAAATACTTACTATTAAAAAAGGGAGATAGGCATCATAGATCGAAGTGAATGAGTAAGGCCTTAGATTCGATTCCATACACGCATTATTTAGTATTGTTCTTATTATAATTATATATATGTGTGTTATTATGTTAATATAATTTCTTAATACTAGTTGTCACAATATAATTACATTTAATATTTGCGCTTTATACGGTTAAACTAGATTATAAACTAGTTTTAAACAGGTTCGCTTGCTTACTATTGGAGGAATTCTCCAATTACTACAATTGCTTACTATTGGAGGGATTAATTATTGCCCCATGTGGCCATGCAAATTCATTCCTCCGTAGTAACAAAAATGGACAGCCGCAAGACGTTAACTGTAATAAATACTACAGGGTGTCTACCAAGCAAGCATTATCAAATTCCCTGACTTTCCCTGACAAAATTATAACTTTCCCAGGCGATGTCGCTATCTTTTTTCTTAGTATATCCCATGAAAAATAACTTATATTTAAAGTGAACTGTAAGTTTTCATCGTTGTTTATATGCTTATACAATATTCTATAAACGTACAAACGAACCAATTCATTTATCTGTAATTTATGACTATTTTAGTGGGCTCCCTTCACCCCTCACGGCCACCCTTTCTACTCCTATTTATTTTTATTATTTAGTCATCACACCATAACAGAATTTAAATGCAAAAACTTTTCGAAATGGGTTTTCCTATACAATAACTTTCTTGTTTACACAGATGGTTAACTTAGACCATTGTCACAGATGTTATACAATTTTTCACATACATACATAACTCCACTGAGTAGTATTAAATGTTCACGAACAAATATACAACCTTATTTACATGCATTTCACAATGTTAGTCAGATTCTTTACAGTTTCTGCAACACTTCTATCTGGTTGTCTAATTTAGCAATCTCCTGGTCAGTATTTTCTTGAAGTTCGGCTTTCTTAGCTTCAAGTCCTTTGATTTTTTGAGCCGTTTGTTTTCGCTCTGATTGTTCGTCCTTCAGTTGTTGCTTCTGAAGATGACTTTCTGCTAATGCTTCCTTTCTTTTTTGTGATGCATTTCGCATACAATGTATCATGGGCTTCGTAATTTCGATGTTCAGAATACCTCCCAATTTAAGAACACTATCATACACTAGACGTTGTGCAATAAGTGGCACTTGTTTAAGATTAGGTAATAAGATATTTTTGTTTACTGAGAAGCCGGACTCAACAGAGGCATTTCCGTGAGATAAAATAAGGCATTTCTTCACAAAATGATATAGTTATTTATATTCCTCTTTGCCTTTGAGTAGTTGTGAATATAACTGACCTAACCTGTTTGCTTTTCTTGAAAAGCACTCCAAATTAACTTTCAAGGTTGAAGAAAGAAGTGTATTGCCTCTTTACTTCATCTACTGTAATTGCTGTAATTATGTACAGCAATATTAGAAGGCACTGGAAAAGTTGGTGAAAACCGACACACCTCAATGACCAGCCAATACTGCTGCAAACACTGCTGAAAGAAAACGCTGATACAGCTTGCGTTAAGAAACTGGAGCATGGCAAGGTCCCTCAGTTAAGCTTCGCTAGGGAAGAACAAGCACATAGGAAACAAAGAAAACAGGATAGGGAAAAGTAAATTAAAAAAAAAAAAATAATAGTGAGAATTAATGACTAGTCCTCAGAAAAAAATGCTAATGTGAAGTATCTGTGTGTAGTAACAGTGATGTGACTGTGAACTATTAATTTGTTAAATTCCATTTTATTATTGTACGATTATCTTCTACAGAATCATGAACTCTTTAAAATTCTACGGAATAAAAACTTTTTATTAATGTTGTACATTTTCAGACAGCTTGTATAATCATGTGTTTGTTAATTCTCGCTTTTGAAATTGTTAATAAACGCGACTAGTTTCCTTCTTGCCTTTCCGCGTTCTTTTCCGCCTAGCTTGACATTTCCTAGTTTACTGAACATCAGACTCATCGTTTTTTATTAAACAAAACCACGGAGACCACATCGACAAGGGGTATTCGCCACGAAGTTTAGGAAGGTGCAGGATCGTCGGAGGCAAGCATATCGCACTATTGGAGGTCGACTGACTCCGTGTCTCGAGAACACCATTCTGTTGGTTCATCGCCACAGGCACATTTGAGTTTGACATCTGAGTAGTGCAATGAAGGTGAACAAGAACATCATAGAAGACGTACCGTAAAGAGAGAACTCAACACCCCTAGCAGTCCAGCAGGATTGAGTTCCAGTTATTGGCTGACTCCAGTATATCCAGGCTCCTCCAGGGAAAACCATTCATCATCCAGATGATCAGGACGACACCAGTCTCATCGGAATGTCAGGCTAGTGCTCATCCTTTATCTCTTAATCATAACCTATCTCTCTTTCTCACCTTTTCCTCAACTTGTCATTTTCAAAATTAAAACATTTGAATTTTATTTAAATTCAACCATAATTTCGCAGTTAAGTACCGTGTTGTGCATCAGTTTCATCCCCAATTGTTACATTATTCTATGAGTATTTTAGAGATTATCCTGAGCTACAACTGATGGCACAGCACTGGCACATTAAGACACATTTAGCATATTGCTAATATGTAGCAATTTAAATAATCACTGAAACTGCCTTGGCTTGTATTTTTAATAATTTAATGACTGAAAAATACAGGAAATAAAGAACAAGATTAAAATATAGGACAAATATACACACATTTCCAAAATATAGGAAAAAAATAGGAAAACAGGACAGATAGGAGAGGTGGGTTATCTAACAAAAGAAAAAAAAATCAATTTTAGATGGGTTTTATGGGAAACTGAAAAATCTTTCACATGTTATTGAAGTGGCACATATTCTGCACCCCAAATGTTGGTACTTCCGGTAGGGCCATAATGACGAAATTGGCATGCATGTAGGTTTATGAGGTGAGAGACCATAGACCGAGCTAGTGCGAGGGTCTTGGGGCGAAGCCCCAGCTAGCCTTAGGCTAATTCCCATTATACAAATCCTGGGCAAGATTTTCCCTCACACAATGAAATTCCCTGAGATTTTCCCTGACCTTACAAATTCCCTGATTGGTAGACACTCTGTACTAATATTGTTAAACCACCTGTTTGATTTCATTTGGGATAGCGAGCAATCTAACCTACCCGAGTATTACTCATAATTTTATTATACACATACAGTACTACTCAGCCTGCCCATATCATCACATGTGGTGGATTCTGTTCTAACTCTTCATAAAAATGCGGATTGTCCTTGGACCAAAAGACCACATTGCGTGCGCGAGACCTCCTGTCAATTGCACACTCATCGGTAAAGATAACTTTGACGCGTTTTGGTATTGTGTTGAACATCTGAAGGAGTGCCGCACATGCCTCCACTCTCCGATCCATGTATGCATTCGATATTTCTTGCACAGGGGTAGGTCGATATTAGCATTAATAAAGGGGTAACGGGACTTTGTGGCAACCCTATACAAATCTGAAAAATTGCGATCCCTATACAATTTGAAGTCATAAAGGATTTGTATACGTTAATGCAGGGTTAAAGATGACAATAATGATGGACAAGAAAGCAAGTGAATTGAAATTAAATGAAACC
The DNA here is from genome assembly GCF_964235325.1 of Thermobia domestica. Taxonomy (NCBI): domain Eukaryota; kingdom Metazoa; phylum Arthropoda; class Insecta; order Zygentoma; family Lepismatidae; genus Thermobia; species Thermobia domestica. The sequence continues at coordinate 83,414,278 of NC_137471.1, read as the reverse complement.
TTTCACATTGTATGAAACGCATGTCAACAGTTCATTGTAGAAATTTTAATAAATTATTATTGATTTTAGTATTTTGTGTGGAAAAAGAAGTAAGTTGAATAAAATGTTTAAAAAAGAAGGAGAGCCGAAGCTCTTTATTACTGACTAGCTGCCGAAGGCAATATGATAGGCTGCTGGAATTATAATAGGAATATAGAAGTCCTTTTAAGATTATGAGGTAAATTGTACGTGAACGTTAGTTAATGTGCCAGATAGTATCTGTGTTAAAATATTTACATGTTACTTGTATGTTCACAAACCATTTACATGAAATTTGCTTTTTATGCACATTATGGGAACGAAAGCGATTGAGTGCCACCACCAAAAGCAAGATAAGTCTCCGTAAGAGATAAGACAGATGCGATATTAAAATAGTATGGCAGTATGCCCTGAATATTTACTGATTTGATTTTGAGTTTAGCGTCCTTTTTAGCAGTGAAGCTATATGAGACGTGGACTTATAGCTTAACGTGGAATCCTAATCACAGCTCTTGCTGGGAATCAAATCCAGATCTAGGGCCGCGGTGTCTCAGTGGTAGAGCGTTCACCTCTGCTGAGTGGGGTCCCTGGTTCGATCCCAGCTCGCGCCAAGTGCTTTGTGGTGGACAAACCCCGTGTGCGTGGGTTTTCTCGGGGTTCTCCCGTTTCCTCCCACTTTTTTCATTCCACCATTTCATTAATTTCTCATCATCACCGTCTCCTTTAGCCTAGCCAGTATAATCGTGGGACGTAAAACTGAAATATTTCATTTTTTCAAACCCGGATCTCCCACGCCAAAGGGACGAACGGAAACCGCTTAGCCACGAGGGAGCTCCTGAGTTTTGCTGATGAATATATTATTAGAAAAGAGCTGTCACAACTTTTCTAAGGACATTATATCCAATAATAGGGTAGGAGATTGATTAATTGGACGTTAATATTTGTTTTCACCACCAAGGTTACATAAGACGGCGTGTACTGCTTGTACGCGAGGTAAGCATTTCCACCGGAATCCAGTTCGGGGCCGCATGCACAAAAAACACGCGTGTCAGCTACTTAGCTAAGAAGATCCTAATAAGGCAGAAGTTATGAGTAAATGCAACATTGTATACTTAAATAATTAATATTTTTCTGACCAGAGTATGTATTTATTTATTAAAATTAAAATAAGTCTCAATAGTTTCAATAACATATCGTTATTTGCTATTCAGAAAAATATTAATTATTTAAGTAATAGTTCCAAGTCAAGATGAATGAAATTAAATTGTATACTTATGCAGTGGAAAACTTAAATTTTACTGCTTGTTGTTTTTCGAGCGAACTTTAGCAGTGCATATCAGTAAGTATTTGTTTTTACAATACAAGTAATAAGAGTAACTATTACTTCATACATAATACGTTAAAGTTTTCATATCGTTTACACAAATTATGTATAATTGTTACAGGTATTAATTTCACGGGAAACTTCTCATACACGTTATTTATGCAATCCATTTGTAACTTTAGGCTTTTTTTAAAAGCCTAACGACACCTAAACTTTATCCTACCTAAATAATATGTATCAAACAAATCATTAGCAATTAGCAAATATCAGACGTGCACTTCACTACAATTTAGTACAGTATTTCTACATAAACTGATATAAATTGTAACGTATGCATAAAACTTAGATATCAGAACCAATGTATTTTATAACGCCGCAAAAGCTACCAAACACATATTCTATTTAAGATAATTATAAATAATTATTTTTCTTCTTTTAACAATAATTTTATATTGCCATGAGCTGACACGTATTACTGCAATATCTTTCAACATCTTCCCCCGGTCTCCTCAAATTAACATCATCTATCTTAATTCTTCCTTGGATCAAATCGAAGTCAACCTCTTCTCCATTTTTCTTTTTATTCTGCGATCACCTTGTCATGTTAATAATTCTGAGGAGTAAGCATCTTCTGAACACTAAGCTCCCTCTAAACTTCTGAGCAGATAGCTGCTTTTAAACACTACGCTTCCCCTAAACCTCTGAGCTCACAACTCGTTTTGAGCACTAAGCTCCCTTAAAACAACTGAACACTGAGCTCTCTCGATGTTCTGAGCACACAGCTCCTTTTGAGATCTAAGCTACCCTTGAACGTCTGAGCACACAGGTCCTTTTGAACACTGGGTTCCCCTTGAACGTTTAAGCACATAGCTTCTTTAATTTTCTGAAAATGTAGCTCGTTTTGATTACTAAGCTCCTTTCTGAGCACCTACTTCCCATTTTTCTCCGAGCACGAAGCTCCATCATTTACACATGCTTCGGATATCATCTTTCTGATTATTCATTTGTGCAGTTTAAACTTACTTGCTCCATCACATTACATAGAAATTCTTGTGGTGCAATTCCCAAAAATTATAAAAGCGTTACTGGTCCATCTCAAACAGAACTGCGCCAGTGTTACAGGTATTAATTTCATGGGTTAATGCTCCTAAATGTTACTTATGCAGTATAATTCACTTATGACGTTACGCTTATACTTAAGAAGTTTTCTCATAATTATACCATTACCCCCTATATTTTTGGAGAAGTTACTTTCAACAGAAGTTTTTCTCATCTTTAGGTTTGTTGATCTCTACAAGATAACAACATCATCATCAGGATAAGATGTTCTGACTGAAGATCACATATACAGTAAACTCTCCATTTAATGAACTAATTCGGGCTAAAGGGCTCTCAGATTTTTAGACTAAAATACCAGCATACCGTATGAAAATTAACAGTATATTCATAGTACTGCACTTATTTTTGATGGAATACCTGAATTAAATAATAGGTCAGAGTGTAGATTATTCCTATTAGTTGAATATCGATGACTGACAAAAGCGGGATTTTTAAAATATTGCACGAATGATACTGGACTGACGTATTTTGGAGAAACGCCGGGACATTTAGGTTTGATCAATTTTTGACAAGATGTAATGTGAACCCGGGACTGTTTCGGCTAAATTGGAACATCCGGGAGTCCTAGCAAAATAGTGTTCGTAAAATCGGAAGTCCGTTAAATCGCGAATTGTGTTATGAGTAATATGTATTTAAAGTAAGATATTACACTTGAAATTGTCCTTCATAATAACATGCACAATATTTAATGTACAAATCTTATTAGTAACAAAAATCTCTTTACGACTGTGTATTAGGGAGTTGAAAGAAAGCCTTAAGCTTCAATTACTGTCCCGTTGAAGTTTTTTTCTCAATAATCGAAGATAAAAATTGCCTAAAATGAATATATTATGCAAATATTTAACCCTCTTAGGATTTATGGTAACTTTGGTTATCATGGGGTTGACCGCTTATTTAGATTCTATAACAGGTATTTAAGCTGTTTTTTTATTGGTCATGTCAAGGATGGACCAAAAAACACCTCAGATGCATTTTTGAACCGGGTGGTCAACTTGGCGGCGCCAAGTAGAGGGGCGGGGCATGACTATTTCTTAAGGCAAATTTCAAAAAATTTTCACGCCTTTAGTTTCCAAGATATCAGATTGAAACTTTGCACACGAATTGTGTGCACCTTTGGGTATTTCTCAATTTTTATTTTTTTTAGGTGAAACAGGGGCCGGGCCCAAGGGGCGTAAGAGTTCCCAGGGGGTATTTTTTTTTCAGAAAAATTTCAGGTTTTTCCCGATTTTTCCGGTTCAAGTATATGATACGGAAATGTGAGTGGTACCGTTGGAAAGGGCTTGTTATACTGAAGAAAATGACGTTTGAATCATGACTCTAGGCCAAATAGTAATGACGTAGTAAATAAACTGGCTAAGTCGACTTTTTTTAGACTTAGAGATTTTATAGGTATAAACGTCTTTTGGTGAGTTCTACATTGTGTAGAAGCGGCTAAGATGAATTCATAAAATTGAGGAAGTTACAGCATTTGGAATTCTTACTATTCTATCTATTTCTTTCCTTTTCACGAGACAGATACTCGAAATCTACACGGACAGCAATCTGTAATGAATTTTAGTTTTGTCTTAGAAAAGTATGGATTAAAAGAAAGAGAAAAGAAGTGTAAACAAACGCCGACGACCCAAATCAGAATTCGATTCTTATGCGCTACGTTTCGCTCAACATAATCTTCGAGGTAGAGTAGCAGTATTATTATTAGTGCTAATTTTTAATATAAAAACCAAACCACTTGGCGCAACAGCCCATTTGTGAGCCTAAGCCTGCTCCAGCGCCATCTGCTAGTGACCAGTTGAACTACGTCCAGCCTAGCGGCAAGCACATGATCAACGTGGTGCGACACCCTGTCCCCAACAGGCACATTAGGAGCTTTCTAGAGCTAGTGGTCATCACGTCTTGTTTTTACATGACTCCCCAGTTTGCCTCATGACTCTGGGTGGACATCGAAAACTGCGAAGCACCGGCAGGGAATTGAACCAGGGACCACGCGGACATCAGTCCAACCACTAGTCCACAGTGTCCCCTATCTATTGATATCCTTAAATAAAAAGAGAAGGCTTGAACAAAATCCCATCTTAGGGTTAGTTTAAAGGGACAAGTTTTGTCGATAGATGTCACTACAGTCTTAGTATCTCATTAATTTTTACTCTTGACGAAAATTCAAGATTTCTCTTACAAATTTCGAACTACAGACTTCAAATTTTTAGAAAAGAAACTTTATAATCTATCGAAGGCAACAATCCGTGCGATTTTTTATTTATAATTTTCTTTATTATTGAAACAGTGTATTGTTAAAGATTTGGATATCAAATTTCAACAATGAAGAAAATTTTAAATAAAAAAAACGGCACGGATTATTGCCTTCGATAGATTATAAAGTCTCTTTTCTAAAAATTTGAAGTCTGTAGTTCGAAATTTGTAAGAGAAATCTTGAATTTTCGTAAAAGGTAAAAAAATCCATGAGATATACTAAGACTGTAGTGACATCTATCGGCAAAACTTGTCCCTTAACCGGATCAGCACACTGGCACAGAAAGCGAGCACCGTTTTGAAGACAGCAGAAATGCCGCTCAAATTTATTTAAAATATTAAATGTAAATAACTAATACAGAAAGATACATACCTTAGTGAATATCGAAGAATTTCCAGGGTCTAGAAGAACATAGGACTGAACCGTTGGCTGAAGTACATCATTACATAAAGGTGAATATGGCAACTGTTTCACAGCCTGGAATGCGCGCAACTCCGAACGAATGTAAGACACAACCTACAAAGAAGGAAGAAAATCCATTGCATTACATATTATTACATATATCATTCTTACCAGGGTTGTGAAAAACCTAGTTTTTTTATATATAAAAAAGCCTACCCCAGTGGATTTTATTGGACAAAATTGCATTTTATTAAATTTTGTATCTACATTTAAAGCTATATTTCTATTTAAAATAAGACGAAAGCATTCACGTTTTATTGTTTATTGTACATATTTAAAATGAAACTGGAATTTCCTTGTCGCAAAAAGGAAATTCGTGAAGACATCCACGTTTTATGGGACATATTTTGCAGTTGGCATTCGCTTTACATTTCGATTTCTAGAAAGGATGAAGTAGATAATGATCCAGAGTAACGAAGAGGTGGATAATATACAGGATGGCCCAGAAGTAGGTATACAGTTGTAGTACCGCCATAACTTGTTGTTTATAACTTCTTTTCTCTTTTTATATTCAGATTATCTTGATTCCTTCAATGATAGCTGGTGACTTGAATGAAGGGCAAAGAACGTGGTGTCTTAAAACCTACTGCAAAAGTGAAAATGCTAAGTACGCTCGTGTATCATGGAGGGAAAAAATAACATGTTTAACAATTTATCGCATTAGAGACAAAGTTGACGACACAGGTTCAGTATTAATGCATCAAAAACTGGACGCCCTAATACTGAAGTCACAGAGGATAATGAAAAAGCAGTTGCACTGAAATTTGTCAACGGCCCAAAATGGTCAACGCGGTGAGCATCTCTGTTTTTTTCCATATCAAGAACGTCGTTACAACAAAGTTTGTGTGGTAATGTGTATCGTAGCCTTCTGGGTAAGTTTGAAAAATGTTGCAGTGTTGATGGAGGACGTATCAAACACTTTCGTGACTGAAAATTATTAAAATTAAAATTTAGGTGCCACTGTAAACCTACCTTTGGGCCACCCTGTACAATAGGAATAAAATTTTCTATTACACTCAGGGTTCGTGAACAGCCGTCCTGACAGATGATTTTTTTCACTTCCATCAAACCATGCCAGTCAAATACCTATACATGAAGTCAGGAGCTACAGATGGAAGAAAGCGGCTTTATTAACCCTTTTGGCCACGCACTATCCCTTAGAACCTATATACTTCCTTCGAAGTGATTTTAGTTTGTTTTAAGTCCAGAGGGGACAATGTTATAACAGAATGCATTTTCCTCTCTTTGCGTTCGACGATATAAGATGATATGGGTTTCGACTTGAAATTAAGCTACGTGTTTTGGGGTAGCGTAGAAATATTTCTGTCTTTGCTTAGCAAAAGTAGAAGGAAATAAAGTTTATGAGTATTGTTTGTCAGTACTTGAGATCCACAGCTCATGAATTATATTAAGATATGCAAATTATAGCATTTAACCCCTTTTTCTCGGCCCCCCATTTCCTTCCCTACATTCAGAAAACTTTATATAAATTAGTTTTAAGCTAAACAAGAGAAATGGACGTTGTTTTAGCTGCTTTTTATGTGGATTTGTTGCATTTATATTAGCGAATGGTAATTGGGTGGTGTAATTTGAGTGTAATGCATGATATATATTAGAATAATAAAAGTATTAACATTGTTTTTGATTTTCCGATAGTACAAAGAGCATTCAATAATTTTCTCACAGATGGTTGTAATATTGTTATTTGTTGCAATATGATGATGAGATTTTAGGTGAACATACTTTGATCCATTGGCTATAAGACCATGACCCTGCTGTACCGCATCTCGTCGAATGTTCTTTCTAGAGTTGAATGCACTTTGATAAAATTCAGGTGGCTGACCCTCACACAAGAAATGAGGGCAGTATCACTGTCCACTGTTCTTCCTTGCAGGTGGGCCTTCAGGCAACTAAACAGGAAGAAATCTGAAGGAGTCAATCCAGACTATAGGGTGGCAGAGGGACGACGTCACATAATTTTCACGATTTCCTGTTGTGTCGAGGCAACAATTTTTGTGGCTACGGGCATATATATATATATTAATGTGTGCGAAAATTATATCCTATATTTTTGGTTACAACTATCATTTGTTTTCAAGTTTGTAATTTCAAAATTTAGTTTGATTTATTACCAATATTTATTTCAACAGTGTGTTGAGAGATATTTTCAGTGTCAGTGTTTTTATTGATTCCTTTTGTTGTTATCCAACTTACTCTTGATTGCAGACATGAATTAAACGAACAATGATGAAGGGTTACTAGATTATTATTTTTACTAGATTATTATTATTATCTATATCTATATCTACATCTATATCTATATCTATCTATCTATATTGTATTTATTTGAATAGTAGTGTGTTTCCTATTTGTTCCCAAGGTTCAGAATGAAAACAAATAATGGTTGAACTTTTTCATTTCCCTTGTTGGGAGCCATTTTGTGATAGTTTTATTTTACGTTATTTAGGACATTACTTTTATTTTTAGTGAAATGGAATCATCAGGACAATTAGCTGTGCAATAAGAAGCTTCTCTCATTTCTTTATCCATATACAACAATGCCTTATTTTTTGATTATCTCGAAACCGTGAGACAGTTCCGATACCGAGTACGCTGAGAGTAACGAAATTGTAATAGTTAATAGGAGCTCACGCGCACACGAGATGCAGGTATAAAAGCTATAACATATGAGAGTGTTGAGAGTACAGTTTTCAACAAAAAACGCCCTGAGTTGGAGACTCAGTGCAGTACGTTAGCAGGCACGAACGAACTGAAAACTCATTGTGCAGCCCGTCTCTCATCGTACACTATAAGTCCTCCAGTTTTTGCACAGCGATAGGTTGCATATAATTGTATCAAAGCGGTAGCATTGAAATTAGTGCATTCATAGTTGTTTCTGTAATCCTGCTCCGTTTGTATTCAGAGTTTATAGAAAAGTGATATAAATAAAGTGAATTTACGTTAAGTATAAGTAGCTGAATTCAGTGGCGGATCTAACCTGGGGCAGCCTAGTCCCCTCAGTTTTTTGTGTGACAAAAGTAATTTAAGCTATTATTTATACATTTTTGAAAGTTTATAACAAATTTATCACATACCTATCATGGTCTGAGTTCTGGCTGCCCCCCCTCCCAATTTTCACCTTCTAGATCCGCCGCTGGCTGAATTTTAATTTAGGTACACATTTTTACATAATAATGATATGCATATGTGTGTACAAGTTTTCTACATTCATTTTAATTTCTATTTTGTGCTTGAATTGGCGTCCGTGCCTTAGAAAACCCGTACATTCCAAAATCTCTATAATAAATTAAATGAAATTTAGAGTGAAAAAGGGAAACTATGTCAGAGATGGAACCCGGCTTTCCGGTTTAACACATCGATGTGTTAACCACTACCAGCAGAGATCTTTGTCAAACAGGCCACACATTCTTATTCTTGAGCCAAATGCTCAGTTGCTTAAAGCTGGACTGTCTAGGAAAGTCAGAGACTCGTTTTTGATTTCGGGCCAGCCGTACTTATTCGTTCTCGAATTTCATTGCATTTGTTCCAATAGAGAATATGGCGCAAGACGATGACAACGACTATGACTACTACTACTACTCTAGTATTATTATTATTATTATTATTATTTCTGTGTGGTCTGAATAGCTAAACACTATCCTCAAGACAAAGAATGTACGGTTAATCTACGGAAGGATTGGTCCTGAGTTCGATTCCCGGTGGGGCCACTCGGTCAAAAAAGTGTAAAACGCTTTTTCAGGCCAGCCACCCTGAATGAGGTTTTCCTCATTCATACCAGGCAAATGCCGGAGTGGTACCTAACTTATAGGTCCCAGGTCACTTGCTTCCTTCCCCAATCCTTTCTTCCTTCCCTTTCCTCGGATTATGAGCTCGCCGAGGGACGTCATCCCTCAAAAATGTGAAGGGCTAAATAGCCTTAGGTGCCAAAAGCCCAGAAATCTAAATCCTATATCCCAAATCTAGGGAAGGGTTGGGAAGCAGTGTACCGAGTAACGTACTGACAAAGTAAGTCGGAGAACTGAATTTTTTATTTACGGAATTTTATTGTTTTTACTTATGAAGTATAAAGTATAAGAGAAAAGCTCTTATTATTTTCTCAGTTCCTCATGTAAGAAACATGTTAGTTGCTACGTAAAGAGGTGAGGAAATTATTTATTCACCAAGCTTAAATTTCTTGACATGCTAAGCGGCCGTTGAACTACAGTGCGGCCAGACACCATATTGACGTCAGATGTTCGAGTTTTAGTCTATTATAATGGTTACGTACTCAATGTCCTTATATAACTAATTTTAATTTTTAAATAGAAGTTTACTGTGTAAATTAATCAAGTAAAGAATGGTTGGCTAAGCTGAAATTGGTGTAGAATTAATGTTGGAAAAAATATATTTTATAAAATTTCCCTGATTTCCAGTCTTTTCCCCTGGGTTTCCGTGACCTGCACCATTTTCCCTGACTTCCATGACCAGTAGGAACCCTGTATAGAACAACTCGATTCATTTGCAACAAATACTACTATTGCATTTCTACCGTCTCTACAAACCACAACTTAAAAAAAATAATAATAAATAACCTAAAATGTTGGCCAAATCTCTAATAAATAATGAATTTACTTTTAAAAAAATCCAAATAATACATACTACATAACATAGCACTACTGATACTTCCGTTCTTCCGTTTTGAAGGAATGAAACTGATATTGTCCGACATATGTCATGACAATATTTTTTCGTTATTTGTCATCCATTTTGTTATCCTCTATGCAAATATTGTTAATTCGACTAATTTAAATCTGATATCTGAGTGTGTTTATATCTAATCGAAAGACTAAGAAATTATACTTACCCACATTTTCATTGCTTGAGATTTTTTGACTTCAACCATTCGAGCTTTAGTTTTCAAAGTAAAAGTCAGCATGTAATAATTTCCTTGAGGATTAAGGCGCATACAACGAACTGTAAAGAAGGCACGGAGCATTAACATAGAAACAAATTTTGTTCAGATACTAGAACTACTACTATCTCCATAACCTACAAGTAAAATAAAATACTTACTTTCGCTAAAATGCCAATGAATCCTCAACAAAGAACAAATTTCATTGCTGCCAGAATTATAAAATGCATTAACACTTAATATAGAAAATGGAAAAAAAAATCAGAATAATACGAACAAGATATGTGTACCTCCGTTTTTGAAGGAACGAAAACCGATACTGTCCAAATCTTAAAACAAAAGCATTTCGCCTAGATACGTATACTGTTCAATCCCACCTGTTTAGTAAAGTAACAAAATCTCACATAGCTGTAATATTCCCAGTTACCATTACAATTTCCTACCACAAAGGACCAAGTTGACCTATACTTGAGAAATTATCACAAAAAAATGTTTCTGTATTGCACTGAACACTGTTGCAAACTTTAAAAGAGAAGTACAAGGTACTAACTGTTGAAGTATAAATGCATCGATTACAAAATAGGTAAGAAAAACTCTTTGATATCGATGAATGTAGTTTCGGAAAAGGATCAACTTAATCTCACATACAAAAGTGTATGTGATAAATAAATAGTCTTGTCAGAATACACAATCACATAAGAAACTCTTATATTCAGAATTTAACACAATATTAACACAGATGTGTTCCTCTAAAGGTAAGGATTTACTTGTTTAAATTCTCAGCTATATTTTTGGTAAAATACTCGGTTACTTTTTATCAGGATGACTTTTTAATCTTAAATTATGTAGATATTTAGCTACTCACATAATAAGGTATATCAATTCAGTGTCAAAAACTAAAATATCTATGCATTCCAGAGTACTTCAACAAATAACGAAAACATACGAGAATATTTAATATACAATTATTTCTTTTTCCTACTTATTTATAAATGACTTAAAAGTGTACTTTTTAAGCAAATATAAATGAATACTTCCTATTTAAAGGTTAATTTTACTTAGCTTCTTACCACCCCCCAATATACTACTGTAGCTAATGATGGGACTACTGTAGCTAATGAAGATAATAGGAAAAAGAAGAAACAGCATGTTTGCCCATCTTATTCCGCACTCTGATTGGATCACCGTATTAATAGATGGAAAGGCAGAAGAAAAACCAGGAAGAGGAAGACCAAGGATAGAATATTTAGATGCAATTACGAAGAAGAGACCTTATCAAAGTATAAAACAGCTCTCCCAAGGGAGAGAGAAGTTTTAAAATTTCCATGTTGCCCGCCAACCTATGGATGAGGTGAACAAGAAGATGATATACTATTGTAGTGCGGATTTAAAAAAAAGTGTGGCTAAGGAAGAAATATTTTTTAGTGAATTTTTTTGATACTATAAATTTTTATTTATACAGTGATTTTATATTGTTTAAATAATTTTACTGCATATTATTTAAAAAAAATAACTAATATGTAGAGCTCGAATTTTTATGTAATATCAACCGTAACAAAAATGTCTGAAATATGTAAAAAAAAAAAAATTAAATTCATAATGAAATAAGTATTGTAAATATTTGTTTTTAACATTAGTTCTTCTTCTCTTTTAAATTTTTCCTCACAAAGGAATACGTTTGTTTCAAAAGGATTTACAAAAATTCAAGTTACAATATTAGAATGCTTACAATACGTGTTTTTCATCTTCTGCAATGTACATTCCGATATTAACCATAGTTTGAATATACTTAACTATTTAATTTACAATATGTTACCACCAGGTACATTTCAATGCTTTCTGCTCACATTCTTTCACTTAAAAAGCACTTAACAAAAATTCAAGTTATCTTTGATCTTGGGACAGGCATAAACTTATGTCTACATCGCGAAAAGTAACCGGAGAGTTAACTGTTTCGCCATTGAGACCACGACTCACTGTCAATAAGCTATTGTAAGCTGGGTTCTTTTCAGTCAATGCGTCAAGTTTTCTTCGAACTCTCTCTCCCGCATTTCCTCCGAAGGCAGCCCGTTTCTTTCCTTCATTCTTACACATATCCATGGCTTCCAGAAGAAGCCCAACAGTTTTTAAGTTTGTTGATGCTTGTAGCAATCCAACCAAAATTGCTGTTTATGTATACCATATCGCAAAACAAGATTGGGATTCTTGAAGAGATTTTGAGCAGTGTGTACGGATACAGCTGAGTTCACCGACAATGCGTCAAGCACAAATTTGACTTCTTCAAAATGTTCGTTGTAAAACTGACTTGCTTGTATCCAAGTGTCCCATCTAGTAATAATAGGTTCCGGAGGAAGTGATACACCTGGCAATTGTTCCTTCTACATTGGCACATGTTGCAGTGGCTTCAAAACATTCTTTTTCATAGAAGAAATAAATTGATTGACCTTCGGAAACTTGGTTCTCATCTCTTTAGCAACGTGTTGGAGGGCGTGTACCATGCAAGGGAAATGGATCAAGTTACGATAAAAACATTTCGAGTGTCGTGGCAGCTTTTAACATGTATGACGCACTGTATGTGTACATAAGAACTCTCTCTTCTTGTAAGCTATCCAGATACAACACTTTAAGATTATCATTTACAGATCGTGCTATGGTGGAATGATTTGTACGCTTCAGAATTTTGCATGCAATGAGATGGAGAATCAACAGTTAATTTTCCAACTAAGAAATTAGTTATAAACCGTCCTAAAACGTCAATTGTCTCGTCGGCGGAAATCTATACATAGGAACTGTATACTTCTGTCGTAGTTGATTCTAAAGGGTGATTTTTTTTTTTGGGGGGGGGGGGGGGTAGGAAACTGGGAGATATCCCCTTCGAAGGGTTGATTCGTCAGGTACTTTATGGCTACAATATTTTTCAAGGAAATCCCGGAAGTTCGCCCTTGAATTTCATTTGATGTTCGATGCAATCATTGCTTCGCATATTTCCTCGTAAAACATACTGAATGAAAAATCCTCCTGCATCTAGATCAGTATAATAAGCAGGTAGGCGGAACCATTCCGGCTTTGTACAGCTGACACACGGACTGAATACTGAGGCAAGCTCTTCTTAAAACTCCAATGGTTAAATTGAAAAGCCAACGAATTATATATATATATATCCCAAATCCAACGGTTGAGTTAACAATCCTTCGATCAGTATTTGTTGTCCTTGGCTGCAGAAATAAAAATGCTCACAACAACAAAGTAAGGATGAAAGGTAAGTACCACTCAGCTTAGTATTTGCTGCCTTCCATTGTTGGTTCTTTCTGTTCGCTGCTCTCTGTTGCGAGCTGGAAACTAAAACGACTGCTGATGTAACTGTTACGATGCGACAAATCAAAAAACTGCTATGTATGTACAATGAGGACAACTCGCACTTTTAAGTTAGTGTATTTTCGGGAGCTGAAAATGGGGAGAAAAGACGGTTTAAATATTACTTTTTATCTTTTACAATAACATCCAATGGATTTTACTCTTAAGGACTGTTAAATGTAAAAAAGATTTTAAGAACATGTAATATTGAGTAAAATATGTAATATAAAACTTGATTATGACATACCTATTGACGTAATTCGTCAACATTTTAAATTCCATGCATGTACATATAGAGGTAAATATACGTAATTACACAGAAATCCGGGCTCTACTAATATGTAAATAAGTTACTGCATTAAAAGCGCTTACGTTATAGTCTATAATAGATTTTGCTAAAAAGAAACATTTATTTTCTGTAAATCGGCCACTTTTCAGTGGAAACGATGGTGGCCGAAAATAGGGTTTCATCTTTATAAGATGATGGATAGTTTATGTCATCTTCCCTAAACTTCCATATACTTTCAACCTGGTATTATTACTATCATATACTTTCAGCTACGTTCCTCCTTCCTCTGATGATGTGTTTACCGGAAGTATTTATAATGTACTTTTTAGTAGTGCATGTGATTATGTTTCCACTTAAAAAAAAAAAAAAAATAGGCAAGCAACACTTCAATTACTAATTAATAGCAAACTTGAATACAAGGAACCAACAGACTTGAAACACATGATTCCACCAAGTCCTTCGAGTCATGATGGCTCTAAGGAAAAACCGAATCCATATTCAAGAAAATTTGGAGGGCGGAACCACCAAATACAAAAGTATAAAAAAAATGTTGAAACCTATTTGTGAAAAAACTTTTCACAAATAAATTATTTGTAATATCAGCGGATTTATAAATATATGCAAGACTCACAACACGTGACTTATATATCAACACCATCTGACTGAACATAAGAAGATCATGAAGCAAATGTACGCATAAATTAAAATTTTCATTAAGTTTTGACAAATTATAAAATGATGTTCTAAGACTGAACCCACATGCAAGTTATTAATTAATATGTATATTATATACTCTACTACAAAACTGAATATTCATATAAAATATTAGAATAAATCTTGAACACACTGATATATTAATTTTATGTATCTGAATTACATTACAAGCATTTCAAATCGGACACATCATTAACATGCATTTTGTAGTATTTTCGGGTCACAACAGTGTATGACTACCATCGTAAACAATTTTACAATTTTTCTCTACAAAATACGTAGTACTTACTGAGTTCCTCGTGAACAGCATCTGTTTTTTGTAATGGATGCTTCCTAATGTTTTCTATGTATCCGAAGACAGGCATGTATGATCGACCGGAATTCTGAGACATCTGCATGTTATTACTTTTCTCAATATGTAGTTCTAACCAAACCAGCTCACCAGGCTGTGGGTGTAAATTTCTCTCCGCTTCGGATTTCGAAAATATTGCTGAAAGTTAAGATAAAGATTTGAAAGATACTTTTATAATTACATTACATTAAAGTAAAAGGACAAGACATTGTTGAAATGAACAGAAAATAGTTTGTACTAAAATTGTCATTTTCCTAAAGATGGCACATACATTAATTTGCACCCAGCATTGATTCTTAATTTTATCTTAGCGAAAATGATGTTCCGCTGTGTTAACTCTATCGGTAATACTAATCACAGACACTGTGAACTCCTGATTCGCTGTCGCAGCAATAAGCTTAATAAGAATGCTTCAGTGGTTACTTTTTTCTTTATTGTCTTCAATTGAAACACATACGAACGTAATACAGTATCACGTTGCTATTACTAACTCTCTGACCTATTTGCTAATTCCTATGACTACATCATTGTCTTATTTTACAGGCCATCAAGTGGGCTCAATTTAAACTAACAAGGCATTCACAATCAAAGAGAAAAAGTGATATAATTCTTTACCTGCATCATAAATCTATACAATGATAGCAAAACACTGTATGTCACTTTTTGAACATTTTCTGATTTTTCGCTCCAGTAGTTGGTCACACTGTTGGAAATTACTGATACAATGGTTTAATTAAGAAGTTCCCATTTAGCATTTTATGTATATCGTTTCCACCATTGAAGTAAAAGTATTTTAAATTTACTGTAATTCAAAAGGTTGAAATAGAGCTCCTTCATGGCTTCGGGTTCAATTCCCAGTGGAAGCTCATGTGTTCGGATTCCACGTTAATCCGTAGGTCCCGTCTCATGTAGCCTCCCTGCTGAAGGGGACGTTAAACTCAAAATCAACTCAACTCAAAAGGTTGTAATGTGCTCTCCTGTAAAAATGTACGTATCATGTTTAACATACTCGTATAAAAATATTCAACTCCGTCTCCTCCTCTTAGAATACGATATTAATCAAAATGATTTATAAAAACCCAGTTCAAGATGGGTGCTAACTATGCTCAAAATTCGTTGAAAATAGTTCAGCCGTTTCTCCGTTATGTTGTAACAGACGATGTTGATTTCATTTCCGTAATTTATTTATTTTTCCTGAAAAATTAAGGTCACTATATTTATATAAGGATGGCAAGACACACACTTTTACAGGAGAGCAAATTATACCGTTTTGAATTAAATTTAAAATACTTTCGGTTTACTGTTGAAAACGAAATATTTACTGCTAGATAGGGAAGTTTTTAATTAAGCCATTATCAACTTTTTCCAGTGCATAGATCTCAGTGTGACCAAATACCAGAGCGAAAAATCAGAAAATGGTCAAAAAGTGACGTATCATGTTTTGCCATCCTCCTATAGATTTGTCTTAAATATATGTTGAACCATATCTATGTTGTAAAGATATTCTTCTCACTTTTTCTATTGTTTTCATTTTTGTAAGAATTAAATACTTAGAGTAAGAAAGAAAAAGAAAATGATTGCTTCTATCTTATGAAATGAAAGATAAAGAACACAATTTTTGATATTCTTGTTGAAATGAAAATACAATTTCAAGAATTCCTAATGTACATTTTGGTCCGAAGAAACTGCATTAATGATGAGCCAAAACGATTTGTGTTAACTTCATCAAGTATTGATAAGAATTAAACCAAGTTTCCTTTAGTCAACTAACGTCATATATTCCAAAAATAAATCATTATTTAAAAATTTTATTTAAGTGTCATCAGAAGGAAAAAGCCTTTGTCTTCTTACCAACGTATTGTAGAAAAAGCATTACTTGTATATACGACGAGCACTATACCTGTGGAGGAATTGTTTGTCCAAGTATCACTGCACGCTGCAAGAAAAATGCAGAGGCTTGCCATAGTACTAGAATTAATATAGGAAGTAATCTCTGGCTTTGAAGTACACAGACACATATCCTGGTCCAGGATTTGCAGTTACTTGCTAAAATGCAATCAATCTGCCTTACAATACTAGAAGTCATACGCCATTATTCCATTGTTTTCCCGTTTGTCATACGAAACTTATAGCGGATTTTCAGAGTACCAATGCCAAATGCGGCAATTCAACTTGCCTCATGTCAGTGTACCGAATACCTTTCATGAAACACAAGTCATGTTTTAATTTACGTAAGTTCCACTAGAGAACTGTATAATACGATTTTGATGATCCCTGCTAATAAACCAAGACAAATTACCATACAGTGTTTGACTTTCTGGACATTTTCGCAGGTATTTAATTTTTTTTCTCTTTCTTCAAGAAAGTAAGTAGTTAGTGGTCGACTAACGACAGATGCTATTTACAGCTAGTTGTAATAGTTATGTTACATGGTTATTATCAATGAACTATAATAGTAATAGGACAAATAATAACAGTAATAGCATAATAATAATAACAGATACAGTATATCACTAACAAAAAGTTATAATTACAAAAATATATTTTAAAAAATCTGACTTCGTGCGAAATTTGGTTGTGCTAACTATCATAAATTCGTATGAACTAAATTAATTGATATTTATCGGTGCTACTTCATATGAATAGGATGGAAGTAGTGAGAGCTTGTATGACCAAATTTTGTACAAATTTTGATCCAGTGCAGGGTGTTACTAAAATTCCAAAATGAAATTTCGTGACCTTTTCTTTACCAAACCATAAAATTCCCTAACATTCTCAAGAGCGAATTTGAGTGCAAATTAGAGCGAATTTTTATGCATGCGATAGAAGAATGCTTTGCTTACGATTTAGTAGCGTCTAAAGCCCATCATAAAGACAGTTTTGGTGGTGAATTTTGACGTTTTATAGAACAAAATTTTCCAGTCTGTGCTTCTATTTGTACAGATAAAAAAAATTCGTGACCCAAAAGCTAAATTTCGTGACTTTTTCTTGACTTTCATGACCGTTTTCTGATTTCGTGACTTTTTCATGACTTTCGTGACCGATAGACACTAGGGATGGCCAGAACCGGTTCCTGGTGGAACCGGTTTTTGGGTCTGAACGGATCCGGTTCTAGAAGATCCGGTTCCGGAACCGGCTCTTCGGATCCAGGTCTGGAACTGGTTTTGGAAACCAGATCTCCAAGAACCGGTTCCTCGCAGAACCGGTTCCGCTGGAACCGAAACTTTTTGACCATCCCTACGCTAAACCCGAGCTGCTGGCAGGCTGTGAACAGTGTGCTAGATGAATTGGTGGAACGACAGGCAGGCGCCCAGGCGGCGGCCGCTTGTCTCATTTAGCTAAATAAACTGGGTAACTGGCAAACTCATTGGCTAAACAGGCAAACTGACCAACTCATTTGCCTAAACACCCACTGGTGGACCAAATTTTTTTTCTGGGGGCACAAGCGGGTCTGGGCGGGGAGGGCACAAGCGCATGGTCCTTTTTGCAGTGTTTTGAAGGTAAACTTTGTGCCTCCTTTACGGGTCTTTGGGGGCTTTCAAATCCAGGTCTGGAACCGGTTCCTAAGATCCGGTTCTGGAACCGGGTTTTCAGATCCAGATCTGGGACCGGGTTTTCGGATCCAGGTCTGGATCCGGTTCCTAAGATCTGGTTCTGGAACCGGAACTTTGTGGCCGTCCCTAATAGACACCCCGCAGTGTAACCACAGCCTAACTTATCGGCCGACAGTTGATCAAAATGGTATTTTATTGTACTGTATAGTAGGCTATCACCTAACTGACTCACGACGGAGCAGCTGTAACCGAAGATTGATCACAAGTCGACGACTAACTGTACTTGCTATTTTGGGTTCATATGTCGTCAACGTTGGAATTCTCTTAGTGTAATTATGTATAACTACAAAAATTATTCTCGAAATAAAGTTGCTACTTACCGTGGCCTTCAATGGTCATAAGGCGTTTATTCTCTGAATTTAAAGGTTTCTCGAATATAATATTATCTACACCGACTAGACTTAGTAAATTTTTCCTGAGAAATAAAAGAAGAAAAAAATATCGTAAATGAATTTCTTAAGAACAATGAATTTCAATTTCAACACAAACACCATTAAAATATACTCTTCTAAGTATTTACATTAAATAAAACAAATAGAAAACGCCTAATGAACTGCTGGAGATATTTTCACTTATGTACACATAAAACGAAAAATGATAATCAGTGGAAAAGACAAAAAATAAAATCAAATTAGGAACAAGTGAGAAATTTCAAATACTTAGGGAGTGTCAATAAACAAGCAAGGGAAAGGTAAGGAAGAAATAAGAGATAGAACGTCGAAGACAATAAATTTGTATCTAATGATAAACCAATGACTTATTAAAAACATAATCATAAAGACAAAATAACTTTATAGTTCATATTAATACTAACATTTAGAGTGAAAATTTGAGTTGAATCAAAAAGTATCTTCAAGACACACAAACAATTGAAATGATATTATATATATATATATATATATATGGGCGGATCCAAGGGGGCTTACAGGGGCTATAGCACCCCCTTGACACCCAGGTAAACAAGGGATAAAATGGGCTTCAATCCTGCTTTACACTGGATAAAGCGGCAACCTACTAGCTGAATCTGTGCTGTCTACTCAGCGCATCGTTCTGTTATGACCATGAATCTCCTTCCCACTGTGCATGTCTCCTTACTCACACAAGTAAAAGCCCTTTGTGGCTAAGCGGTTAGCGTACGCGCCTTTGGCGTGGGAAATCCAGGTCCAATTTCCTGCGGGAGCTCATGTGATTCGGATTCCACGTTAATCAGTAAGTCCACGTCTTATATAGCCTTGCTGCTGAAAGGGACGTTAAACTCAAAATCGGCTCAGGTCACACAAGTAAAGAATAGGGGACTCACAAAGGAATGCTATGTATAGGTGTTGGAGTGAGTTTGCAGCAAATTTGTAGAATTAACACGATATCAAGTGGAAATATTTTTTTTCCAAGTACACTTCATTGCGTCTCTAGAGGCCTTTGAAGTTGCCAGCATGCAATAGGTTTTGCCATTCAGATTTAAGCAAAGCGCCTGCAATGCCTGGCAACCCGCCATACGTAACTCCTCTAGTGGTTGCCTAACACCGTAGTTTCGGATTGCAACTATGTTAATCTTATGAGCTCAAAACGGCTCCTAAAATGTCGAAAAGAAGAATAACAACACTGTTTTTGAAAATTTGAATGAGAACTGGACAATCTACACTAAATTTGAAATCGATCAGTGAAAACAGCATGTTTCTAGCACTTGTAGTTTTTGAGATTTCATTGTCGAAAAAATTGGCGAAAAACATATAAACCCTACAATAGCAATTAAAAAAGCCTGAGTTCCAACCTACAACTTTGACTTTCTAATCTTTCATTTACGGTTATATGTGATTTCACGTTTAACAAAGACAAACATTTTAAGTGTGAGTACTTTAAATAAATTACTTAAATAGATCTTTTTCATAAAGTTTATGGTTTAAAATTATTGTTCTAAACCTTTGTATTTTAATAAGCCTTCTCCAAAATCAATGCAAATGAATCGTGCTGCCATCTTTGGAGTTCTTTTAGACTATATGTTTGTGGCCAATCCTTTCAACAGTGAGATATCGGAAACTACAGGCTCTAAAAAGAAGACGTTTTCACTGATCGATTGCAAATTTTGCGTAGATTCTCCAGTTCAAATTGAATATTTAAAAATCATGGCCATTATTTCTTTATTACATTTCTACGGGTACACTGGAAGTGTTGAAATTAAAAAAAAAAAAAAAAAAAAACCTAAAGCACTATATCCTATGCATTATACATTTCAACACCATATAGTTGCATATTGGGGTTGTATATGTCTCAGGCGTTTGTTTCATGGACAAATAATGAAAAAGGAAGGATAACCATTTCTCCAGTCTAAGATGAATCTTGATTTTTGGAGTGTTTTGTCCAATGAACACAATATATAACTGACATTATAATTAATTGTCTATGTAATGTAATTGCTTATTACATACTGCATGCAAGAATAAAGAAAAAAACTGGTCATAAATGAATTAGAAACTCCAACCGGAAGCAAGCTCAAATCTTGCAAACGGTGTGAGATATTGAGAAAAAGTAATCGAAAAAATCTCCTCTTTATGATACCCCTTGCCGATTTTTTTTTTTTTAAATCAAGACGGCTTTGCTAGTGTCTGTAAAGAAACATGTACAGAAGTTGCGAGGAATGAGAAGATCTATGCTTCTATGTGAATGATGCGATGTGTAGAGAGCGCAGGTTCAGCTAGTAGATAGTAAAATGTTAGGTTTATATGTTTGTTTCCAATCCTTTCGACAATAAGATCTCGAAAACCACAAGTGCTAGAAACGTGCCGTTTTTGCTGGTTTATTCCAAATTTTTTGTAGATTGTTCAGTTTTAATTGAATATTAAAAAAAAGTAGCCGTTATTTCTTTATTACATTTTTAGGGGTACATTGGAAGTGTTGAAATTTCAAAAAAGGAGTAGCTGAACCGGCGCTGTCTACTCAGCGTATAGTTGTGTTATGACCATGAACCTCCTTCCCACTGTGCATATCTCCTTACTCACACAAGTAAAGGATAGGAGACTCACAAAGGAAATGTATTGCTATGCATAGATGTTGGAGTGAGTTTGTAGTAAATTTGTAGAAGTAACACGATATCAAGTGGAAATATTTTTTTCTAATAAATCCATATCCATCCGAGTACGCCTCATTGCGTCTCTTGAGGCCTTTGAAGTTGCCAACATGCAATAGGTTTTGCCATTCAGCTTTAAGCAAAGCGCCTGCAATGTCCGCCAATCCGCCATACGTAACTTCTCTACTGGTTACCTAACACCGTAGTTTCGGCTTGCAACAACGTAAATCTTATGGATTCAAAACGGCCCCTAAAAATGTTGAATAGAACAATTACGACGCGGTTTTTGAAAATTTGAATGAGAACTGGACAATCTACACAAAATTTGGAATCGACCATGGAAAAACGGCACGTTTCTAGCACTTGTGGTTTTCGAGATTTCATTATCGAAAGGATTGCAGACAAACATATAAAATTAGCGTTTTAGTATATACTAGCTGAACCTGCGCTCTCTACACAGCGCATCATTTGCATATGAACATAAATCTCCTCATTCCTCATAACATCTGTACATGTCCCTTTACAGACACAAGTGAAAGACGTCTTCATTCATTCATATATATATATATATATATATATATATATATATATATATATATATATATATATATATATAAATCGGCAAGGAGTATCACAAAGGGGAGATTTTTCGATTATTTTTCTCAATATTTTTCACCGTTTGAAACATTTAAGCCAACTTCCGGTTGGAGTTTCTAAGTCATGTATGACCAGTGTTTTCTTTCTTCTTGCATGCAGCATGTAATAAGCAAATACGTTACATACATAATTAATTATAATGTCAGTTA
Source organism: Thermobia domestica (assembly GCF_964235325.1). Classification (NCBI taxonomy): domain Eukaryota; kingdom Metazoa; phylum Arthropoda; class Insecta; order Zygentoma; family Lepismatidae; genus Thermobia; species Thermobia domestica. The sequence continues at coordinate 83,392,005 of NC_137471.1, read as the reverse complement.
TATATGGTGTTTATTGGGCAAAACACTCCAAAAATAAAAATTAATCTTTCTGTTAGACTGGAAAAATGGTTGTCCTTCCTTTTTCAGTATTATTTGGCTACGAAACAAACGCCTGAGACCTATTCAACCAGTATATACAACAATGTGGTGTTGGAATGTATAACGCGTAGAATATGGTGCTTTAGTTTTTTTTTTTTTTTTTTTTAAATTTTAACACTTCCAGTGCACCCGTAAAAACGTAAAATATTCAATTAGAACTGGACAATCTATGCAAAATTTGCAATCGATCAGTGAAAACGTCATCTTTCTACAGCCTGTAGTTTCCGAGATCTCATTGTCGAAAGGATTGGCCACAAACATATAAACACCCACAACCATAAAGTTTAACCCTAGAACACATGACAGGAATTGTATCGTCTTTTTTTTTACCCATACTAAATTTCAATTGTATAGGTGTATTTGGTATATATAAGATATTTTATTCATATTTTATTATTAATTCAATTTTTTTTATTGAGTTCTTTATTTATAATACATTTTATTGTTTTCTTTCACGGAGTTATTATTATAATATATACTACGACATGAAAATGTATTATTTTGACTATACATTAGCAAGTATTGTGTCAAGTTACAGAGAAACAGTAAGTATTGTTAGCTAAGGTAGTTATCAGTACAAAGTTCTTAGGTCCACCAACTTACAACTCCAAAAATATTTTTTTTCTGAAAACAGTTTCAAAGTATTTACATTGAAGGCATTAATTCAATATTTGCAGTCTTTACAAACAACTAATGCAACTGAATATTCACTACGCACACACTTTTCGCACCTCATAATCTCTGTCTTTCTGTGACGTTACTGGCAACTTACTAGTCGTTGCAGTCTTCACAGACAACAAATGGTACTGAATGCTCAGCACACACACACTTTTCACAGTTTATGCAAACTTTAGATGACTTTCTTTGTTTGTGGGACATTTCTGGGACCTCTTCCTTTTCGTCCCTATACTGGTTTTTCCCAACTCAATTGACTTCAATCCTTTCCATAGCAACCAAAACAGGTTTTTGGAGTGTAGGTGTGTTCCTTCTGATTATGATGTATAGTTTGACAAGTTCGTCACGCAAGCCTGTGAGAAATAATCTTCCCTGATACGTCAGTTCTTGTAGTAGTTTGGGTGTAGTGCAGTAAACAACGTACAGGCGTTCAGAGCTGCAACATCTAGCATATTGAACCAAATGAATATTGGCCATCTACGACTTTGTCGTTTGACAGTGTAGGTATTGACCATTTTGTCCATATTATCGAGATGCTTAGTTGCCCGAGTTCACGTTCAGAAATGCTTATAGTTGCCAAGGAAATTACATACAATTACATACAAAGGAATATTAAATACAAAAAAGAAAGTACTTCATAGAACATTTTGAGAAGTATTGCCGATTGTAAAACGGTAATGAAACATATAAAATATAAACAAATCATTGTATTCTAGTACACGAGTTTTTTGTAGACAGTTTAGAAAACGCACAAGAAGCAATTGTAACTAGGAGCCATCGAAATATTAGTCTGTTCAGAGTATATATTTCTAAAAATATCTGATTCAAAGTACAAGACTAATAGCAGTAATACCACTAATAATATAATTACATTTTAGTAAAACAAATACTAATTTGTTATAGTAAAAGACTAATCTAATACTAATATAGATTAGTATTAGTATTATATATTAATACTAATCTATAATACTAGTCTATTACTAAAATATACCACGGGTCAGAAATGACCCATGATATGTATACTACATATATAAATGTATATAATAAAATGTTAAAAATAAATGCAAACCAAAAAATTTAAATACATTATTTTTATGTGATAAATAAACCAATAGAAGAGGTCACGGAGAACCACTACTGTGCAACAAATATTACGGGCTGAAATGTGCACATAAATTACCACTGGGTCATTTTCGACCCATGTTCGGCGTTCTAGGGTTAAAAGAACTCCAAAAATGGCAGCACAATTCATTTGCATTGATTTTGGAGAAGGCTTATTAAAATACAAAGGCTTTGACCAATAGCTTTAAAGTATAAACTTTATATATATATATATATCTATATATCTATCTATATCTATATATCTATCTATCTATATATATATATAAAGATGTATTTAATAATGATTTATTTAAAGTACACATACTTTAAAATATTGTCTTTGTTAAAGGTGAAATCACAAATAACCGGACGTCAAAGGTTTGAAATTCAAAGTTAGAGGTTGGAGTTCAGGCCTTTTAATAGCTTTTGTAGCATTTTAATAGAGAGATAGCTGAACCTGCGCTCTCTACACAGCGTATCATTCACATACGAGCATGAATATCCTTGTTATTTCTCACATCCGTACATGTACCCTTACAGACACAAGTGAAAGACATTTTGATAAAAATTGGCAGGAGATACAATAAAGGGGAGATTTTTTCGATTACTTTTTCAGTATCTCGCGCCGTTTGCAAGATTTGAGCCTACTTCCAGTTGGAGTTTTTAATTCATGTATGATCAGTGTTTTCTTTTTTCTTGCATGCAGTATGTAATAAGCAAATACATTACACACACAATTAATTATAATGTCAGTGATATATGGTGTCTTTGGGCAAAACATTCTAAACAATAAAGATTCAACTTTGAGTGGAGAAGTGGTTATCCTTCGTTTTTCATTATCATTTGGCCATGAAACAAACGCCTGAGACATATACAACCCCAATATACAACTATATAGTGTTGGAATGTATAATGCGTAAGATATGATGCTTTAGTTTTTTTTTTTTTTAAATAATTTCAACACTTCCAGTGTACCCGTAAAAATGTAATAAAGAAATAATAGCCATGATTTTTAAATATTCAATTTGAACTGGACAATCTACATAAAATTTGCACTCGATCAGTGAAAATGTCATCTTTCTAGAGCCTGTAGTTTCCGAGATCTCATTGTCGAAAGGATTGGCCACAAACATATAAACGCCCACAAACATATAGTTTAAAAGAACTCCAAAGATGGCTGCACAAATTATTTGCATTGATTTGGAGAAGGCTTATTAAAATACAAGACTGAAGAATAATTTGAAAAAATAAACTTTATATGAAAAAGATCTACTTAAATAATTTATTTAAAGTACACATAGTTTAAATATTTGTTTTTGTTAAACGTGAAATCACAAATAACCGTAAATCAAAGGTTTGAGATCAAAGGTTATAGGTTGGAGCTCAGGCGCTTTCGTTGCTATTGTATCATTTAAATAGATAGATACTAGCTGAACCTGAGCTCTCTACACAGCGCATCATTCACACATGAGCATGAATCTCCTTGCTATACCTCACAACATCTGTGAAAGACGTCTTGATAAAAATCGACAGGAGATACCGTAAAGGGGAGATTTTTTCGATAATTTTTTAATATCTCGCACCGTTTGCAGGATTTGAGCCTACTTCCGGTTGGAGTTCTTAATTCATATATGATTTGTTCTCTTTTTTCTTGCATGCAGTATGCAGCGCCGCAAATCTGTCAACATTGACGGGGACGAGTAAGACCCTTCCCATATATACTTTTAAAGCGATGTTCAAAGTACTTATGAAGTTGAAAAATAATGCTGTGGAGGATCAGGGGAGCAGAGTTGGCTTCAACATTGGGAGGCGGGCAGATTTGAGGCTAATTCTGGGAGGGGGACAGTTTCATCTCACTTTACTTTGTGGCAATCGGACAAAAATAATCATATTTCTCCCCAAGAAACACATTTCAAATCGGATTATTAGGGGGATAGTTCCCCCAGTTCCAAGATTGGAGGGGACATGTTATCTAATCCCCCTGGAATTTGCACAAGTGGCAGTACGTAATAAGCAAATACATTACGCAATTAATTATAATGTCAGTGATATCTGGTGTTTATTGGGCAAAACACTCCAAAAATCAAGATTCAACTTACACTGGAGAAATGGTTATCCTTTGTTTTGTTTTTTTATAATTTGGCTATGAAACAAACGCCTGAGAGATATACAATCCCTACATACAATTATGTGGTGTTGGAATGTATAATGCGTAGGATTTGATGCTTTATTTTTTTTTTTTAATTTCAACACTTCCAGTGTACCGGTAAAAATGTAATAAAGAAATAATGGACATGTTTTGCAAATATTCAATTAGAACTGGCCAATCTACGCAAAATTTGCAATCGATCAGTGGAAACGTCATCTTTCTAGAGCCTATAGTTTCCGAGATATTGTCGAAAGGATTGGCCACAAACATATAAACGTCCTGAAACGTATAGTTTAAAAGAACTCCAAAGATGGCTGCACAAATCATTTGCATTGATTTGGAGAAGGCTTATTAAAATACAAAGGCTTTGAACAATAATTTTAAAAAATAAACTTTATAAAAAAGATCTGTATTTAAATAATTTATTTAAGGTACACATTCTTTAAAATATTTGTCTTTGTTAACATGAAATCAGAAATAACCGTAAATCAAACGTTTGAAATCAAACGATAGAGGTTGGAGCTCAGGCGGTTTTATTGCTGTTGTAGCATTTTAATAGGTAGATAGCATCACACTTTATGAGATACATTCCAACAGAACATAGTTGTACACAGGGGTTGTATATCTTTCAGGCGTTTGTTTCATGATCAAATGGTAATGATAAACGAGCGATAACTATTCTCCAAGGCTAAGATGAATGTTTATTGTTTGGAGTGTTTTGCCCAACCAACAACATATATCACATTATAACATGACATTATAATTAATTGTGTATGTAATGTATTTGCTCATTACATACTGCATGCAAGAAGAAAGAAAACACTGATCATACATGAAATACAAACTGCAACCGGAAGTAGGCTCAATCTTGCAAATGGTGCGAGATATTGAACACATTATCGAGAAAATCTCCCTTCATGGTTCCCCTTGCCGATTTTTTTTTTTAAAAATCAAGATGTCTTTCACTTGTGTCTGTAAAGGGACATGTACAAATGTGAGAAATGGCAAGGAGATTCATGCTCATATGTGAATGATGCGCAGTGTAGAGAGCGCAGATTCAGCTAGTATTTATATATAAAATGAAGAACAATAGGGAAAACTAGATGAGATAGGATAAGAAACCAAACTATACAGAAGTCCTTAAACATCGAGCTACTAAGAGTCGAAGCAAACCAACTTAAATATTTTGGATATTTATGCACAATGAAAGATACAAGACTATTGTAGGGAGAACGAGAGGCATGTTTCCAAGGAAAAAGACCAATATAATCATAGAATACAATCGTGAAATAAGTATTAGAGAAGCGAGGAATGAGATGGGATTAAAAAGATCGCAGTTGACAGATACGCCGGGAGAGCAGCTTTTTGTAATACTTTGACACCAAAACGTAGAAGACAACGAGACTAAGAAAAAAATAGTAATTAAATTCCCTTGGTGAAATACTAACAAAGTTGTTAATACTGATGGGATTAACAACTTTGGATACATGTTCCTAATTTCGCACAGAATTTAATAAGTTAAGAGCATATCAAAGTTGAATCTAGGTCGATTCACTCATATGACGTAAAAGTGAAAGGGAGAAGAGAAGACGACGACTTCTTTTTTAAAAATTGTTTTATCAACAGATCCAATGCATTTCTTTCAATCAAAAAATTTCTTTTAGGCCTTATATCTGGAAAACTACATAACTACATGTAGACGAACCCGAGCTATCAATTAACTCAGTATTATGTGCTCTACAAGTAGGGTCTTTGCGCCAGCGAGGGTCTTTTTTTCCGTAAATCTGTGTTGGGTGGTTTGTAGGTGGGAAGAATACCGGCTACTAACAATAGTGACAACACATGCCGAGGCGAAAAGCAATCTCTGAGGCGCCTTATGATTACCTCCCACAATACTAACAGAAATTAAAAGACAAATATAATTGACTTGTGACATGCCTCCCATCTCTTCCTGTGCTCTTCTACATTTCTTTGACGAAGTGGTGATACAGTGATACGGCATTACTCATATCTGCTACTTGGAAACCAGTCCATGGTTCGGTTGGATTCACTCATAAGCTATCCATTAGATAGGTAAGGACTGACCTGTAACTTATCCACTAAACAGATAAGCTTGTAGTACTCAGAACATGTACCGAACAATGCATGTACACAACTTGTGCATAGTGCTACACGCCTTAAAACCACAGGTTTCTTACCTGTACATGTACTGTGCAATGCACGTACAGACTTGGTATTTTCCTTTACGCCTGAAACCACATGTTTTTAATATGTACATACATTGTTATTTCATTTGAACATGTACCGAACAATGCATGTACAGGCTTCGTAGTTGTGCTTCACGCCTGTAAAGCACATGGTGCTCATTTGTATACGCACTGTGCCTCCCTATGAACATGTACCAAACAATGCACGTACAGGCATCTTGCATGTGTTTTACTCTTGTATATCAAGTTCTCAATGTCTGTACAGACACGTCACATGAGTTTTCACTGGCAATGTACAAGCGATTTTACGTGTTCCATTTCCAGGCGCATGTACAATAATGCTGCACAGGTGCTTGTTTTTTCGTATGCGTGACCAATTACTATGTGATATTTTAATGGACGCGAAAATGCCTAAAAGGGACTATCCATAACATTCTTCGACGTTTTGAGGATAGTATGTCAGCAGAGCGAAGAGTAGGTTCAGGCAGAAAAACGGTCAAATTAAACAATTGATGTTTATGTGCATTAAGAGTGCAATTTGAGAACAGTGCTTCAATTTACATACGTCTGGCGGTCAGGAAGTTTGTTGTATCGAAGATTTCTACGCAGAAGACGATTTATGTCGAGACAAACATCAAATTTTGGACGAAAATAAAAAAAATATTCAAAAACGTATAGAACAGCACGTAGCAGCTGCAAAAATTAAATGTTTCATTTTTTTCACGAAATTCTCCAAGTGTGTGTTTAAAGTGGATAACAAGTCTTAGTTTACTCTCAGCAACTCGAAAATATCAAGTAACGCTGGCTTTTCTTCCAGTGACTCTAAACGATAAAAAGCATCAAACTAAAGTGAAGTTTGAGCAAAGGTGTTGATTTGGGTTAGTATTAGTCCAAAAAGAATATCATGTGCACTGATTTTCTAATCTGGCTTTGGTATTAATGCCCACAGGTACTTAAAGACTGTATTCAAATTAGATTAATTCCTTATATACAAAAGTGCCATTTGAATGACAATTATGTATTTTGACCGTATTTGGCTATGTCATTTTATGCAAAGATCGTGATTGCACATTTGCGCCATCGAAAGATGACCATCGTAGAGAGAGAAGACAACCCTGTCAACGTCTCTGAAGCAAAATTTTTAGGCTATAATAAAAGACAGAGTTTACGCTAACAACTGGAAAGCATATAACACAGACCAACTTATCACATGTATCAAGTACTGTCTCAAGGAAGTTCGACCTGATGTTGCACAACGCATAGCTGAAAGCACTATACGCCGACATGATCGTATTAGTCGCCTAGCGGATACTGAGTGCACCACAATATGTTGTAGTACATACATATTATATATATATATATACCGTGTCTAGATCGCCGATTGTTGAGTGAGAACATTTACTTGTGAGATGTTTGCCTTTTATGAGTATGATCTTTCTTTGGTTTCTCACGCGATTATGTAAGAAATTAGAAGCGTTAATCCCCCTGAACTCTAATCAGAATATTACTTGCGAAACATTGCCGGTAAGGTGTCGAAACAATAAATTCTAAATTTAATACAGTTCAATAAATTCTAATGAGATTACTTATTTCGTGCATTTATTTACACTATCAAAACTTGTCAAATTGGTCTGATAGTTTACGCAATTCACAGACTCATACGCAAAACGCATAATAAGATTATTAGGCATTTAATAACATAAACAGAAAAGTTATACAAGAAGCATAACGTATTAGATAAGAAAGACAATATATAAATAACAGTTTAACTCGCAGTTACGAGGCCATACACTTGAATGATACAGAAAATGTAAGTAACAGGGCAAATTTTACATTTTCTTATGTAAGAAACATTAATTTATAACATTATTAAAATTCATACTATCAAGAAAAAAAGTATTAAATACTTACTTGGAGTCTATTTGACGTTCTTCCCAGTCCTTTGTAACACGAGTCCAGAGTTCTAGTAACATAAGCGGATAAACAATTCGGAAATATTCGTCATAATTGACAAATGACGTCACCATAGCACGCAAACCATTTTGACCATATACTGGAGGTGGACTCTCAGGTGTTTTCCTTTGTTCCTAAAACAAGACAGAAAGTTTTGAGAATTTTTGTTTGCTATATACGTATTTACGATTTTGTTTCGGGGTGGCTTTGTTAACTTTCGGGAGGGGGTGGGGCTTAGCCTGGAAATGTGAAAATTCTGCAAGGTATTTCATAAGATTTCGGGGGGTCTTAAGCCCGGAACCCCCCCTTAAATATGCCACTGACTATAATATAAAAAGAATTTTCAAAGTATACAACTTGATCATATTTATTTCGAAGGATGTATGAGAAACTAAAAAGATTACACGGTCCAGAATATATGTTGTTTGTAACTACCAATTCTTCTCAATGTACCTTTAAAATTTAACAATTTCATTTTTGCGTGCACTCTCACGTATTAAATTTTAAATCAATTTTATATGAATATTGACGTATCAGATTTTAGACAGATCTTCGTACAGAAGTGAAAGGAAGAGTGCTATCGCCCAAGTCACACGACAAAGCAAAAATACTTCCAACCCTGTTCACGTGGTTTTAACTAATGCGAAAGACCTGCAATTTGCACGTATGGGTCTGAGGTAGACATCTGTTCCAAACAGGCCACTGATTGCTGAAAAGCAATCTTGTTTTCAATACTAAACTTTACGTAACAAAAGAAACACTGACCAAAGCTTCAACACACACTGTATTTTAAACTGAAGCTTTGGTCAGTGTTTCTTTTGTTACAATATTCAATCCAAAGCCATGGATAGTCTTGTTAAACTTATGCTTTCAAGTATTAGAATGGAAGATTTTCCTGAACTTACCTTTTCGGTAAACAGGAAAACAAGCAAAAAACATCACACATAGTAGATTATAACTTCTGTAGTTATTTATTACTTCCCATAATGAATTTACATATGAAAATATTTATGTTCTAACCACTGGTGCCATTTAAATCATTTAACAACTAGTTCTGTGATTATAGGGTTATTATCTGATATATTAAAAAGAAGATTTTTCCATCTCTTAACGGCATAAGAAAAAAAATGTAATTTATACAAGTAAAATTTTACAATACCGATTACAGAATACACATTATGAATCCTGAAGTGAAGCAATTGTCCGTAGCCTCCCACAATGAGGTAGAGACTAGTGCTGTTGAATTTTTGTGACATTTGCGGTTTTCGGTTTTTGAGAAAACCGGTTTTCTGAAAACCGAAAACCGCAAATGCGGTTTTCAAAACCGAAACCGCAAAAGCGGTTTTCAAAACCGAAACCGAAAAAGCGGTTTTCAAAACCGAAACCGCAAATGCGGTTTTCAAAACCGAAACCGCAAATGCGGTTTTCAAAACCGAAACCGCAAAAGCGGTTTTCAAAACCGAAACCGCAAAAGCGGTTTTCAAAACCGAAACCGAAAAAGCGGTTTTCAAAACCGAAACCGCAAATGCGGTTTTCAAAACCGAAACCGCAAATGCGGTTTTCAAAACCGAAACCGCAAATGGCTGTTTTCAAAACCGAAACCGCAAATGCGGTTTTCGAAACTGAAACCGCAAAACTCTTTTCGAAAGTGAAAACCGCCCGAAACCGTGTTTGCGGTTTTATAAGGGATTGTCCTTTTCAAAGCAGAAACAATGTTTGTTGTTTTTAATTACACCTTTTAACAATTGTGAAAGCATCTATCGATCGAGACAAATGTATTGATTTATATGTGTGTTTTAACTTTTTTTTATTTGCTCTAAGGCTATTATGGTAATATGTGCAGCACAGTGCGAAAGGGATAGTTCGATGGTTGTACAAATCACAGCTAAATTAGTGTTACCATATTTTAAAATCAGAAAAGTGAGGGGTTCTAAACCGTAAGTATTGATGTTAACTTCTGTGTTACAAATACTGACCTGCGATCCTTAGTACCATTTTTTTTAAAGTTATTTCTTTGATGACACTTCCAATGTACTTTTCGGCTGCAGGGAAGCAAACTGGACCCCACCTGATTTTCATATATGCTGTAAATTAGATCACAAGGAACACGAATCTGAAGGAATTTTGGCATTTCGAATGTCGGAACTCGAGATATTCGAACATAAATTGACCATGGAAGCAAACTGGACCCCACCGGATTTTTATATAGTTTGTAAAGTAGACCACAAGGAACACGTATCTGAAGGAATTTTGACATTCCGAATTTCGGAACTGGAGATATTCGAACATAAAGTGAACACGGAAGCAAACTAGACCCCAACTGATTTTTATATATTTTGTAAACTAAACCACGAGGAACTCGAATCTGAACGAATTTTGACATTCCGACTTCCCGAACTCGAGATACTAGAACTTATACAGTAGTTTTATGAAATATGTATACAAGTAACGAAGAAAGTTCTGTCGCTTTTTGAACTATCACTTAGAGCATCGATATGTCACCTAAGACGTACCTGGAAGATCAAAAATAGTACCCATCAGTATCAATGACCTTCTGCCAACGTTCGGGATGCGCATGGATTCCTTCGCGGTAGAACTTGGTTTGCCGTGAAGCGAAGAAGGTATCAAGTGCATTTAGCACCTCTACTACGGAGTTGAACTGGAGTCCTCTAAAGTAAGTGTCCAAGGAAAGGAACAGGTGATAACAGGACGGTACAATGTCCGGACAGTCTGGCGGATGCAATAGTGTTTCCCATCCAAAGCGTAGGATGGTGTCCCGGTTCATTCTAGCTGGAGGGTCAATTGAACACAGACCTTCACAAAAAGCGACAGAACTTTCTTGGTTACCTTTATATATCTCACAGGACATAATATGTTGCTTCAAACTGAGTTCTGCCCTGGTTAAGAAACGTAAATTCGCTTCTATAAGAGTCTTTAAAGTTACACTTGAAATTGTCGTTCGGTATTCTTTGTAGCTTGTGAAGGGATGAATATTTCAAGTATTTTGTTACATCTACAAACGAATATTCATTCGTATAGAACCTCCAATACATTACATTAAAAGCACATGAACTACACAAAGAAAACCATTGTGCATTAGAGCAGATCTCTTATTAGCAAATGATTCTGCACACGCGCACTGCTCAGATAGCCCAGAGCCTGAGCCTGAGCGCGAGTGCAAATTTAACTCAATCGCGATTGTCAGAGGTGTACCGGTTTACGTTGAATATACCATACAAACACTTTATTAACTAAGTCCTGTAGATTTTTCTCCAATCCCAAAAAGCAGGTGGTTTTTAGTGATTAAGATATGTTTAAGCGGGGGACGAATATAGAACCTGAAAATCGGGTGGTACCCGCTAAAATAGGGTAATAAGCCAACACTAAGCTCAATAAAAATAAGGTATATCCCTATTTAAGATCAGTACACATGCAACTCATGAAATTCAATTTGAAATATCATCCACTTAGACTGACATCTTTTATATTATTATTATTACTCTTTCCCCTTGTTTTTAAAAATAGTACTGCCACTCTTTCTTTTGTTAACAAAAAGGCACCACCTCCCTTTCTTAATAAAAAAGAAAGAAAGAAAATCTCTATCTCAATACACAATTTTATTGTTGATTTGTTGCCACTCCGATAAATGTGAATGTTGTGGTTTTGCATGTGTTGACTGGCTTCTTATCGCAAGTCCCAGACACCTGCAGTAGTTTATACGTGGAGGAAACACCGATCATATTTTACTCTGTATCTTTTTACTTCCCAATAACGATAGCCGTGCCTCTTTGAGAAATTGCAACTTATTTTCTTTATTCTGCCAATTGTAAAAGTATATTCACCAAGAATTTTCCTACACTTTAAAACATTTTAAGAAAAAATACCTTCTTTTCCTTCTGCAAATTTTGATCATTTTTTCCCTACGCCGAGGGAAATTTCCCTCCATCTGGCAACTGTGACTGCCGGAGTGGGGAAAGATTCTTTGCTGTTTTCTCGTCGTTACTTGTTATTAGTGCTGTCGAATTTTTGTGACATTTGCGGTTTTGGAAACCGAAACCGCAAAAGCGGTTTTGGAAACCGAAACCGCAAAAGCGGTTTTCAAAACCGAAACCGCAAAAGCGGTTTTCAAAACCGAAACCGAAAAAGCGGTTTTCAAAACCGAAACCGCAAAAGCGGTTTTCAAAACCGAAACCGAAAAAGCGGTTTTCAAAACCGAAACCGCAAATGCGGTTTTCAAAACCGAAACCGCAAAAGCGGTTTTCAAAACCGAAACTGAAAAAGCGGTTTTCAAAACCGAAACCGCAAATGCGGTTTTCAAAACCGAAACCGCAAATGCGGTTTTCAAAACCGAAACCGCAAAAGCGGTTTTCAAAACCGAAACCGAAAAAGCGGTTTTCAAAACCGAAACCGAAAAAGCGGTTTTCAAAACCGAAACCGCAAATGCGGTTTTCAAAACCGAAACCGCAAAACCGATTTTCAAAACCGACATTTCGGTTTTATGAAATTTCACTTTTTTCAAAAACCGGTTTTCGGTTTTTTCAAAAACCGATTTCGACAGCACTAGTAGAGACCTGCACGGGCCGGGCTTGGGCGGGCCGGGCTTGGACTGGCCGACACTGATTTCTCTTCAGGTCGGGCCGGGCTGGGGCCGATCAATTGCAATTCTTTAGTAATCATTGACTTTTGTTAAACGATAATTGGAATAAAGCCAAACGTTGAAGAAGTGTGTCCGTGAGAAATGTTACAAAGAATGCAATAGCTATTTAGTTTGTGTTGCTTAGCGGCTCCACTTTCACTATAGAGGATTGCAGGCATTATGCGGTAAATTGAGCTCTGACCTTGACCTTCACTGAACTCAAAATATAAAAAGAAAGGGTGGGAATGTTTTGCCTGTCGCTAAACAATATTGCCATCTTCACTTTATGCTAAAAATCAATCAAGTTAGATTTTTGTTACAGGGAATGGAGTTTTTGTTCTCTCGATGACAGGGGAAGTTCTAGGAGGCAATGGTACCATTCGGGAGGCAAGCGTCAGGTTGTGAACCAGAGTTTAGAAAATGTTTCTGAGGGTTAGGTCAAATTTAGTACTAAATTTTGAGAAAGAGTCGGGCTCGAGCTAATTTTTTTAAAAAAACTCATCGGGCCGGGGTCGGGCCAAAAACTTTTAAAATTTATCCGGCCCGGGCCGGGCTTGGGCCAAGAATTTTGAAAAACTTATCGGACCGGGCCGGGCTCGGGCCGAAAATCTCCAAAACTTTTCGGGCCCGGGCTGGGTCGGGCCTAGGTACGTTCGGGCTGGATTGGGCTCGGGCCGAAAAATTCGGCCCATGCAGTTCTCTACAATGAGGAGAGGACATTTCCTCATTTTACTAAAAACCCATCAGAACCCTTTTTAGGGCCCGAAAAAGAGGACGTCTAGTAAGCCTACATGATTGGTAAGCTGGCTTACTATTATTACTTTTTGATTATATTACTATGTATTTCCACACTATTATTATTATTGATAGCACGGTGGCTTAGTGATAGAGTACTAGTGCGAGGGGTTCCAAGTTCGATTCAAGCCATATTAGTTTGTGGTATATAACATAATGTCCGTGGATTTTCTCGAGTTTTCTGCTTCCTCCCACTTTCTCATTCCATTAATTCTTTCATAATCATTAACGTACATTGATCATCTGTCTCCTTTAGACTAAGAACAAGCCATGGGACGTTAACACAGAAAGAAGGTGGGTAAATATAGGCTTTTTTCGTCTATGATATTCATGAAAAAGTAAGTGCTTATCAGGGTGGAAAAAAATCATGATTTTTTAAATAAAAATCATTTTTGTTGATTTTTTTTATTTAAATCGATTTTTTGATTTAAATCAACTCTTTCTCCTCGTATAATACAAGTCGTGAACTGGAGAAAAAACATTAGGAATTAATATTAAATAACAATTATGCCATTTAACTGAAGGTATTTTGGTTTAATTTCGAATTAATCGCTAACTTATTTCAATCCGAAACAATATTTCTTAAGCATTAAGAAAAAAACGTACAGCAACGTTTACCAACGTGACACTTTTCTTTTCACGAAAGTTCCTGATATTTAGCAAGAGTATATTTTTAAAAAATCGAAACTAGCCAGAGGCACGAAATACATGTAAAGTACATAAATTTCGCCCAAAATTAACTAATTAACTCTATGGCCTATGGAACCCGGAGGTTCAATGCCGCGTTCACGGAAACTCTCCACTGACTTCTATCCTTAGCCAACTGGATCCAGTTTCTATTTTGTATTCCTATTTCTGCGAGATTCATCTTAATATTGTCATCCCATCTGCGCCTATATCTTCCTAATGATCGTTTTCCGATTGGTCTTCCAGTTAAGAATTTGAAAGTGTTCCTATTTTCTTCCATCCTGGCTACATGACCTGCCCACCTGAGTCTCCTAAACTTGATGACCCTAAGAACGTTCGGTAAACCGTATAAAATATGTAGTTCCTCGTTGTGAAGTTTCTCCCATTCCCGCTCCTCTTGGATCTGAATATTCGTCTCAGGATCTTGTTCTCAAATACTTTTAGTCTACGTTCTTCCCTCATAGTAAGCGACCATGTTTCGCAACCATACAGAAGCAGGGTGTCTACCAGTCAGGGAAAGTCAGGGAATTTGCAGGGTCAGGGAATTTCATTGTGTGTTAGGGAAAAACCTTTCCCAGGCTGTGAAGGGTGAAGGAATGCTACTAAAATAGTCAAATTACAGGTAAATGAATTGGTTCGTTTGTACGTTTGTAGAATATTGTATAAGCATATAAACAATGGTGAAAACTTACAGTTTACTTTAAATTAAAGTTGGGGGCGCGGTGGCTCACTGGTAGAGCGTTCACCTCCGGTGCTTGGGTTTCCTGGTTCGATCCCAGCTGCGCCGTGTGGACTTTGTGGTGGGCAAACGCCGTGGTCGTGGGTTTTCTCGGGGTTCTCCCGTTTCCTCCCACTTTCTTCATTTCATTCATTACTCATTATCACCGTCTCCAATAGCCTAACCGGCATAACGGTGGGACGTAAAACTGAAAGATTTCATTTTCATGATTTAAATATAAGTTACTTTTCATGAGTTACTAAGAAAAAAAGAATGACAGAGTCAGAGAAAATTATAATTTTCTCAGGGAAAGTCAGAAAATTTGATTATGATTGCTTGCTAGACACCCTGAGAACAACAGGCATATATATTTTCACCTTCCAATTCTAAACAGAATTCGTGACGACAAGAGATTTTGAACTGAATAATAACACGAATTCCCTGCTTTTAGTCGACATTTAATTTCTTCGTAAATATCGTTTTCGTCTGTTAATATTGATCCTAGATATTTGAAAGAATCCACTTTATCAAAAGTATTATTCGATATTTTAACGCATCCAAAATTTGCCGTATTACGATCAAGAAGAACTTCTATGTATTTAATACATAAATTTCGCCTAAAGTTTTATTTATTTATTTATTTTTGTTTCGGAAAGGGGATCGGGCCCCTCTAAATACGCCCCTATTATCTGGAAACAAACAAATAGAGATAGAAGAAAGCAGGATTCTCCCGTTACCCGTTCAAAACGGGATTTTCCCCAATCATCCTCTGCATGATACTCGTTTTCATACTGAGCTGTACATACATTTGAGTCTCATTGTATTATGATTATTATCTTCCATAATCGAAATAACAGAACAGAAACGGGATTTTACTTATTATCACTTTAAATTAATTTATTTAGGAATTTGATTTAAATCAACGATTTTTATTTAAAAAATCAAGTGATTTAAATCTTGATTAAAATCGTGATTTAAATCAGACTGATTTAAATCAATCCACCCTGGTGCTTATAAAAGCCAATATGAAGTTTAAGGATTAAATTTTACACCTCTGTAAGGTGTATACGAAAATAATGTAGAAACAAAGCATGGTTGTTGATATTCAGCCACTTTAAACGTGTTTTCCAATTGGCAATAACAGTTTTAGTATGGCACTTCATGAAGATTAGAGTTGATGTGCCTTATACAGAGTCGTTCTGACGCGTGATCAGTGCCATACTAAAGAGTTCGACTAACATATGTTTCCTGTAGTAGTAGGGCCTTTAGTATGACGCTAACACACCTTAAAAGGCCTGATAAGTTTATCAGCAAGTGTTCATATAGTGTAGTTCATGAAGCGCCTCATACTAAAACTATTATTGCAAGTTCGAAAAAACGTCTAAACTGACAGAATATCAACAATTATGCTATGTTTGTGGGGTTTTTAATGTGACTTGCTACAATATTTTTCATATACATCTTGTGTAAATATAACGTTTAAAGCTTGAACTTCACACCCATACAATACACCATGTTTCAAAAAGAATGACCTCATTTTGGACGGTAATAATTACAGAACATGGGACGTGCCGGCAAGGAAATGAGTGTTGTTTGAATGGGCGTTGGCTTAGTTTCAGAAAATCGCCGTTAGATGTCAGTCAATGCGTCTTCTCAGTTTGCAGTCAGTCAGAAGGAAGATGGCGTCCACTCAACAGAAGGCATTTTGTGTGCTGCAGTTTGCAAAGACTGAGTCTGTGATTTCGGTCCAGTGTGTTGTTCGTCAGCACTTTGACACAGATCCGCCTGCACCCAAAAACATTCGTTGTTGGTATCGCCAATTTGAAGAGACAGGATGCCTGTGCAAAGGTAAAAGTTCAGATCGGCCTCGCTGACGTAAGTTTATGACGAATTTAGCTATCGTCTAGATGCTGTTCATGCTGCTACTGGTGGACACGGAGCATTTGTAATAGCATTGCTAAAACATGAAGATTTTGAGAATATTTTGCAATTTATTCAATTTTTGTAGTATGTTTTTATCAATACATATGGACATGTAAAATCAGGTCATTCTTCTTGAAATATCCTGTTTACTGGCCTTTATCGACACTTTTGTTTTCATGACTATCATAGGCGGGAAAAGGCAGATCTTTACCCACCTCCTTTAACCTTATTTCATCCTACTATTACTGTAGTGACGAAACAAGAATGATTAAGTCGTTAAATAATTTTTCTTCCCTTAGCTTGTAGTGATAAAATTGTACGTCTTACCGATGGGACTTTCCTCAAGAGCCGCCAGGGATTTATTCCAAAGATACCAGTAACAGTGACTATGATTAAATGGGTGAAACGCGGGGAAATAAACCTGTTACTGAAACGAACTGGTGAGCACATTGCCCGAATTACATTTCCATTACTGAGATGCCACAAAAACTTAGTGTCATGTCTCAACAGGGACGCGGCACTAGCTCTTAAAAATCTTTTGTAGCAATACTATCGCGATCTATGCCAAGAATACAGTAGGAGCAATACGCATAGGTAGCGAATACTGCCATGGTTTTATCGAATATTTAAGTTTGTAGTTTGTAGCACGGGATAAATGGATTATAACCCACTGAGCGCCATTGAAATTTTATGAGATCTTTTTTAAGTAACTTGACTGAAATTTATGAGAGCTAAAAATATATTTAAAATACTGATAGTAATTAATACAAGGACCACACGTTTTAATCAAGCCGCACCCAGAACTGGAAGGGATGTTTTGAGGAACGAGCCACTGAATCAGTTTAGAAGCAATAGGTGATTTTGAGTTTCTGTATTTCGCGTCCTTATGCAAAATCGTGATTACGAAGGACGAGACGTACTATTAACATTGGCTCCGAACCACAACCACATTGAATTCTGTGCAGCTGGGGTATACAGACTATTTACAGTAACAACTCTCACTGTACAAGCAGTTCTCCACCACGCTAACTCATCCCCAAGGCAGTTGAAATATAGAGCCACACCACCAGCCCCATGTGAGGTAAATTTAGAGATGAGGATTAGGAATGAGATTTCAGAGCTTTGAGCGTCTATAGCCATGTTAGCCTGTTACATATGAGGGATAACGTCCCTCGGCGATCACACTGTCCGAGGAAATGGAAGGAAGGAAGCGAGAGTTTGGCTACGGGTATATCATTTGAAGTACTCACCAACTGTCTCTATAAAAACTGTTGCAGAAGTGCCGCAAAATTGTGAAACATGGATGTTTGGATAGGGCACATACTAGTTCCTAAATGAAGTCTTGACCCGACTACGGTAGGTCCCATAGCATGGGAGCTATGAACTTCTAAAGTTTCGTTTTCTCATGTTTTCGGCAGCCTATAACTCCAAAATGATGGAATTCTGCACCCAAGTTGGTCTATACTTTTTGTCTTATTTTGGTGTCAGGAATCATTCCCAGACGTTGTCGGTGTTGTTTTGAAACACCTTGTAAATTTTGTAAATCATGCATTTACGTAATATCTGGGAAAAGTCTGATCACGCAGATATATGAAGTGCTCCGTTCCGTTTTATCTTGTACTTTTTGGGCTCTTTCGTGACCACGTATCTAACGCGAGTGGAGTCCGTGCACTCGATTTCTGGTCGGTTTCTAGTCGTGGATACACCAAGCAATAGTTCATATTCCACATGATGCAATATCTTATCTTGAAAAAGCACAAATTCTATTCAATCACAATTTTACTTTCTGGTGCTGTAACATAATTGCCTTTTCGAGGGATCATCACCCTATTGGCATCCGCTAATGTTATTTGGGAAACTCCATTTTAATGGAGTGGCATCAATCGAAGTGCAGACGATGTAAGAACAGTGCACAATGGATATTATACACTGGTCAGAAAGTAAGTATACGACACAATCCATTTTAAAAAACTTATTCTCAAAGAAAAAAGTGTATTTTCTGCGCTGGCAAATACCGTTGTCTAAAATATTCTATTTCAATATGAGTTCAAGAGTAAGTTATTTGAATATTAAAGTCACAGCATATTTACGATTTATTGCTCTGGAATAGTATGTATAAATGTGTATCTAGAAAAAATATATCCGAAGTTCTCTTTCAGGGAATATCCAAGAGTAATTTATGTGATGTCTTATATGTCAATGGAGCTCCTCCGTGGCTATGCG
Source organism: Thermobia domestica (assembly GCF_964235325.1). Classification (NCBI taxonomy): domain Eukaryota; kingdom Metazoa; phylum Arthropoda; class Insecta; order Zygentoma; family Lepismatidae; genus Thermobia; species Thermobia domestica. Next base: position 83,372,839 of record NC_137471.1, on the reverse strand, counting down.
GTTAGCGTGCGCGCCTTTGGCGTGGGAGGCCCGGGTTCGATTCCCGGCGGGAGCTCATGTGGTTCGGATTCCACGTTAATCAGTAGGTCCACGTCTCATATAGCCTCGCTGCTGAACGGGACGTTAAACTCAACTCAACAATTATATGTCAATGTGTATCTAAGAATAATCCATCAGAAATCTTATTGTCAGTTTGTACAGAAGGGAAGGAAATATTACGCCCAAATCGCAGAGAAAAGAAGAAACACATGCAACCCTGTGTGGAAGGTCTTGGAGTCATATGTCGAAGGCTTTGGTGTGTTATGATGTTTTACCTTCAGGCGAACAACAAGCAATCGAATCTCGAGAGTTTTCATTACCTAAACCGTGAATAAAGCGAGAAAGAAAAAGATATATATATATATACAGGGTGTTTCAAAACAACACTGACGTTTGGGAGGTGATTCATGACACCAAGGTAAGACAAAAAGTATAGATTAATTTGAGTGCACAAATGCTTCCTTTCGGAGTTATAGGCTGCCGAAAACATGAAAAAATGAACTTTAAAGGTCCATAGCTCCAAAACTATGGGACCTACCGTAGTTGGGTCAAGACTTCACTTAGGAACTAGTATGTAGCCTATCAAAATATCCAAGTTCAAGAACCCTGTGATACATCCACAACAATTTTCATATAGATAGTTGGAGAGTACTTCAAATTATATACCTGTAGCCAAACTTCCTCTACAAAAAATGTTGCGTGAGTACTTTAGGATTCTGAAACATGTATTTTTGGATAGTGCACATATTAGTTTCTAAATAAAGTCTTGACCCGTAGGTCCCATAGTTTTGGAGCTATGGAACTTTAAACTTCATTTTTTCATGTTTTCGGCGGCGTATAACTCCGAAAGGACGCTTTTGTGTACCCAAGTTGATCTATACTTTTTGTCTTATCTTGGTGTGAGGAATCACCTCTAAAACGTTGTCGGTGTTGTTTTGAAACATTCTATATATATATATATATATATATATATATATATATATATATATATATACACTCCAAAAGTCAACTTTGAAAATCAAATAATAATATCATTAGTTACTTATAAGGAAAACATGAAATAAATATTCTGTAGAGATTAAAAATATCAAAAATGCTTACTTACCTCAAACCATTTTGGATTCCATGTGCAAATGTCAAAGATGACTTCATCAAGAAGGATATGTTGTTGAGGTGCCTTCCTAATTGGTACAGGTAACGGAGCGTCTTTTACTTTCCCTGGTAACAACTTCTTTGTATTTGCCAACGATTCAATAAAACGCGTGCTAACATTATCACTGAATCGAACCTTCTTTTTCACTCTTCCCACAGTTCCTGGAAGACGTAAAATTCCTGTTTTGCGACTCGACATAGCTGTAGTCAAATTAAGATCTGGTAAGATACTATGTCTAATATGGTCATTAACATTAGAGTCTGATTTTGATTCCTTGTTCGGAATAAGGGGTATACGGAAGTCCTTCTGCATTGGCTTATACTCTACGTTAACTTCAGCTTTTTTATGGTACACTCTTACTTTATCTGGTACATTATTGTCGATTTTTTTAAGGTCAACATCTACATTGAGATTAATATGCGCGGTTTCGCTAATGGTAACAGTCTCACTTTTATTAGAGGCGTCAGTTTCTTTGGTTTGAGGTTTGGGCTTACCTTTTGTTGTTTCACTTGAGTGGGCTACACGCACCTTAGAGCTGGTAACACTATCTCCCGCATCCTCCGTAAGAAATGCTCCTCGATTCTTTTCTGTGACTTTAACCACAGGCTTTGTCCTTACTTTCTCGCGCTTATCTGCATTCTCATCATTCCGTTTCTTTTGTTCGATTTCCATGAGTTTCGCTTTGCGTTTATCTTGTATCTCCTTCTTTTCGCTTTTCGAAAGCGTCTCTTCCTTATACGATGACCTTCTTCCCGTGATTTGTTCAAACAAGTTCGGTTTGTTATCCTTCTTCTCTTTTCGTTTACCTTTATCGGTTGATTTAGTTTTCTCCGTTGATTTGTCTTTCTTTTTATTATCTGGCTGTTCTTTTATCTTTTTCGCTTTCGAATCAGTCTGCGATTTTAACTTTTGTTCATTGTGCATTTGATTCGCCCTTTCTGCGCTTATGCCTCTTTCGTGTGCTTTACGCGGTGGCATTGGAAGGGCGTCTATAACTTGCGGTCCTCTCTGAGTCTTCTTGGAAGATCCTGAGGTGTGAGTATGATCTGTCATTTTTAATTGTCCAGATTTTTCCGTATCTACCTCGTTACCACCACTATCAACTTTTTTGTCCTTACGAGTTTCTTCACGATGCTTGTTTTTACTCATTAATTCACTTTCATCAAATTCTGATATTCTCGCACGCTTCTCAGCACGATCATAATGCTCTGATTTTTCAATGTTATTATACGACCGTTTCCGAGATTTCTCTTCTTTTCTCTTTTCTTTGTGCTTTTCCCGTTTGGAATCTTTATCGTCTTTAGATTTCGATTCCTTATCCTTTTTGGCCTTTTCTTTATCATGGTCTTTCTTTACAGAATCCTTTCTTGTAGCCTTCTTTTTGTCATCATCCAATTTTATCTTCTTCTTCTCTACCACAACATCGGGTTCATCCTCCTCTTCTTCATCCGATATCACCAGTGCGCGAACCTGCCTCTTAATTGTAGCGTCATATATATCGTCATCTGCAAAGCTTGACGAAGAAACTAATTGAGAGGGTCCTGGAATAGCTTCATCTGGAAGTCTTTCAAGCACTACCTTTACAGGTTTACACTTTTCTTCAAGGTTTTGTACCGACGCTTCTTTTTCTGGTTGTTGTTCGGATTCAATTTCGTCAAGGAAACTTTGAGATAATTTTGGCCACCATTCATTTTCACTTTCCGAATCTTCATCTTCATCTTGAGGACTAACATCGTGACTCTCTTCATCGTCGTAAGCTCGCAACTTTGTTGTTGGTTCAGCCACTTCATCGAAAATTGGCACTAAATCCTCTACTTCATTAGTTGATGATTCCTCGCTACTTATCACCACTACGTCATCCTTTTCCCTCTGAGAAGAAGTGATATATTCATCATCATCATCACTAATACAAATAACATCATCTTCTATCGAGTAGTTTGCATTATGCGAAATTATTGAAACACTATCCGATAGTTCTTCATTCGGATAAGAGATATCTGGTTCTTGTTTTATTTGTACCGCTGCAATTTCTCCCTCCATATTTCTATTGCAGCCCTCTGAAGATGATGATACATTTTGCATTTGCACTGGTTCCGATAGACTAGTTTCATTTCTTTCAATTTTGATACTTATATGAGGAACATTAAACTGATGTGAAGATATTGTCCTGTCATTATTATGCTCTTCCCGCACCATTTGAGGCGACACACGCTCTGAGGTTACTGGAGATTTACTACCGAAGGACGAATGCATTGTACGAGTCGGAGATACTGAAGAATTTCTATGTTCGTCACGTTCACACTTAACAACTGGTTTAGAAATGGCATCATTTTGGGACAAAGGTTCAGACTTTATCTTTGAAGTAACTGAGTTTGTATTTTGTGACATAGGTTCACTTTTTATTTTCAGTCTTGGTACTTTGAAAGGACTTTGCGAGACACAATCTCCTTTCGTCACTTTACCTGAAGTATGTGTTTGAGGGTCTTTATTTGGTCTGTGTATCCCCGCTTCACTAGAATCTTTCTCGAGTAACGCATCGCACTGTTCAGAAGAAACTACACTGCGTGTTAGTCTTGAGTCACTGCTCGATTCACTTTTAACAGAAATTGACGAACTGTCTTTGTCATTAATTTCACGCAATATTCGGTTTCCCGTAACTAAAGTTTGTGCCGGATTAATTGGTACAGACATTCGGCGATCTCTTACTGATGATGTTACCAAATTTACTCTCTCAGCATCATGTGACGCACTTCGTATCCTTTTATCCGGACCGATACTATTGGGAAGAGTCTTTTCAAATATACCTTCAGTGTCCGTAAATTCATTGCGTGAAAGTTTCGCACAGCCATTAATCTCACGTGAATTGGCACATTGTCTCCCAGAGACTGGGTTTTCTTCCTTCTCTGACTCATCATCTGAGATCACAATCACATCGCAATTCCCGTCAATCGATTTTACAGAAGAATCAGGTGGAGCTTGCTTTCTCTGAAAGATAAAAGTAGATACATTAAATTTCCGGTACAATCAAGCAAATCGGCAATTTACATAAAATATGAAAATCCCATGTTCCAATTCAATGTTAGAGTGAACAGTTCACTTTGAATTGAACAATAATTCCAGTACATGTAAGTACAGCATATAGCATATAGTCAAGCATCTCGCCTGGCAGTTCACTTTGCCACTGCGAAGCTCTGATTAGCTTATTCGGTATATTCTGGAACAATATGAAATTAGAGTTCCATTTCACTACTGATTTGTATAATTGAAAAATGGATAAATTTGCTCTAATAAGCACAACCTTTAACAAACCTTCACCCTGGGACATGAGACAATAGGATCATCCAAATCTGAACTGGTTAACGCAGGAAAAAAAGTAGCATTGTTGATTGATCTGGAGTTTGGCGTCCCGTTCAGCACCGAGGCTATATGAGACATAGATCTACAGCTTAACATAAGACCCTAACCATAAGTTCTAACCAGGAATCGAACCCAGGATTTACAAAATAAAATGAAATCTTTCAATTTTACGTTCCACAGTTATGCCGTGTACGATGGTGATGATGAGAAATAAATGAAATGGTGAAATGAAAAACTGGAAGGAAAAGGGAGAACGCCAAAACCCACGCAAGCAGTATTTGTCCACCACAAAGTCCACTTGGCGAGAGCTGGGATGGGACCAGAGACCCCGCACCAGAGGTGAACGTTCTACCACTGAGACACTGTGACCCCACGGGATTCTCGAGCCGAAAATGCATACGATAACTGTGAGGACTGCTGAAAAATTCGTATACCAACCCAGAAGTACACGTAGAATGAAATTGTACAGTTTTAAGCCACACATCTTTGTATGTACAAATATAATTTTCATACTAATAACATTTTTTTGGGGTTTTTCAGGTCCATGAAGTGATCACGTGTGCCCTACTAACGAATTTCACGAACATCGAGGTCAGAGTGTCATAAAATTTTTGTTCCACCAAGGAAAGTAACCGAAGCAAGTTCATGTGGAAAGTAATGAAATACTACGGGAACCTCCTCCGTCATATGCAGTGGCGAAGAACTGTGTCTGAAATTCTTGACCATCACAGAATCTCGACAAAACCTGTGACACCGTGGACATTTCTTGCGAACGCGACGGTATCATATAATGATTTGGGCATGCGCAAGCAAATGGGTTTCTAAAGATTTATCAGCAGATCAAAAGCGAGAAAGAGGGGAGGCATCAAAGGAAGTTATTTTCCATTTTAATCGCAACGTCGACCAATTTTTGTCATGATAGTAACTATAGAAGAAACATGGTTGTGCCACTACGTATGATACAAAACACAAAAAGTATAAACGTATGATACAAAAGAAAACGAAAAACCAAAAATAAAAACTGAAGAAAACGAAATGGAGAAGTTAACAAAAAACAACGAAAAAAAAGAGGAACCGGAATCACTTCTAGATAATAAGAAAAAGAAATTTAACGAAGAGAATTATAAATGTATGCAACATACTCCGAATATGAATGAATCATTTGTCCATGGTGAAGAAAAATATTTTTTCCTAATTCAAGAACATATAGAACAAATCCAAGATCCTGAAGTTTCAAGTACAGTTAATACTCTAGGAAAACCAATAAATGAAGAAATCTTAATAAACAATATACAGAGCATAAACCACATGTACAGGCCGGCAAAATTGGAAGAAAAGCAAATTTTAATGACTGCATTAAGACAGATAGTAAGAGATATTTATATAAATGGAAGAACTATAACATTTCCAACCCTGGAGGAAGCCGACAGAATTGAACTGCGAATTTATGATCTTCTAGCAAACGGATGGAAGTTATTTGATCTAGTGGATGAGGTCTTTGAGAGACAAGGGATATAATGGACGCTTGAAAATGTTTACAACCAACTGGTGCCTGCGCATGGTAGAGTATACTTTGATCCAACGAATCGGGAACGGATGCCTACGAATATACGAGGTATGGATAAAAATCAGCAATATTTGAAAATCTTGCAGTACAACGCACAAGAAGTAAAACAGCAACAATGGAACTAAGAAGACTGGCGAAAATCCAAAAAAATGATATAGTAGCAGTACAAGAACCATATTTGCTAAAAGGGAAATATTAACAACCGTTCCAGCAGGCTCAAAAATAATGTACGGAGGACAGGAATCTAAAACAGTTACAGTTACCATGAATAGAGAAACTGAAGTCCTAAAACTATCCGAATACAATAATAATTGGATAACAATAGCTGAAGTTAACTGGGGAAATATGAAATTCTGGCTAATAAATGCTTATTTCCAATATAGTTTAGAAACATGTGACTTCATAGATAAAATTCAACAGATAATATAGCAGAGGAATAATACGGAAATAATGATAGAGGGGAAATAGTTGAAGATTTTGTAATGCAAAATGGACTTGTAGTCTCAAACATCGGGAGCAGACCAACTTTTGTAGGGAATAGAGGTAACTCTCATATTGATGTGACATGCGGAACATATGAAATTACTAGTAGGACTGAAAATTGGCAGATTGGAGATAACACTCTCAGCGACAATGAAATAATACTATTCGATATGAAAATCGAAAAAAATAGAAAAGAACAAAGATTTCTTAATACAGCTAAGACAAATTGGAATACTTTCAAGAACAAACTAAATTTACCCCAAATAAATGAAGATGGATTGATAGAAATAATCAACGAAATTGAACAAGCAATAAAAAAAAGTGTTAAAAGAGGCTACTCCGGTGTCAGGAAAGAAGAGTATATGAAGACTTTTGGACACCTAAATTACAAAAATTAAAAAGACTTGCAACATCAGCCACGAAAAGTTATCAAGCAACTTATAATCCATTACTAAAGGAGAGAAGATTAGAAAAATGCAGAAATGCAAAGAACAAATATAAGGAAGCAATATTAGAGGCAAAGAAAAGAAATTGGGATCTTTACCTCAAGAAAAACATTGAAATAGATCCATGGGGTATACCATACAAACTCATATCACAAATATAAACCTATTAGTATTAAATACAGTCAAGAAATTAGATGGATCATACACCTCAAACAAAGAAGAAACTCTAAAAGTCCTAGCGAACATTTTTTTTCCTAGAGATGAAAATAATAACGACACAGAAAGAAACATAGTACTAAGAAACAAAATGGATGAACACCATATAGGAACTGTACCAGAATCGGACAAAGTCACTAACAAAGAAATAGAAAAGATCTTTAGAAAACTTAAAAACAAAAATCACCGGGTGCAGATGGCATCAAAAACGAAATCTACAAGAAGATTAAGATTTAGGGTTCCATACTTAAAGAAGTTTTTCAACCTACTCATAACGAAACAAGAAATTTCAGAGTTGTGGAAAACATCGAAATTAATTATTTTCTCACAAGGTCCAGAAAGGGATCCATCCGAAAAAACTCACATATAGACCTTGATACTTATTTAAAAGTATATATCAAAAAATTTTTGAGAGTTATATTAAACAGAATTCAAAAATACAGAGACGTAACTGAAGACAAATTACAGTTTGGACAATTAGGAAAATTGATATCAAAGAAAAGATATACGGAAAGAAATATGTATTAGCGCTCTTCATTGACATATAAGAGGCATTTGATAATTTATGGTTTCCATTCTTGATTGAAAAAGTGAAAGAAATGCAAATGCCAGAATACTTTCTGAATCTGATAAATTACCTAGAAAACAGAAAAATAATAATACCCAATGAAGAGGGCGACATAGTAACTAAAGTAGAGAAAGGGATGCCTACAAGGATCTATATTAGGACCCCTACTATGTGACACAGAATTACAAACATGTTTGGAAAAAATAAGCGAAAAACAAAAAGTAGACAAAACAGTGGCATTCGCTGATAACGTTGTTATAACAACATCAGAAAACGGCTGAAGGGAATTAGAACAAACTTAGAAAGATAATAGGAACACCTGAAGAATGGAATATGGACAGTACATTAAGAATATCATCAAAGAAAACTAAATATCTAGTTTTTGGCACAAAACTACAAAGAAATCCGACCATAAAGTTGACCACCATAGCAAGAAGCATACAGGATAACCAGTAAAAAATCCTAAGACTATACCAAGAAACTATTTTGCCAGCTACCATGGTGTACGTTTCCAGTGTTTTAGATTGACAGACTATTAAGAAACAAAACCTACAAAAACCGAATCAATAAACCACAAAGAAACCTATTAATCAGAATGTGCGGAGCCTTTAACACTACTTCGTATAGCGCACTCTGTATATCCTAGACATCAAACCAATGAATTATGGTTATTGCAAACAGCACTAATTACTGGTTAAGAGGAGAAGATAAAAGGAAAATTAGAAAAACTTTCAACAGAGATCTAAAAGACGAGAAAGAAATTAATGACAACATAATGCAACTTTGGGATAAAGAATGGCAGGAATACAGCGGAGCGCAACGATTACATAGAATTTTTCGTAGCATCTTCGACAGATTAAAAATAAATCACTTAAATCAAACATATGAATTAGTTCATTCTCTATCAGGTCATTGATCGTACCAACATCATCTCCATAGAATTAAATTAAAACCCAGCTCAATGTGTGAGGAAATCCTTGGACCGGAGAAAACACTCCTGAAACCAACTTTCGCCGAAGACCAGAATTCGTGCAGCACCTCCAGCCTCTCGGTTTGGAAAGGAACTCCGGTGCAAGAGTGAATGTTGAGGGAGTGCACGGGCAGAGGTGATGTGAGGAAAGTGTCTCAGGAACAAAACAGCGTAACTCTCGCCAATAGGATGGCGGACGTGACGGCCGAAGAATACAACGGACCAGGACTGTATTAAGTGCTATGAATGGGCCCTACACCTCAAGCTAGCACAAATGGGTGGAAACTGGCATAGACACGCAACTGAGAACACTAAAGCACCAAAGCAAAAGTCACAGGAAATGCTTATATAGAAGCATAACAAAATTAAAACTTTGAAAAACGTGAAAATTTAGATAAAAATAAAGTGCAGTGTGTATGTGTGTGTGTTTGAAGTGAAAGTATTGGCTAGTTATTTCATCAGAAGGTGTCACGTGTCAGTAGTGAGTGTAGTGTAATGTTGGTGTAGGATAGTGAAAAGAGGTAAAATATACAGGTGAAAGGCCAGTGTAAATAGTGCAAATGAGAAACAGAACACACAGAAAAGAAATATATGCAGAAACCAGAGAAACCAAACATACAGAGTGAAAACCTGAAGAAAAAAACAAAGATGATGACCGAAAGGTAAATACACACACACAACAAACTCAATAAAACACAAAACACTCAAAATCTCACAAGGCTAGAATTGAGACTAGAGTCAAGCAAATGTTAAAAGTTTAAATACTTTACTTTCGTTTGTTTTTGGTTCATTTTTGTCAGTCTTTTGTTTTGTTGCCAAATCCCTCATTTTTTGTTGATTTTTTTGATTTAAATCAAATCTTTCTCCTCGTATAATACAAGTCACGAACTGAAGAAAAAATATTAGTAATTAGTATTAAGTATTAATTATGCCATTTAAGTGAAAGTATTGGGGTTGAATTTTGAATTAATTCCCAATCGTTATTCTGTTTCAATCCTAAACAATCTTCTTAAGCATTAAGGAAAAAGTACAGCAACGTTTACCAACATGGCACTTTTTTTTTTTTTTTACAAAAGTTATTGATATTTGACAGGAACATATTTTTTAAAAATCGAAATTAGCTTCCGGCACGAAATACAAAAAAAATACATAAATTTCACCTAAAGTTATAAAATCTAAAATAATAATAAGTTTAGGAGAGATCCGACTTGTCCAAATACGCCCTTATTATCTGGGAACAAATAAACAGACGCGCATATAAAATAATTTTCGTCTTAAATGGCAATGGTGATTTTCCCGTTGGAATATTTAACGATATAAAAACCCTATGTTACGAAGAGAAGAAAGCAGGATTCCCCCGCTGACCCTTTAAAACGGGATTTTCCCTAATCATCATCTGCATGACACTCGTTTTCATACTGTGCTGTACATACACTTCCCTCATTGTATTATGATCATTATTTTCCATAATCGAAACAGAACAGAGACGAGATTTTACTTGTTTTCACTTTAAATTAATTTATTTTGAAATTTGATTTAAATTAACGATTTTTATTTAAAAAATCAAGTGATATAAATCTTGATTTAAAACAGAGTGATTTAAATCAATCCACCCTCCTTGTTTTGGTTTTACGTCCTTTTCCCCTTCCTTCTTCCTTCTTCTACAAAATTAAGAAATAAACAACAGAAACGAGAAAACATTCGCAATGATGATACTTCGTCGGTTTGAATGCTCAAGGCACCGGCTGACAGTAACGCAGCCGAGCGAATGAATAAACAATGTGCTACCACGATTCTGAGTCGAAATAACCATCAATGGAATGGCGGGACTCAGGTTTCCCTCACCCCAAGAGGATCAAAAGACGGTAGTCAGCTAGGAAAGTGTTTGCAACATTCTTCTTGGGTAAGGATGGAGTCATCCTCATAGATCATCTGTCCAAGGATCAGATATTTAATGCAGAGTATCACTCTGTATCACTCACAAAACTGAAAGACAAATTGAAGGTGCAACTTCGCGGAATATTGTAAATAGTTTATGATGCAGAAGTACCGTAGGATTCTGAAACATGGATATTTGGATAGGGCACATACTAGTTCCTACATCAAGTCTTGACCCGACTACGGTAGGTCCCATAGTATTAGTGCTATGGATCTTTAAAGTTCATGTTTTTCATGTTTTCGACAGCCTATTACTCCGAAAGGGTGCACCCAGGTTGGTCTATACTTTTCGTCTTATCTTGGGTCATGAATCAGCTTTCAAACGTTGTCGGTGCTGTTTTAAAACCTCTCTATATATAAACATTTTAATCAGTTAAGAAGTTGAATTTTTCTATCTTAACCAATTTTACTTTACAAAGGATACTCAGTCTTACTTTCCTTGTTAAACAAACCTAACAAAGATGGCAGGTAAGGCTGCAAATTAACGCACTTAAAGGACTTTTGTATTTTCAAGGCTGTGGTTATTCCTTGGAGTCTTGGTATGAAAAAAAAGGGGGGGGGGGGGGCAAGCAATATAAAATCAATTTGAGGCGGCTGAAATTTCGCTCAAGTGATAAACGTGATTTAACTCACTATGAAATGGAGAGCAACTTCTGTTTTGTGTATTCCATTTTGGAAAATAAAGATTATAAACTCATGTTCTATTTTCATTAAGCAAGTATTTTAATCTATTTTCAAATCACTTATTCACATCTTTGAATACTCCTGTTTATGTTAAATCTTGGTTGTTCAAAGAGAAAATACAAATTTTCAGAATCTGTATCTGAGTTTCATTTTTGGCTCCGAAAGAACTTCTTGATTCTATGGTGCTGGTTGTATTTGTGTTAAATGCTTTTATAAATTTGAAACTGAAATGCTCTGATTCTCCATCTTTTAAGACTTTCTTTGGTACGTACCGGAAAGCTCAAACTAGTGTATACACTATTTAATTGTGAATAACTGAAATTGATCGATGGAAAATTTCGCTTTTCGTAGTGTTATAGTTTAATGTTCTGTTATTACATTGCATCCTGATAATAGTTTATTTTATTTTATTTTTGTGTAGGTTAATGAGTGAAGCAACATGGCTGCAAGATCGACATTTGAAGAAAGGAAGGCGGTCTTGAGGTGGTACATGAAGTACAAAACCTTTCCAGAGGTGATTGTGTGGTCTAATGAGGCCACATTCAAACTCAATGGCACAGGAAACCGACACAATTGTGACTACTGGTCCGCTGTAAATCCGGAAATTCACGTGGACAAAGCCTTCTATTATGAAAATTTTTCAGGAAAAATGCAATGTTTTGTACATGGAAGTGCCTGTAAAAGCCTGTCAATTTTGACAGGCATTATACAGGCGCCTGTTTCGGCGAAAACACATGTGAAGAAAATATTACAGGCACATTGTCTTCAGGTGATATGCATGTCGAAAAAGTATTAAACTTCTGTTGGAAATTTCGCACGGAAACACGCGTTGTACAGAGCCTGTACATTAAAACGAGAACATGCAATGTACACGTAGTCACTCACATGCAAGTAAATGGAGGGAATATGTGCATGTAAAGTACCTTGAATTGATTGTTGATAACACTCGCAATACAGTAAGAATGAAAAGTATAAGGAAGGTGCCTGTTTATCAACATGTAATATACATGTGTGACATTTGCATTACATGTAAATACCATGTATTAGGGTATGCAGGGATGCAAATAACCACTCGCCCGGGGAGAGTAGTTCATCGATGCAGGCAAGTATTAATATCATGCTGAAGGTAAGTAAGTGATTTATATTGTGCGATGTGGGCTAGTAGCTTTTTTCTTCGGCTAGTAAAATTATATTGCTTATTTGCATCCCTGGCGTATAGCATGGAAAACGCATGATGTAGAATATGTTATTTTACATTTATCATTTTCGTGTACATGCGAAGTGTGTAACTTCCCTACGTGCAGTGTACAGGCAATGTACAGGTGAACGGTAACATGCAATGATCATGATTGCTAATAAATGGATTAAACAGATACGTGTGGTGAACAAGGTGGATTGGAGCTAAACATTCACGTTATAGGCATAGGAGACATGCAATATTCAGGCACAAGTCTCCAATTCGACATTTGCTATGTAAGGTTCTGACACGTGTATAATACATGGGATTACAATTGCCTGTATTATCTCCGTGTACATGCGAAGTGTGAACCCACCTATATGCAATGTACAGGTAAGCGGAAAATGCAATGATCATGACTGCCAATAAATGGGTTAAATAGGTGCATGCAATAAACAAGGTTGATTGGAGTGAATCATCAATGTTACAGGTGCAGGAAACATGTAATATTCAGGCACCAAATCTTCAGTTTGTCATGCACATATGCAAGGTCCTGACACATGTATAGTACTTAATGCGATGTACTTACATGTATATTCCGCTAACACGCTCACTAATTCGCTAACAAATGTATTTAACATGTCAATTACATTTCTATCAAATGAAAAGCAGCTGTCGTCAGATCCTCATGAAGTAACGTATACGACAACTACATGGAATATGCTGGTTACGTACATGTCTTTCCACTCTCTACATGTTGTTTACACGCATTTTTCACGTTGCAAGGTTGCAACCCTATCAATATGAAAACTACCTGTTTCCGTGAAATGAACATGCAATGATCGTGAAAAAAATCGATACCTGTCTCATGCGTTTAAAAGTGTTCCATTTTCAGGCGCATGTAAAAATATGCCTGTTTCACAGGCGCCTGTAAATCACCTGCATTTTCCGTCTGGGTTGGTTTTACTGAGGATGAATGTGTGGTGTCTTATCGTGGTTCAATTAGGGTATTCTTCTTGACAGCACAATTACCAGTGAGGAGTACCTACAGATGCTACAGACATCCATTTTGTCTACTATCAGAGGCCTTTATCGGGATAAGAGATTTTATCTCCCGACTACCATCAACTTGTCAAGGATTTTTCAGTGAACATTACCACAATCTTGGGTAGGTCGAAGAGGGTTTGTCGAGTATCCCCACGTTTCCCAGACCTCACTCCTCTAGACTTTTACTTATGGGGGACTGTCAAGAACATTGTTTATGGATAAAAGCCTCGTACAATGCATGGCCTACGAGCAGCCATGGAACGTTCTTGTGCAGATATCCAACTTGGCACGTTGCAGTCGGTAGTTCGTAAAACAGTTCGGCGCCATCGTCAGTGTATTATGCTAACGGCCAACACTTTTAACAGAGACTAACATCAGTTCTTCATCACGCATTGGAATGTAATAACAGAGCATTTAACTATAATTCTATTAAAAACGAAACGTTCCTGTCAATCCATTTTAGTTATTCACAATTAAACATCGTATACATTTTTCGAGCCATTTTGTATTGCAAATTTCCTTTGATTATATTTGTATAGCTCTTTCTGACAACTATACTTATCTGGTGGATGTAATTTTTTTCTTTCAGAACAAGTATTAGTTCTTTTTTAAGCTCTGTGATACTTGGTCAAAGTTTGGGCGGAGGGTTAATGTTATGCAGTCTGTACTATGAATATAACATTCACTACATTTGCTAACCTGGGAAAAATGGTTTTTACCTATTATTCCCTGCTACCTTGGTTTTAGTTTGCCTTCCAAAATTCCATTCTACCTGGTATACCAATTTAACAAAATACCTAAGTAAATAGGGATAATCAAGCTACCAATCCTCAAAAAGGAATCAATTTCTTTCTATAATCTGATTTCAACACTCGTAAAACATGATCTGACAATAGATGAGTGTGCCTGCCAGTAATGAATACATCGTACACTGGGAATAGGTTTGTAAACATCTTATTACTGTGTTGACTAATATTTAAGTCCACATATATGAGTTTGTATTCCTTTCCATGATCAACGTGTAAATTTCACATTACGGGTGAAATTTGCTTAATTTGTTAATTAAGAGCTCAACCTGTAAGATCTTACAAAGAAAATACGTCACAACATAGTGGTAATTGCTGTGAATTAAGAATTTTAGTTTCAAGCGTATATAACTAGATTAACAAAACGGGATTTCTCAGGGTAATCCCCGCATTTACTGAAATATCTGTTTTTGAATATATATATACAGGGTTTTCATAAAGTCTGGACGATTTTATTTGCTTATAATTTTCATAAAAATGCTCATAATGAAATCAAATAAAGTGCAAACGGTAGCGGAAGGATTAAATTTTTAACCTGTAACCCAAGGCCAAAGGCTACAAAATGAAGATAGTCCAGGATCTGCATGATGAAGATTTGGACATCCGGTTCAACTTCTGTGACGCCATGCTCAAGCAGTTGGAACATGGCGACGTTCTCCTTTCAGCCATCACGTTCTCAGATGAGGTAACCTTCCATGTCTCCGGGAAGGCTAACCGACACAACTGGCGCGTTTGGGGCACGGAAAACCCAAAGGAATTCTGTGGCTGGCATTTCGGATCAAACACGGCGGAACGCTGTGAATGGCTTCCAGCGCCGCCCACGCGAATGTGTGGACGTAAATGGCGCCCAGTTGGAGGTGTGGCGGTGAATTAACTGAGCTGGTGCAGATTACAGGTAAAAATTTAATCCTTCCGCTACCGTTTGCACTTTATTTGACTTCAATATGAGCATTTTTATGTAAATTATAAGCGAATTAAATCCGTCCATACTTTATGAAAACCCTGTATATATTATATATATATATATATATATATATATATATATATATATATATATATAGTTTTCTACATTTCAAGAACTTAAATGCCTCATTGATCGTAGCAACGCTCAACTTCAGCTTGTATAGAATATTTATTTCGAGTTGGAGGCGAGCTTAATCGTAAAAGGGGAGTATATATGAACATTCATTAGGGACATTTTAATAACAATTGCATTTACCATTTACAAGCCTGTTATAGAGAAAAATAACACGAAAAGTACGAGGGAATGCCTCAATAAATTAACAGTTAATTGAGAATTCGTTAGAATCACGAATCAAATTATTGATTTATCATTAAAACTACTACTATCTGTTTCATGGACACTTATGCTTCAAACTCATGTTTATCCATCATATTAGGATAGCGCAATCCTAGCAACGACAAACTTGGTAGATATTTTTTGGTACGAAGATGAAATGATTACGCTTAGCATTCCTGGAGGCTAGTGGAAAATGTAAACGTTAGTATTGATTGGTGTCCCCATGCATATTAATAACTGCTGCTAGAGTGTAAGGTGTACGCGGCGATCTCTAGTGTGAAAATCATTGTCTGATCGTGGCCCAGACGTGTTCAATAAGAGATCAAGTAAACATGTGTCAGAGGAAGTAGTGGAACACAGTATCCATCCAGGAGTTGTCGAAACGTTGTATACCACATGCAGTTGCATGTTATCTTGTAACAGGACCCTCATTTCCGAACAGTACAAGTGTAACCCCAACAAGATCCAACACCTCAATGATGGCTAGTCAAAGTCCCGTTAAAACATATTAGGCGCTAATGGGAACAAAATCCAGTAACACGCTATACCATAACTTGAGTTTTGGATCGATATGACGTGGTAGTATGCATGATTTGCGCAGAGTCTCGTCACCATACCCAGATATCACGACAGATCAACAGATATGATCATAATGTTGCAGGGATAAGAGGGATTAATCTGAAGAGAATATCATACCATTCGGTCAGCCATATACAATCTGCTCGGCAATATTCCACTTGCTGAAACCTGTAGTGTGTAGTCAAACGGAGTAGAAACAATAGATGTCGTAAAAAATGCCATGACACTTCAAGTGACGTCGAAAGGTGGCATTGGTTGCTAGGAAACACTCAGGTTTTCGCTGTTAATCACAGAATTGTAATATATTGAGGCTGCGAGTTATTTTTCTGCAAAAGTGGTGCTTCTGTTTAATGGAATCCAACTACAGTAATGTGAATATGAAAATGCTGGAATAGTGGAGAATGAACACGTTGACGTCAAGGATTCTAGCAGCCCGATCACAACATTGAACAAGTGGGCCAGACCTCTTGCCTATATGATTATTGCAGAGCATAGAGCCACATAATAAATACTCGTACAATAATCCGAGACTGTACGGTTACTGCATTTTCCGATGGGGTATATTTCACCCATGGGGACACACTAACGTCAAGCAAACAAATTTCTAGTGCATAACATCGCGGATCTGTTCTCTCGGTTACTGTTATCAGGCTGTGCGGTCAACTCACATGATGTGCAAACGCTGCTTGTCATAACATTATCTTCCCATGCTGTATGCATTCTGTAAATAGTCGGGTGGATTGGATTACTTCTTCTTCAGTAATTTTAACAGCCAGCACTGTAAATTGGTCAACGGAACTTTGAAATGTTCTTACGACATATAGTTCATATGTTATTCGACAGGCCTGGGAATATTTTCCTTGGAAAGGGGAGGGGGTCCCTAGTTCTATAGGTATTTGAAATTACGAGGGGGTCCCTAGTTCTATAGGTATTTGAAATTACAATTCTTAATTCACAGAAATGAGATGTTGCACACTATTATCGTTCCGTTAATGACGTATTGTACTCCTTTGTAAGGACGACTCACGACTGGAGCTATTAATCTTCAAAATAAATTAATTCAGGTAAAATAACCTTTACCACTACTTCTTTTCAATGACAAGTCATCATGGTCAATGTACTTTCAGATTGTAGCACTGCTTACGTAAAAAGTAGATACGTATATCAATCACCGTAAAATGCGGAAGATTTATCGAAAAAATTAGTTTTCAGTTATTATTCATACGAGGATGGACTAATTTAGAGAATATGTTGAAAGTATAGAAGACGAAGAGAAAGGCATAAGGTTAGAATTAGAAATTGAAGAAAATAACTCTATCAATTTCATGGATATGAAGATAGAGAGGCAAGGTGAGAAAGTGATTACCAGTTGGTATCAGAAACCGTGTTGGGCAGGTATTTATTGCCACTGGAGAAGTGATGTAGACAAAGCAACTAAGAAGAATTTCATTAGGAACATGGAAAGGAAGATAGACCACATCAACAGCGAGGAAGAGGCAAAGAAAAAAGATTTGGAAAAATTCTACAAACAATTGAACAATAATGGATATAGGATAGAGCAGTTTAGAAGAAAGAGAAAAGAAGATAATATGGATAGGAAAGAGGAGGAAGACAAGAAGTGGTATGGAATTCAGAGCATAGGCGAAAAGACCGAAGTGCTGAAGCAGTTATTAAGAAAAGGTGGTGTGAAGACTTATAGAAAAGGAGGAGAAACTTTGCTGAAGTGCATAAGGAAGAAAAGGAAAAGGAAGGAAAATCATATAGAGGAGCAGGAAGAAGGAGTAATATATGAAGTGAAGTGTAGTGAATGTGACATGAAATACATAGGAGAGACGGGGAAAAGGCTTATGGACAGATTAAAACAACATAAGGATGATGTTAGACTGAAAAGAGACAATAACGCTATATACAAACATGTAAAGGAAACGGGACATAAAATAGACTGGGAGGGGGCTAGGGATTTAGAGAGAGAGAACAGGAAGATTATTAGAAAGTGGAAAGAAGCTAGAAGAATAAAGAGAGAACAAGAGGAGAACTTAATGAATTGGACAAGCGGTATGAATATACACG
Organism: Thermobia domestica; assembly: GCF_964235325.1. Taxonomy (NCBI): domain Eukaryota; kingdom Metazoa; phylum Arthropoda; class Insecta; order Zygentoma; family Lepismatidae; genus Thermobia; species Thermobia domestica. The sequence goes on along the minus strand of NC_137471.1, from coordinate 83,354,439 downwards.
AGCAATGGGAGAAATTGTTGGATGTCATAGAAAAGCAGCAAGAAAAGTGCATATAAGCTATTAATAATTATTTATTTATTTAAAAACATTTTATATATATATATATATATATATATATATCTATATATATATTAGTTATTTATTTTTCTTGTTTAATATTTTCTATTTATAATTTACTTTTCTTTGTATGTCATCTGTTTAAAGAACTGTTAGGAAAAGTGAAAGGGCTCATTATATTTTTCTGTTAGCGCGGAATTGCCTTTATCCTCATTGGTTCCCTCCGACCAATGAGAGAGAAGAAAGGGCGTGGCCTTTCACTTTCTCGTGTATATAAGATCTGCTGTCACCTGTCTTTTCTCAGTGTTTGTGTCTGATGAAGAGGACGTTAGGTCCTTGAAACTGTAACATTGTAAGTATAGTTTTTAATATATTTCATTCTGCTCTGGTCAGAACTCTAATATAATTTTATTTTTGTTGCCTTGATATTAAGCAGAGTTATGTGCTTGAAATATATTGATTTAATGCAATTTCTTGTCATTGAAAACTAGCAAGAGGTTAAGAACTAGATTATCTATAATTGGCTTTTCTGGGCTATAGAAGGTATAATCACCCGAATCAGAAATTCACAGTTTAGCACGAGAAGGAAGATAAACTCACCTAATTAGTTCTAACATATTGAGACATAATAACAAGTTTGTTACCAAGATTCATCACAGACCTATCTCATGTACATCATCTGCATAGGACAGCATATGCACCAGTTACAGGTCAAACATATATATAGCAAAATGAGCTCTTTCTGTGAACTTTAAGGTTTACTTCGTTGGAATCTGCTTTACGGAGAAAGATCAAATTTCAACATATTAAGGATTGGTAGCTTGCACGATTATAACAATTCATTTTATTAAACTATAATACGGCAGAAAGAAAATTTGGAATTGGCAGATCTGAAACCGAGATAGTAAAGGACAAATGAGTAAGATACCTATATTTTCCAGATCTACAACTAAACTGAATATGGTTAGTTCGCACCACAGACGATAAATAACAATAACCCCCCCCCCAAATTTCGACCAAATATTTCATAATACAAGAGCTAGTTCCACGTTCGAAAGAAAAATTAAGACGTCTATAAGATAGACAGCTATCAGAAAGGCTATACAAATATGATCAAAATAAATTTGTAATACATGCCAAAGAATATCTTAAGGAGTCCGATTACATTTCAGATTTGTCGATACATAAAAAAAATATCGTGTCCCACTCGAAGAGAGGTATATATATATACCTAATTTCATCTTGTGTCTCCATCTTGTTGGTAATAACCGAGTGAGAGTTCCTGATCATCTGATTCACAAACTCCCGAAAATGTAAACGAAATTCTTGAAATATTATATACAACAGCAAATGAATATTACCTTCGAGTGGAACATCTATTATAAATTCGACAATTTTATTTGGAGCCAAAAATGAAATCCAGATATAGGTTTTGAAAATGTGTTTATTCTCTTAAAAATTACCAACAATTAACAAGAAATGGGAAACAGTACTTATACAATGGCACAACTCAAAAGTAAACTTTAATGATTTTGTTAACTTTTAAACAAAATAATACACAACAGAATCTGAAAATCTCCAATCCACAATGAGACATTAACACACTAACACTTTTGCGAAAGGACCCCGCACAATTCTTTCGGTCGAATTGCTTGAAACCGTGATATGTTGTAGATAGTGTGATCCTGAGAAAAGATCTCAATGGGCACAACCAACTATCACTGGTCATTTGGTCACTACAGGGCTATTTTTTTGAAAATAGCATAAGGTAACGGCATTCTAGATTTAAGTGGAATTGCCTGAAACTGTAATATGTTACAGATATTGTGATTCTGAGAAAAAGTCTTAATGGGCATAACCACCAATCACTGACAGTTTGGCCACATTTTTTAAAACAGCCGCCAAAGATGCCGATATTCTGACTGAAAATGACTGAAACGGTGATATGTTGTAGATATTGTGATCCTGAGAAAAAGTCTTAATGGACACAACCACCAATCACTGACCATTTGATTACTACAGAGCCCCTTTTTTGAAAACAGCCGAAGATAATGATATTCCGGATTTCAGTGGAATTGCTTGAAACCGTGATATGTAATAGATATTAGGACCCTGAAAAAAAGTCTCAAAAGGCACAACCACATTTCACTGACCACTTGTCCACTACGGAGTCCACATTTTTGAATACAGCAGAAATTAACGATATTCTGGGATATGTGGAATTGTATGAATTGTACGAAACCCTGAAAAAGTCTAGATCACCTTATCTTATCCAATAATCCGGAAACGGGATGGAGAGAGTAGCAGCTAACACCATTTAAGCATAGGTAACATCCCGATGTTTATCTTTCGGGACAAAGGAAAGCCCAGGAAAACCGTAGACATCATAGACCTAACCAGCCCGGGCCGAACCTCCCGAATGCCAACAAATTGTCTACCAACTGACCTAAGGTTGCTCGTTAGCCACAAATTAACTTTTTCTAAGGATCACGACATCTACAACATACCACAGTTTCATTCATTTTCACCGAAATCCAGAAATATCGTTATACCCAGCTGTTTTCAAAAGTCTAGACCTATAGTGGCCAAACGGTCAATAATTGATAATTGTGCCCATTAAGAGTTTTTCTCACGATGAGAAGATCTACAACGTATCACAGTTTCATTCATTTTCACCGAAATCCGGGACATCGTTATACTCGCCTGTTTTCAAAAATGTGGCCCTGTAAATGACCAAACGGTTAGTGATTTGTGGTTGTGCCCATTGAAACTTTTTCTCACGATCACAATATCTTCAACATACCACGGTTTCAGTCGTTTTCACCGAAATCCAGAATATCAGTGTCTTCGCCTGTTTTCAAAAAAGGCCCTGTAGTGGACAAACGGTCAGTGATGGGTGGTTGTATACTCCGCGTCAAAAAAATTGCGACAGCTAACGCCGTGCAGCTACGTCACCCAATATATACTTTCTTATCCCATATCTGGTAAATCCTCTCTCCTCCTTTCTTCTCTCCCATACTAAAATTAGCTAACAACATGAACGCAATTCTAATTTCAAACTACACATGTATTAGTAACGATAAAATGAAATAATAAAACAGAGACGAAACAAGATTCATAAGTTGATTTAGGGAGAAACTGAAACACATGCAATGAAAAATTGAAACCAATGGATGTCTATTATACAGAGGTTCAGAAATAAGGCAGAGAGAGAGAGAGAGAGAGAGAGCGAAGCGAAGGCGAGAGAAGAAGAAAAAGCAAAGGGAGAACAGATAAAAATATGGAATTTTAAACTTAATAAGAAAACAACCTAACATTATAAAGTTCCGTTACCAGAAATCCAACAGTAATATAGAAATAACGTTTGTTTTTATATATTTTTTTTTTCAGGACTATTCGAATATATAGAGGATGCTTGAAATTCATTAAATCTTTTTCATAAAGGATAGCATACTCAATTTTCAGAAGAACTGTAGATCTCACAGACACATCTAAGATAATGTCAACAGTTTAACACATGCTTTGTTTCCGCGTGGTTTGGTTGTAAATTCATTAGTGTTCATTGGAAGTACTGATGCAAACCACATTCTAATAATCCCAGTAGGTTGTGTAGGTCATAAGGTCATATCTTCCATTCCAGACTACTAATGCAAAAAGTAAAAAAGATAAATTTTGAATGAGTGCTATTTTATCAGAAATATCCTATATTAAAAGTCCAAACCGTATCATAATGAAAGGTTACAAATGTTTAAATGGAAAGTTGGATGTTCCTTATAGATGTAGCAGACGTTGCATGTTTCAAGTTTCAACATGAATAAATCACATTGAATTATAGGATGGAAACAAATTTGTGTCGAACTAGTATAAATAAAATTTTGTTTTCAAATACCAAAGATGTTGCCATTTTCTAGTCTTTTCCAAAGATTTATCTGTTCCGAACATCCAGGATCATTTTCATCTCTTGCGGATATAACGTTGTAATTTGCATAGATAGAATGAACACGCTAGAGCTCAAACGGATCATAGTGTCAGTGGGATGATGTTGGTTCGCTTATGGACCACCACTTGGTCGAGGATTCAAAGCCGTAGTGACCCGGTAATTCGACTGACTCGGTAACTCACATGATAAAAAAGATATTTTGCTTATTCCCATGCGTTTAAACAGTATTTCTTTCAGAGATGACCAGGACTGGAGATGTTATCCCCAGAGCACAAAAACTCGACGCTGAAGTTGCCAGTTAATTACATTTTCCAGACCAGGTCTATCGGTCTCTTGCTCCGTTTAACTTTGGAACATGCACACGCACATCAAGTGCGTGTGTGGGAGAGAGACGAGGGGGGAGGAGTGACAGATGCAAAGACAGGATAGGGAAACGACAAGAAAGAGAGAGAAACGAAAATAAATATGAAACATACTTATCATTACAGTGTATGATGAAGAACACACACACTGTTTCTTCCTTCAATTTTATCTTTCTTCCTTTCTTTTTCTTTTCGTTTTTGTTCTTTCTTTCTTTCTTTTTTTTTTTTTTTTTGTTCACTTTGCATTAGTAGTCTGGAATGGAAGATGATCTACGCTACCTACTGGGTTAGTTTATTAGAATGTGGTTCGCATCAGTACTTCCAATGAACACTAATGAATTTACAACCGAACCACGCGGAAACAAAGCATATGTTAAACTGTTGACATTATCTTAGATGTGTCTGTGAGATCTACAGTTCTACTGGAAATTGAGTATGCTATCCTTTATGAAAAAGACATAATGAATTTCAAGCATCCTCTATATATTCGAATAGTCCTGAAAAAAAAAAAAATATAAAACAAACGTTATTTCTATATTACTGTTGGATTTCTGGTAACGGAACTTTATAATGTTAGGTTGTTTTCTTATTAAGTTTAAAATTCCACATTTTAATCTGTTCTCCCTTTTCGTTTTCTTCTTCTCTCGCCTTCGCTTCGCTCTCTCTCTCTCTCTCTGCCTTATTTCTGAACCTCTATGTAACAGACATCCATTGGTTTCAATTTTTCATTGTGTTTCAGTTTCTCCCTAAATCAACTTATTAATCTTGTTTCGTCTCTGTTTTGTTATTTCATTTTATCGATGTTAATACATGTGTAGTTTGAAATTAGAATTGCGTTCATGTTGTTAGCTAATTTTAGTATGGGTGAGAAGAAAGGAGGAGAGAGATGGGATATCTTTACCAAACACGATTATGGATAAGAAGGTGTATATTGGGTGGCCTAGCTGCACGGCGTTAGATGTCGCAATTTTTTTGATGCGGAGTGTACAATCATGTCCAAAAATTTGTCGCATGTCTATAAATTAGGGATGGCCATTTCCGGAAAAAGTTTTCCGATTTCCGGAAATCACATTTTCCGTTTTTCCAGAAAATTTTCCGTCTTCCGTTTTTAATTTTCCAGTTTCCGGAAAAATATTTTCCGTTTTTCCGCTAAATGTGGCCATCCCTACTAGAAATATGATGTAGGAATATTAGCCCAGTAAACAAAGACCCAAAAAGGGGCTCGAGCTGAAATAACTAAAAAAGCTGAAAATTTCAGGGTTTGCTCTTTGTGTCAAATACAATGAAACCTCAAAAGTCCCAAAATGTCCCATGTGAGCTTCATCCTCAAAATGGCGGTTAAAGATGGCCGCCATCCCATACGTGCCTGGTTTTCTATTTCAGCCTCTATCTGGCAAGCCAATAACGATATTTCAATGTAGAAAACACCATTTTACTCTGCAGGAACTGCACTTTAATTTGGTATATAATACATTTAAATACAATCACACCCAAAATGGTCATTCGTGATCAAAGTTGATAATTTCGGCATTTCAGAAAGACATTCTGTAGTATTTTGCGTTTAAGCTCCTAAGCCATTGGAAAATCGTGAAAATATGTTCATACATTTTCGATTGTATGTTTTATAAGCTGCATTTTAAAGAAAAGATCGTCAAAATCGGATCATAACTTTTCGAGATATTTACTCCGTTGTGAGCCTAGCTGTTAGCGGTAATTAGAAAAAGCACTAACTGATGATTAAAAATCATTTTTTTTTTGATTTATTTATATTTATTCTACAAAACACGAAAAACTACAAAAAGAGATTTGGTGAACGATTGATTGTTAAAGAGAGGTGTATTGGTTATGGGAGGGAATCCATTCTACCTTTCAAGGGAGCAAGTGAGAGACTGCTGCAGAATGCTTGGTATGAGAAAAGGAAAAAGAACGCGGAAAGTGGAAGAGCTCGGATTGTATTAATAGCAGCAAAAATAATTCAAGAAAATATTCAATTAAAAGTATATGATAATGTGCCATATCCTCAAGTAGAACAAATCTTTGAGGAGCACATTGATCTTATCCCACCATCACTAAAACATATGGTCGAAAAAGTGACATTATCAAAGAAAATGATCTCAGGATAGCCCGAAAACAGAGTATGATATGTAGTTCTATTATTTCGTCATGTAGACCCAGAACTATTATATCTCCAAATCAATACAGCCTACGTCATTTTGGTTCTCGGCAGTCCAAGTCTCCTTCGATGTCTTGGAATTTGTGCAAGTTATAATGAGATTCGATGATACGAATTCTCAAGTACCTAGGTATATCATATTGTGCTCCACAACCGTTATTACATTTTATTCAATGGATCTTTAATACCGCTGGGCAATACGAGAACACGAGATGGTCTTGCAACTTTCCATTGCATGGGAGTATCAGAATAAGTATGCTTCCTGAAGAAAGAGCCACAAATTCTCGTATCCCTCGTCGTAGTTATAATACCTCGAACAAGTCAACCTCATACTATTATACATTCAAGCGGATCGCATTGGAGACTGGGAATTGCACTTGCATGCAAGAAAATCAATGCTTCCGTACTTCCACGCAGCTGATCACCACTTTTGTGCTAAATATGCGCATCTGTATGTTCAGCAGATAGAAGCTTTGAAGGAGAAAATGAATCCTGAGCAGCACAGCAAATTTTAGAGAACAAGGATATATTACCATTCGCAGAAAAATAGATATGAGTGTGGTTGTATCAGATATGATCATTGAACAAACTTTAATGAAATCAGTGAAATTTCTGGAGGGATAACTCAAAACTGGGAAATAACAGATTCAAAATTAGCTAGATAGATACTGTAGTTTTCTATCACCATGAAAGTCACTGAAGTATTAGAAAACTTTCGCCATAAACATTTTGTGTCTTCAGAACAACATGTCGAGCTTAGACACTCCCGCCAGACACGAGATAATCAGGATCTACAGAAGATGTCGGATTGGTTATCCCTTCACGGTCCCTTTGAAAACTCAGCACCAAAGGACTTATGAACATTGCAAGGGTTTAATTGCTGACACTCAAACAAACTCTGGTCAAGCAAAGAATTCTGGTGAAGCGTCATTAAAGTAGATAATAGGTGGTTACTTTGGAACTTTAAAACTGCAAAGGAAGAAAAAAGCTATTCCTATGTCTGCTACAAACAATACCATCAAAATTCGAGAACAAACTGTGTCTAAGCTTCCTTGCAATCCATTGCAGCTCTTCAGTAGAATTGCAGCAGTACTTCATTCTAGGAAGAATCTTCAAGAGTATCTCAAATATGAATTAGCACCAATGCCCCTATCTCTATTTGATGAGGTGTCAATGAGAACGAGTGCTAAATCCACTCTTTCGACTGTAGTTGAAACTGTTGAGCCATGTGTAAGAGCAGCACAAAATTTTGTCTGTAATAGATAGAAGATTTTTTCTTCATGAAATGGTTTGGACCAATTTGGACATTACGATGCGATATGTGAAAGTATGTGGGCTTTGTACAACGACGTTTCATTCAATACGGTGGATAACTATACTTCTAAAACTGTACACTACTAAGAGTAGTGAGAAAGAGAGGACAATGTCGAAAATGTCTGTAACCATCGCCTACTACGAAAACATGGAGGCAACAACAGGTCAATCTGAGTTTTTACGGAACTCTGAGAATAAGGCACTACTGATTAATATGTTGAAGTCATATTTTAGTAAGAGTGAGATAACAGTGTACCGAGCGGATGGGGATGTTGATATTCTAATTTGCAGAACGGCAATAGATTTTGAGCTGAAACCATAGTTCTGTTGCAGTTGTACGAACTGACTCAGACTTTCCACCCATTTTTATCACTTGCGGACATCCTGGAACGTCATTATTTTTTGTAAAGCTGATAATGGGCAACACTGAAGAAAAATATTACCACATTGGCGAAATACAAAATACTCTTGGACCACTGAAGGACTGTTTTCTTTTTCTTTATTTGGCCACTGAATGTGATGCCTCATCAGCGATCTTCAGAAAAGAAACTGCCTATAAGCTACTTCAAAAGGATAGTGTGCTCCGATCTTCTGTTTTAGCCTTCAATGAAACCATCTTACACTATAGTGTGTTACTGAAATTGGAGAACTTTTCCTGCTACGACTTTATGGAGGTGGTAAAGCATCTTTACTTGACACTCTCAGGGAAGTTCACAAAAAGCTTTCTTTTAATTTTCAACTAGTAAGTTTACCAGCAACCAGTGCGGCTGCTTCTCAACATTTCCTTCGGGTTAATCTGCAAGAGCAACAGTGGTTGGAAACAACATGGATCCAACTGAATGAGGATGGTGCATCAAAGTAGACAGACTCTCTCCTATTCCAACGAGTTTTCCACCAGCTCCTGAAGAAGTACTTAATTTGATTGCCTCCCAGTGTAAAATAACTCCTCGTAAAGCTTGTGATGTTGAAACCTATGAATATACACTAAGCGTGCCAACCTTAATTATTTTAAGTTTTGCCCCTTTTGTGAAGGAATTTTGCATAACTCACAACTGGATAGAGTCTGATGAGGAGGATGACGATCAATCATTTTACCTATCATCTTTGAATTCTTATTTTATTTCATACGATTTTATTCAAACGATGTATGCTGTTTTAAACTATTTTAGAATACTGACATGTTTAGCTTTGTTAATATTCATGAATATGCTTCACAAATGAAATGTTTCGAAGTGAAAATGTGATTTTGACGATTTTTTTTAAAAGTTAGGTGTTCACATTTTCTACCATCTACCGAGCACAGGGCGAACTACATATAAAAAATTATATTTAACCCTCAGTTAGTGCTTTTCTTTTAAATCACCGGTAACAGCTAGGCTCTCAACGGAGTAAATATCTCGAAAAGTTGAGATCCGATTTTGATGATCTTTTCTTTAAAATGCAGCTTATGAAACACAATCGAAAATATATAAACATATTTTTACGATTTTCTAATGGTTTAGGAGCATAAAAGCAAAATACTACAAAATGCCTTTCTGAAATGCCGAAATTATCAACTTCGATCACGAATGACCATTTTGGGTGTGATTTTATTTAAATGTATTATATACCAAATTAAAGTGCAGTTCCTGCAGAGTAAAATGATGTTTTCTACATTAAAATATCGTTATTGGCTTGCCAGATAGAGGTTGAAATAGAAAACCAGACGCGTATGGGATGGCGGCCATCTTTGACCGCCATTTTAAGGATGAAGCTCACATGGGATATTTTTGGGACTTTTGAGGTCACATGGGATATTTTTGGAACTTTTGAGGTCTCACTGCATTTGATACAAAGAGCAAGTCCTGAAAATTTAAGCTTTTTTAGAATTTTTTCAGCTCACCAAACTATTTTTACTGGGCTATATAATTTGATAACGTATTCGCCCGGTATGTCTTATAATGTTAGTATGTGTGTAATCGGCAAAGACATGTATGTGGCAAATTTCATGTCAAAAGAGCAGTAAATAATAATAAAACGAAAATAAAACTTTCTTATCCATTTAGCAACATTTTGTTTTACTCATTCTAATTTTTGTATTTATACTTCTTTTCCTATGAAATTTACCATAAATATACATTTCCCGATTATGCACATGGTATCAGTATTAAAAGTACCCTGCAAAATCATTATCAAATTATATTCTTACAAGAAGACAGTTATAAATATGCGACAATCATTTTGGACATGAGTGTACCTATAAAGACTTTTTCTCAGGATCACAGTATCTACAACATATCATGGTTTCCATTGATTCCAACGAAATCTAGAATATTCGTATCTTCGGCGGATGTTTTAAAAATGTAGCCCTGTAGTGGCCAAATGGTCAGTGATGGGTGGCTGTGCTCATTAAAACTTTTTCTCATGATCACAATATCTACAACATATCACGGTTTCAAGCAATTCCACCGAAATCCAACTTCCATAAGGATTGTGAGGGGTCCTTTCAACTACCTCTTTTATTTGTTTAGTTCTATATTCATCCTCTGTGATGCGGCCAGGAAATAGTTGAAAGCTTGAAAGCGCAAGCATTTTTTAAGAGCTGAAATGATTTGTAACATTCTTTATTGTGCCCTACACAGGCTTGAAGGACACCTTGAAACAACAAGCTCAAATTGAACTGTCAAACTTTTGCGAAACTTTGGTATTATCAGGAAGATATAGGGGTGACAGATTATGAAAAAAAAAGTTTCTAGTTTTCAAAATAAAGTAATCATCATGACAGATTGGGGTAAAATATCAAAATATTTTATAATGGAGTATATGGGAGACTACGTGTGACAAATGAATTTTTTAGGTACCTTGGGTTTCACCTAGGGAGCTGGATTTTGAATAGCGTAAACAGGATGTCTACTAAAATTTCACAATGAAATTTCGTGACTTTTTCGTGACCTTTTCTTTACCAAATCATAACATTTCCTAACATTTTAAGAGCGAATTTGGGTGCGAATTAGGCGGAATTTTGATCTATGCGATACAAACGTACTTTGCTTGCGATTTGGTAGCGTCTAAAGCCGACCATAGACATTTTTGGTGTTGAATTTTGATGTTTTATAGAATAAAATTTTCCAATCTGCACTTACATTTGCACACTTAAAAAAAATCGTGACCCAAAAGCTAAATTTTGTGACTTTTTCGTGACTTTCGTGACCGATAGACACCCTTGGTAAAGTACAAACACCGGCAAATAATAGTTAAAATCCGCGGTGGAGACTTTTATAGTTTCTGACTACTGTACCATACAAAAAGTGGGAAACGGAGCATTATTATCCATGGAGATGAGAAGCTGCTGACATCCATTAAAATTAATATTTTCTCGGGTTCTGGTCGTACACATAAAATATGATTAATTGACAGCAAATCAAACAAACAAACCAAACAAACAAACAAAAAAAAAAAAAAAAAAAAAAAAAAAAAAAAAAGTGAGAACACTTCATAATCCGTATGACACATGGACGAAACAAAATAACACTGACTCTAAAAATGCATATAGTTTACACCAATTAAAATTAGTATTTCCTTGAGGTCTTGTTGTACACATCCGACTAATCGAACTCAAACCAAACGCGAAAAAAAGGAAAACACTGTATAATCCTTATGACACATGGACCAAACAAAATGACATTGACTACAAAGACATGGAACACTTCATACCAACTTGGTGCTGTCAAACTCACAAGTCTTTGGCGTCACCGAAAAGAGGATTATTTAAGTGGGCAGCTGGAAATGTAAAAGGTGTACCTGCCTGGCCTGTTGCCAAGTACCATAAAACAGAGGCGATATGGGAACAACAAGCAAGAACCTTTGCTCCATTTGGGCACTTACAATACTAACGAGTAATCACTTTTGATCCAACCTGGGTGTTATCAAATTTAAAAAACCGTAAAGATTGCACATGTCGGGACTGTATTTTAAACCTCAAAATGTTGGGTGCAACTGTATTATAAAAATAAGGCGAAGATGCCATCACTTTTCATGTGTTCAGCTGCGTTGGCCTGAGCATTCTCGATTTCGTAGATACCTAATGTTATTTCATATAAATCATCTGCAGTTAGACGAGGAAATTCAGTGAGTGAAGTAGCATTACATGGCGTCCAAACTTGCGATGTTCACCTAGCAATGTCTCCCGAATCAGTAAGCTTTTGTTGCAGATGATTTGGCAGATTAGCACATGATAGCATAATATTAACTTCTTGCATTTCATCGAAATCTTTAGTGAGGGGCGCGGCAAACAAGTTTTCCCTGCCGCAAGCAATCAGAAGATATACACGCATATGTCATCGCTACTACGGGGACTCTATTTCTGAACATTTTGAACTTCATTTTAATGTACCCATTTTTGGCCTCTACTGGCCATCTGCTTTTGGTGACTACGTGAGAAAAGTTTGCACCTGCTTCTTTATATTGTTTTCAGCCCTTTGAGTAAGTGCAGGCATGTTGGCAAGTATTCCTGCTTCCTGCAATACAGAGATGGAATCCCGAAATCCTCGATCGACCAGGACGCAGTCACCAGACTATGAAGTCGTGTAAATTATTACCAGCATCTCTGAACAAAGAGTTGGTAATGTTGGTATAGTTATTTGCACCAACGAATGAGTCTATAACATCGACAATAAACCCAAACGGTGTGACGATCAATCAGGGTTTGGAAAAAAGTTAAAAAACCCACCTGGGCCCATATGGGTTTTCTTGGGTATTTTCGGGTTTAATTGGGGTTTTTCGAAATATTTCAATGTCTTTGGGGTAAAAGTGTTAAAATGTAGTTTATATTTCAAGATTATCATTGTCACAACTTGCAACAATTTTCTATTCACTGCTGTTTTGAAGAAAAAAAAAAAAAAAAAAAGGCCGCTATTTTGAAATTTTACATTGGATCGCCGAGAAAATCTACCGTATACAGCAGATTTAGAATGTCTCGTGCTTGTACCCTGAAAATTTAAACTTAGAAGATCGAAAGTTGTGCTTTGTAGCGTGGATATCCGCTATTTTGATAATATGGCCGAGATTGGAAATTTTACGTTATGATGCCAAAATCTATACAGGAAGTTTAGAGTGTCTTGTGCTTGTACCGTGAAAGTTTAAACTTAAAAGACCGAAAATGGTACCCTGTAGTATATGTGTAGTAGGCATACAGGCAGACGAACGAACAAATGCAGATCGAATAATCCCAGGAACCTCAGTGATGTTCGCCAAATATAAACACCAAATATATTAATTTAAAACACAGATATAATTCATGCTTTATAAAATAAATGGTTTTATTGTTGGAGTTCACTTCCGATACTATACGCATTCAGTTACGGGAATTTCCCGAGCACTTGTTGCAAAACAGTTCTTTCCTGAAAATTAATTTAAAACAATTAACAAACAATTCATATTATATAAAGCAAGTGTTTGAAAATGTCTTAAATGAAAATGAAATGAAATATCTTCCAGCGTAAAATAAATAGTTTTATTGTTGAAGTATTCACTTCCGATGCTTTGTGCGTTCAACTGCGGGAATTTCCTGAGCACTTCTTTCACGACTTTTTTTTTCTTTCTTTCTTTCTTAGAAAATGCAGCTTTCTTTATTGTACATCGAAACTTCCACTAGTACGGAAGTTCGAATTCAGCACGTGAAATAGTAAGCGTTACGTAGTTCTCGAAACTTCGAGCATTAAGCTTGTTAAATTTGATAAGAATTTTTACGCCATTGCTGGTGTTGATTCTACTGATGCTTATTTGAAGTGTATCAACAAATGACTGAACTAAACTGTTGTTGTTGGAAAACCAAATTTTACGAAGAATACTTGTATTACCATCAAAGATAACAAGTAATACTAATAGTTTTACTAATGCACTACATATTTACAGGTAGTACCGGCACTTATGGCCTTAAACCCGTCAAACGTATGAGGGATAAGTCAGTGAGCACATATTCATTGAAAGTATTTTCTAAAATGTAAAATTGCATATTTTACTTTAAATAGGCAATAAACATAAAACATATATTAATTTGTTCTATAATTATCTCAAGCTAAAGTTTTATTTTTTTATTTTTTAATTCATTTAGTGCATTCAGAACTTTATAAAGGTCTTATTTTCAATGTTGTATACCTTAACGTGAAAGTATCTAATTCGCCCAAGGAAACTTCAAAATTTGATAAAAATCACTTTCAATGTGATCACCTTAGTTGTACCAATACTATACTAACAAAAAGTTCAAAAACCCAGGCGTTTTTTTTTTTTCCAGGTGGGTACAACCGGTGGGTTATTTCGGGCTGGGCTCACTTGAGCAAACCTTGCGATCAATGCTTTACAGGATGACATTTCTCTACACTGTATAAGCACCTCTGAACACTGTAATTATTTGACTGTTCAGTATATATGCAAATACCATCCATAACTAATACAAGTCTATTTGCTGGAATTCGATACAATTGTCTATTCCACTCTGGAACTTTGATAAAAACTTAAATCGAGATTTCGTTCTCAATATCTAGAACAGTAGGAACAAATTTTTCTACCAAAACCTCGCGAACATACTGCAGTACTCTACATACTCCACTTTCGTCTTTGTATTTAAATAGTGCAGCTAGAAAACTGTTTGACAAATAATGTCGCAGTTTCATGAGGAGAATTGCCAACACTCGTGTTGGTACTTGGTCGCAAATGGGAACAGAACTGACGAAGATGCATACACTGTACGTTTTTTTACATCAGTGAAAGCAAATAGGCCCTTGTCCGAAACACATGTGACATCAATAGAATATGAACAGGGTTCAGTTTGTACATCACAACTAATCATATCCGCTTCAGCCGAAACAATTTCATCACAAGCAACACTAGCCACTGAAACTTTCTTAAGCAAGTTTCTGACTTTGCACCAACAATTTGTACAGAGATAATAAAACAAAAAGATTTCTCAAGCGAACCACGCAAGTACCTTATTGCTTGTAACTATATTTGACTCCTGTAACTCCTGCAATGGCCCGTTTCCGTTTGCCTCGAAACCATTTTACACATACTCCACACCCTGATGGCTGAACACTCGCCATTTTTACAACAAATGTTACAAACAATTGTACGAAACGAATCAGCGATAGAATATCCTCGGTGACTGACGGTTATATCACAGCAATGCCATTCCGAAATGGTCACTCTCAGATTGAAATAAATCAGACGCACAGTCCTGTAAACATACACTATGGACATTCTGTAGCATTGTAGAAGATGGTTCTTTACGCTGTGTATTGGTGGTTTTCATTGCTCAAATTAATTATGCTTGCACTATCCTCTTTCCCTACACTGGCTATACACTAAGCTGCTGTGATCATGATGTTGCTGATCTTGGTATTCTGCCCGGAGGTAGGTCTTTGATCCGAAGGTTCTCCGCAAAAGATGAACTCACAGGAACATTATTTTCTGCGACATATCTCCTATACACCACACGTAAACATTCTCGATTTATCACCTTTTGTCAGGCACAGTAGTCAGAAACTATAAAAGTTTCCAGGGTTTTTAACTACTATTTGCCGATGTTTATACTTTACACGCTGTCCAAAACCCAGCTCCCTAGGATGAACCCAAGCCCATTTGTCACACGTAGTCTCCCATATAATCCATTATAAAATATTTTGTCCCCGTCTGCCATGACAGTTACTTTATGAAACTACATTTTATTTCATGACGTGTCAGCCCTATACCTTTCTGATAGCAAAAGAGTTTCGCAAAAATTCGACACTTCAATTTTGAGCTTCTTGTGTCAAGGGGTCCTTTCTGGAAATATATTTTAGAATATGTATTTTACATCCTCTTCCATTCATGTTTCTCACTACTTACTAGTACACTAACGTTATTCGTTAGAATTAACTTACTTTTCGTACTTGAGTTAACTTGTAGGCAAAACAAGCGTTATCTGTTATTTCGTTCACACCCAAACCAATCACATCTCCTTCTTCAAGCGATATGAGCCTCGATGGAATCACTCTGCTTCCATTTATGAAAGTTCCATTTGAGCTCTGAAATAACAAATATATATTCAAGAAATCAACATAAGATGTAACAAGAAGAATGTCTGGCACACTGTTCATTGACTTAATGATAAAACTTACTCTATTATGCCTATATATACACACACTAGACTAGATTATCCGGTCTTCGTACTATCCGGCCAAAAAAACATCAAGACTTTTTCAAACAGTAAAAACTGAGTTCATTTCAAACAAATTCATTCATCCACGAATTGGGTCTAAGTTTTTACGCTAATGGCTTGTTCATTCTAATAATGTATGTATTTATACTGTACAACGTACATAATTTTCTGGTTCCTGAAATTAAGTTATATATAAAATTTATCTTCAAATGTGTGCAATATTTTTATTTTTGAACTTCCTTTTTTAATAACATTTATAAAATGTACAACCTATATATATATATATATATATATATATATATATATATATATATATATAAAATCACTATGTTTGTGACTTAATAACTCTTGAACCACGAGACCGATCTCGACCCAATTTCCCACATAGATGAGGTTCGGGCCTGGGATGGCTTTTATCATTTCACTTTGACGGTGCAACTTTGAGGAGGAGGAAATATATATAAATGATCGAAAATGACCGAAATTTTCGGAGCCACTGAGATGAATAGTGTCACTTCCGATCTCGTTTAAATGAAATTCAGCCACGCAACTTGGCAGAGGGGAAAGATATATAAAAATGATCGAAAATATCCGATATTAGTGCCGAATCCATAGTTTCCACGGTCGCTGAGACGAACAGTGACATTTTCGATTCTGTTTAGATCAAACTCAGCCTCCACTTGTACTTTATATCCAAAATAAAACGTATTCTCCTCGTGCGAAGAACGGGTATTCTGCTAGTACAAAAGTATTGGTCTCTGTGTAAAGGTCAAAAAATACGAATAAAAGCGAGTTTTCGTATGGGAGGGGCAGGAATTGAGTAATTACAGATATATATATATATATATATCTATCCTGTGAAAATTTTCAAGAATTATTCTGTTTCTTTTGTCGGTTACAATGTAGAGGAAAGAAAAACTAACACGAAAACAACTCATACTCCTAATCATAAATCATACAAAAAAAAAAAAAAAAAAAAAAAAAAAAAATTAAAATGCTACAACAATAATGAAAACGCCTGAACTCCAACCTCTAACTTTGGATTTCAAACCTTTGATTTACGGTTATTTGTGATTTCACGTTTAACAAAGGCAAATATTTTAAAGTGTGTGTACTTTAAATAAATTATTTAAATACATTTTTTATGAAGTTTATGTTTTAAAATTATTGTTCAAAGTCTTTGTATTTTAATGAGCCTTCTCCAAAATCAATGCAAATGAATTGTGCTGCCATCTTTAAAGTTCTTTTAAACTACATGTTTGTGGCCAAACCTTTCGACAATGAGGTCTCGGAAGCTACAGGCTCTAGAAAGATGACGTTTTCACCGATCGATTGCAAATTTTGCATAGATTGTTCAGTTCAAATTGAATATTTAAAAAACATGGCCATTATTTCTTTATTACATTTTTACGGGTACACTGGAAGTGTTGAAATTTAAAAGAAAAAAAATAAATAAAGCACAATATCCTACGCATTATAATTTCCAACACCACATAGTTGTATATAGGGGTTGTAAATGTCTCAGGCGTTTGTTTCATGGACAAATAATAATGAAAAAGGAAGGATAACCATTTCTCCAATCTAAGATGAATCTTTATTTTTGGAGTATTTAACTCAATGAACACCATATATAACTGACATTATAATTAATTGTGTAAGTAATGTATTTGCTTACTACATAGTGCATGCAAGAAGAAAGAAAACACTGATCATACATGAATTAGTAACTTCAACCGGAAGTAGCTCAAATCTTGCAAACGGTGCGAGATATTGAAAAAATAATCGAGAAAACATCCTTTTATAGTATCCTTTGCCGATTTTTATCATGACGTCTTTAGCTTTTGTCTGTAAAGGGACATGTACAGATGTTGTGAGGAATGGCAAGGAGATTTATGCTATGTGAATGATGCGCTGTGTAGAGGGAGCAGGTTCAGCTAGTTATCATACAAAAAATTATAAACACTTTTTAAAAAGCAATCCCATAACTACATTAGGACAAAAAAACCTCAACTAAATATGGACGAATGGAATCTGGATAAGAATTAGGTAGCATAATCAACAATTTTACTCAAAAACTCAAGTTACCTTTAAGTTTATCATACCTTCATCTTCTGAGAAATGCTCAAAAGTGTTCTCTCTCAAAGGAGCAATTAGACTTTGGGAAATACTAATTATATTCTGAGTGCTTGCTTATTGGTCACTTAATTCTGATTGCTAATCGCTTTTTCAATTATACTTGATAATTGTATGTCTTCCTCTTTCTAACAATTAGTTAAATGAGTGCTTTCTAAACAGTGGTTATCTCTGCTTTCGTTTGACGAAGTTAAAAAAAAAAGTGCATTTAATTTTAATCATTATGAATGTGAGTTTTGTTTCGGTGTTCTTCGTACATCGTGACGGACTAAGGGAACAAATGGGTTCTTGAAAATTTTCACAGGACACGAGAGGCGTTCACTATATTCTAAAGTTAACGTGGTGCAACAGTGGTGATATGATAAACTCGGTGAAACATTTGGACCATCCTTTCTTAGCATAAAAACAAAAGTAAAAGGCGTTGCCATTTATCGTTCGGTTTTGGTAAAGTGCGGTACGCTGATACACAGCAATGCCACGCGGTATCATCAATGATTGTGTGATATACCAGGACTCGCTGGATATCCACGTTCCGCACTTTACTAAACTGAATTATAAAAAGCAGCCCCTTCTATTTAATTTTTAATGTTAAGGAATGATGATGCAATTATTGCACATAGTTCGTCATACCACGATTTTTGTGCCACCTTTAGGCATAGAATACAATTAATGCTCCTCGTAAATATTCAGGCACAAAAACGTCATGGAAGTCATTTCATACGTAGACGGCGGATTTATATCAAAATATGTTTTAGCTGTGGCATACTCTAAGAAGCGCATATTTTCTATATGTTTTGATAAGAATAAAATAAAATAAAAATGATTTGTCTTTGCATATTTTCGCCTCAAGCAAATTTTACTTTGTATTTACATAAAATTATATACAAACTGTTGCCGAGTTTCACAAGCGACAGCTCCATCTAGCGCGAAGTGAATGACAGTAGTATACACACACTGGCCTTACTGTTTCTTTATATACGTTGATGACATTTTTGCTATCTGGCCACACGGATCTGAAACGCTACGGGATTTTCCGCAATTTCTCAACAGTCCCCATCCTCAGATCAAATTCACCATGGAATTCGAGCGAAATGGATTTCTTCCTTTTTTTAAATATTCTTGTTCACCGTAAACTTGACGGAACATTAGGATATAGCGTATATAGGAAGCTGACACACACGACTTTACCTCAATGCAAGCACCTGTCATCACAAGTCATACCGTCTTACAGTTCTAAACACTTTGGCCCATACAGCAGTCTTCAAAGTGATCAGGAAACTTTACATGAGGGATTTAGTCATCTTCGTTCAACGCTACAAGGGAATGGCTACAGTCTTACACATATCAACATAGCCATGATGAAAACGGTCGTTACTTCCCAATACAAAGTGATCGAAAAAGTTAGGAGTAAGGATTATTTCTCCACTACCGTTATTACCTTTCATCGGCCATATCTCTAATCAGCAGAATACTTGCCAGATATGGTATAAGAGTTGTTCACAAACTTCCAGTCATCATCAGATTTACTCAAGCCGGTGAAGAACAGCTTGTACCTGCGCACTCCTGGAGTTTATGGTATACCTAGTGAATGGACGTACCATACACTGGACGTACCATACAACAACGATGCAAAGAACAGAAGAGGGGTTCAACAAAGGCATTTCTCATAACCACAATAAAAGCCAATCAGGAGCCAGCGTTTCCCTCAGCCAATCACAGGCTTCCATTCATAGCTCCGCCTCTACATAGTCACTATATATACATATATGGTAGGGATGGCCGGATCCGAAGATCCGAATCTGATTGGGTCCGGATCCTTTAGATCCGGATCTCGGATCTGGATCCGGAATTCGGATCTGGATCCGGATCTCGGATCTGGGTTCGAAATTCGGATCTGCATCCGAAATCCGGATCTCAGATCTTGATTTTTATCCAAACCCACATCCCACCCAAATTGTGATAAACTTGAATATCAAAAATTCACCGAAAGTAATTTCACGAAGTCCTGACAGTGAAGAAGAAAACAGAAAATTAAGACGGATATTGACAAGCCTATTTGTCTCCTTCATTCTACAATAAAGATCAAATGCTTGCCTTACTAAAAAATAATCAGATTTGATCCGGATGAGAATTCGATTGTCGAATCTACGTCCACCTGGTTGCAGGACCGAGATGAAATACACACATATTTATATTTGAAACCGGAATACAAAACTCGAGCATTTAAAATTCCTCAATACACCTATTTCTTTGACAGTTAAGAAAACAAACAGTTAAGACAAGTATTGACTAGTTTTTACGTATATTTATCTTGCTCAGTCTGCTCTAAATATAAAATGTATACCTTACAATTAGATTTAATAATTATTTAGTAAATCACAATATGAGCACCGAGAATAAACTATGAATTTTGGTGCCCCTTATCTAGATTTGAAATTTCGGATTCATACATAGTATCAGGCTGAAAGATAAATATTTGAGATCTGGACACCGAAACAAGTGCTAGTACTAAGATCGTAGCCGTTTTACCTAGGTAATGCAAGCGGAAGGCGAGCACTAATTCGGCATGTACCGGTACTTTGGGGAACACGAGAAACTAAAAACAGATAAATATTCTTTTTATGGACAAGTTGCGCTTTAACATGACTTTTCATGAGTGTTGTGTTCAAATACGAAAACTGTAATGGCGACTTGTTTGAAATAAATGCCTTTTCTTTTCTGGCAATACAGTTAGGTATTTTCACATTGAATAAAAATTAGCAAAGCACATTTCACTGATTAGAGTGTTGGTTCTTATGGAAGCTTTCACACTGAACCAAAGATTTCCTCATGTAGGTATCGGATTGCCACAATTCACCTTGCTGAAAGATGTGGTTTATCAGGAGGTCGGCCAAGATTCTTTTGGACTTAGCCTGTAGACTGCTTCTGGTCTCAATTATTCCCATATAACAAGACTAACCATATATAAAGTTGGTTCGAAATGATTTAAAATATCACTAATTGACCTTAAGAGGATAATCGCGATTTAAATATTCGTAAATCAGAAGAGATGTAAAAGTTAAGTGTTAAAATAAATCCGATAATTCCTAATGCAACCTAATGATAGCAATAAAACTCCTTATGTAACATTTTCAAAGCTAAGATTAACAGTTTTGTTCCTGAAGAGGGTTTATGGCAACATAGATTATTATAAATCCAATTATCATAAGTAGTACCTCTGACAGCCCCGCATTTCACATCACCATCGCCCTTCATCCTGATAAGTGGGCAATTCACTTACCCACAATGACTTTTCAGGCATTCCAGTGACATCAATATCTCAGTTTGGGTTTGGGATCATGCTTCGGTGAACCTTGACTATTACCATCAGCAGCTATTAGAGAATCAGAACTTATTTCTGTATTAGACAATGTGGGTAACTATAGCTTTTCGTCTATAGAAGACAGAGAGCGTGCCTTAGGTGCCCGTGGTCATGGGTTCAATTCCCGGAGAGGCACTCAACAATTTCGATGTTGACCCAGCATCGTGAGGACAATTGGAGAGTTATCTTAAGTAAGAGGTAGCGGACTGCAGTCTAGAAAGCCGGCATTAGGGACTTCGGGTATCGATGCGTTGACTACACATCCCCACTTTTAACGTAAGCCCGATGGTAGGAACCAAAGGACTGTCGTGCCAAGAATTTAGTTTGTTTTAATTATCATAAATGGCTTCTTTATTATTAAATTTTATCCAATATTTTCTTTTCAACTAGTTTGGGAAACTCAGAGCTAGCTACTTGTTTTCTTTTTAATTCATGTTCATAGTTAGGCCAACTAATCACTATGGAAAAACAATCTTTTCAATAAAATTCCCCTCGCGTCTTTCGTAGCTCTAAGTTTAGTTATTTTTAGTTTTTTTTTTTTTTTTTCAAGTTGAAGGGCGGTTTATCATTTTCCCCTCGCTTACCCTATTATTTTTTCTAGTTTTATCTATGTTTCTTTGCACGGACATTGCGCCTATACTCACGTGCTTAGTGTGTTCGTTTACAAAAGCGAGCCATTTTCCTGCCACTATAGAAAGTAAGAGTGCACTGTATCAGAGAAATATTAATTGACGTATGTAAATGAATATATCTGTGACGAAGTCATAATTACTCAGTTTTTGCATCGCACATAGTTTCCTCATCCTTATTAATCTCTTCACCCCCGTTTCCTGAATTCCAGTTCTAGTATTCTTTCTTAATGGGGGACTGATGTCTCATGTAGGCTTATTAACTATAACATCAGCAATAAAGAAAGTACGGTTTAATTTGTACTAATTTTAAAACATTACGTTAATTACATAATAATAATAATACGGAGCGAGCTCAGGCTACTTGTTAGGATTCTTGCTTCGCAATTGGATAATACCGGGTTCGAATTCGGAGACCAGCCATCCTGACTGAGGATTTTCCAGGGTTGTTCCTCAGTTATGCTGGGCAAATGCTAGGTTAGTACCTTGATCTAAGGCTCTGGAGACCTTCCTTCCATTCCTTTCCCAATGTTTTCATCTGTTGATTATTACAGTGTAAAGTGGCCTCTGAGGATGTAATTGGTAGCTTATAGTAAATAAACAATAACGACGTAATATATCTTCACGAAACGTGTGGGTTAATTTAACTACAGCCTTACAGTCCTAATAGATAGCTAAAGTTTTAATATCAATTTCCTGACTTTTATATACTATTTTCATATTGTTTCAGCTTTCAATTTTCTCATGTATGTTCCCACCGAGAATTGAACCTGAAATCACATGAACAAATGCGAATATGTTAAATATTTTTGAACACTTTAATATACAAAACACAAAACGCTTCAATGATACGATGCATGGATATGTTTTGGTTAGGCCTGCAATGTATGATTAAAGAAGCCAAGAGGGTGAAGAAAAAAATAACAGAAATCTCTTTTATATTTACTCCTTCAACAAACTCCCGACCTCAGAAGGGCAAGCCATAAGTTAGGTAACAGTCATACAACGAACACAACCATATCGCTCTCCTGAAATTCTCGTGTGTATGTTTAAAAATCTACTGTTGTTCCACGCCAACCAGTCTATATTTTTTGTTGTATATACCTTCGAAGTGAAAGATATTCATTATTACATTTGTTGGTGGTTGGACTCGTGAGTCAGAAACTACTATTAATAAAGAGTTTGTTTTGTCCAGTATCCCTGCGATTAGAAGGGCCTTATCTAAAAGATATTTCATTTGTATATGAGAAAAAAAGAAAGTTTATTTTCTAAGAATAAAATTTATATTTTCAAAGTTTCGAAGAGGAGCTAAACAGAAGAATTTGTTACCATTTACATCAGTTTTCAGACAATTCACTATACTCTCAAATGGGAAGAAATCAAACAGGGAAACATTTTACTAAAGAGACTTCGACAGAAAGTGCAAC
This sequence comes from Thermobia domestica, assembly GCF_964235325.1. Lineage (NCBI taxonomy): Eukaryota > Metazoa > Arthropoda > Insecta > Zygentoma > Lepismatidae > Thermobia > Thermobia domestica. The sequence continues at coordinate 83,330,870 of NC_137471.1, read as the reverse complement.
ATGTAACTATTGCAAGGTTAAAATAAAATAAAGAACATAAACGTGTTATGGAAACATTTAAAAGCACAGCAACCTACTATATCAGTGAATCCTAAAAAAAGTTTTAACGTATTTTAGATATTCAGTTTTATCATCACAATTTCAGATGCAGGTTTGGATACGAATCAAGATCTGAGATTCAAATTTCGGATCCAGATCCGAGATCCGGATCCAGGTCCGAGATCCGGACCCAGATCCGAGATTCGGATCCGGCAAGATCCGGGATTTCCGGATCCGAAAAATTTTGGCCATCCCTAATATATGGTCATGTGCTTTTAATGCACACCAAATGAGGAGAACTTTAAGAACTTCAAAAGCCGGCGGCTTCAGAGGCAACTTTGGGAAGACCTTGCGGTGTTAAGAAGGAATTATCTTAAAGAGATTACAACTGAATATAGGATAGCCTTTTGAAATCTTTCAGTTTTACGTCCCACGTTTATGCCGGTTAGGCTAAAGGAGACGGTGATTATGAGAAAAATGAATGAAATGGTGGAATGAAGAAAGTGGGAGGAAAAGGGAGAATCCCGAGAAAACCCACGGGCACGGTGTTTGTCCAACACAAAGATCACACGGCGCGAGCTGAGATCGAACCAAGGACCCCAAGCACCGGAGGTGAACGCTCTACCACTGAGCCACCGCGTCCCCCAGGATAACCTTTTGAGATAATCCTATTACTAAAAGAGTCTTTGTGAAAAATAAGGCAGAATTCTTAAGACACTCAACATACACCGCGTCCTAAGGAAATATGTATTGTCTTCCGTCGGCTAAGCCCCTTATTGTGGACAAGATTCGCATTAGCCCTATGCGTTGTACAGCCCTTACTGACAGTCGGCTGACGGGGACGCAACACTATCTCTTTGGGATACTATTAGAGAAGCACCAATATAAAGATGGAAGTTCTAACTTTCTCCCATAAACTAAACTGAAAAGTGTGGCTTTTACCAGGACCATGCCACAGGCAAGAAGACAAAAAAGTACGTCCCACGATTATGCCAGCTAGGCTAAAGGAGACGGTGATGATGAGAAATGGATGAAATGATGAAAGTGGGAAGAAACGCGAGAACCTCAAGAAAACCCACGCATACGGTGTTTGTCCACCACGAAGTTTACTTGGCGCAAGCTGAGATCGAACCAAGGACCCCAAGTGCCAGAAGTAAACGTTCTACCATTGAGCCACCGCGGCCCGTCGATACCAACCAGAAGAACGCCAGACGAAGTGATGCTAGCTTCAAACCTAAACGTCAGAAGGAGGAGAGCAAAGCAATAATGGAGCTCACGTACTCAAGAAAGGAAATACTAAACGGAATAATGGAAGCTCAATCAACCCAAATAAAGATGAACGCGCTCCTAAAAATCCCACCAGTGAAGGCATTGAAAGTTAACAGCAGACTCTCAATAGAATACCTGAAGGACATCATATGTAGGAATGGCCCAGGACGAATTCGACGTAGTAAAGGGTTGCAATGAACATTGAGTTTTCTTTAAAACCGAAGTTACGAGGGGCATCTTCTTGAAGACTTTCGACCACAGGGACTTTGGATCACGAGCAATAATTCTTGGGGAACGCCAGGGCCTACAAAGAGAAGAATCATACGAAGCAAACAAAGTGCCGGCCCTTATGAGGAACACTCCAGCAGCAAGTAAATACGGATGAAAAACCAAAGTAAGAAATCCCATACAAATGAGGGATATGGTCCTTATGAGAACCAGCACGATGTAGCTAGCACACAGATGTCAAACCGAAAGCCCGAGATATAAAGGTAATCAAGAAAGTTCTGTCGCTTTTTTTGTGGAGGTCTGTGTTCAATTGTTGGTATGGGTATATCCAACATACTACCTGGTTACACCGTGAACTTTCGTAAGGACAGAGTGAACATGGGACCCCCACACAGCATCATAAGCGCGTGTATACTGTACGAGTTCAAACTGGGGTCAAACGCCGCTGCAGCGAGGCGCAAGATATGCTAGGCCTTTGGTGAGGGTATCGTGACTATGCGGACAGTGCAGCGGTGGTTTAACAAGTTTAAGGACGATGACGAAACACTCGAAGACACACCACGTGCCGGAGGACCAAAACACATGTACAAAATGAAGATCTTCAGGAAGCAATTGAGGAGAACAGTGGCCAGACATGTGAGGAACTGGGACTACAATTCAGTATGAGTGGAGAAACAATTCGGCAGCACCTCCATCAACTAGTTCAAATCCTTAGTAGAGGTGCCAACTGTACTTGATACCTTCTTCCGTTTCACGGACCACCAAATTCTACTGCGATGGAATTCATGGCCTTCCAGAACGTTAGCAGTAGGTCGTCGATGCTGATGGGGACTATTTTTTATCTCCCAGGTACGTCTTAAGTGACATATCGATGTTCAAAGGTGGTGGGTTAAAAGCGACAGAACTGTCTTGGTTACCTTTATAGATAAACCAGAACCAAGACATAATGCCAGCCAGGAAAAATACGAAGAAATTACCAAAAGACAGGAGATAAACCACACCAATGAAGTCGATGGACCAGGAACAAGAGTAACAACAGAGTAATCTGAGGATGACTTTCAGTTAGTGTAAGATGACTTTCAGTTAGTGTAAAAGAAGTGTAAAAGGAAGAAAACCACAGAAAGCACTAAAGAAAAACCTCTAATTCAAGCAAGACTTTCACCACAAAAGTAAATAGAGAGAAAACCACATACACTTGTGTGATTACAGGAGTGTAGACCACAACCAACATGAGAACATCAGAACAGAATTGAAAAAATAAAACATCGATTTCACGAATCTGATACGGAATCAAACACGAAAGGGTCCAGCACCACTACTGCGACTCTTTTCCAACAGCGCAAAGGTGTTAGCAGACTAACACCCATAGGACTGAATAACGCAGGTAAATTCTACAGAGTAGAATATTCAAAGCAACAGCCAAGACCGATGCTCTGCTGGAACTGCTACCAATACACCATACAGCGCGTATGCTTCCGATGTGCTGACCCATATACAGAAGAATGCAGCAAACTCATCAACAGAAATCTTGCGGAACTTGTAAAGGAAAGACGCCTAAAACTCCCAGCAGTAAATATCCAAAGAGACCAAAAGTAAACCCAACCATGGATTTTTGCCACCCCTTCCACTATGGTTTCGCATGTAAATAGCCTATGCATGCAGCATGGCCGATTATGTTGTTTTTTCCTGGATTCCAGGTCTTTTTTTTTATCTCTCTACCAAAGCTTACAACTCTTCTCGTGCTTTCCTATCTTCTTGTTTACCCTTCTTCCCTTCTATCTACACATTTTGACAAATTCGTGAGTAAATGTCTTCGTTGAAGATAGAAACCGCGATACACAGATTCCCACCGACAGATGCTATAGACTACCAATAACATGTAGGAGAAGTATGTAGATAGATCGTTGATGCTTCACTACTTCAATAGCACGAGCTTTCCCGATGGGCGCTATTAGTTCTACATTTTCTGTTTCCAGTCTCTTCAAACAACCCCTGAAGATGAATGCAATGTCTGAATTCGAAATGTTGGAAGTCAATATTTTCACCTCCCTGACAGCCTAACAAAATTTAGTAGAATCACGTCGTTAGGAAAGATTAAATTCTTTCTTTAATATCTTTCAGTTTGAAGAAGGAATATTCGTGTCCACAGCCGAATATAAAATATCCTTGCAACAGCAATGAATGCAACGTGAGTTCTTTTCTATGAACTATGATACTTTTTATTTTTTTTTGGTCATTACTGTATTGAACTAACGGTTTTAGACTTCATATGCTTTCTGAAGTTCCTAATTATTTAATTCATACGTTTATCCAGGCTTCCCTTAGCAAGGTTTAGATTATAATTCTTAGTTATAAAAAATTATTCAAAAGCATTTCTTTCAACGATTGAAGATGTTTTATGATGGACCTTAAATTCACAGCTTGGTTGCACACAATTTCGTTACTTTCAAAACTTTCACCAAACTCGTTCGTGTAGTTCACACGTAACACTGCTTCCCGTAATCAAATATTGGAGATTTTTCAATCTCCATTACAGACTTTTCAATATTGTCTCAACACGTCACGGAAAAATTTGTAAATCAAGATATTTTTTAGCTATTTTTGAAGTATATACGTTAGAAAGGACCAAAGAGTAAAGGAAATCTACTTATGAGTTATAAATTTTCTTTGTTTACAGAAATCATTTTTGCTTTTAAAAATAATCTGAAGCTTGGTTTTCCGTTTTCCTAAAATATTTAATATTATATTTTATTTTTTCAATTCTACAATTATTTGGCACTGTTTCTGTGGGTGCAATTTTTGAGTTACAACTCTGTACGTTCTTCAGAAGAAGTTTTCCATATATTGGCTTTTATCTTGTAACAATAAGTCGATTTTTTATGTACAAAAGTAATCGCAAGCACGGGGTTTTCTGTAAAGAGACTGTGAATTAGTTGTTCTACCAGAAATGTTGAGGTTGAGAAAATTGTTGGCGTTGTTAGTCTCAAGTTCTGAAGTAAATCTTAAATTTGAATAGGTGTAATTTAAGTCTTTTAAGTGATCCCCCAGTACCTATCCTTCTTATATACGATCAAGGTATCATCAGCGAACCTAATATATCTATAATGCTCTTTTTGGAGGGTTTTGGTTTCTAACTGGTTCATCACTATGCTTTCTAAAATTAGAGGACCGTCCATGTGCAGTCCGTGGGAAGTCTTTTATCTTCATTCGTTGAAGGAAATATTCTTGAATCTTTTTTCATAAGAAAAATTATAGTAGGGTTAACTCGGATACTCTGGTGTTGATTTTCCTGGATTTCCACGACTGTGTAAGTATATTTTCCCCACCATGACACACTGCGAACACTATCATTTATGGTTAGGTTTACATTTCGGGCGTTGCAAAATAAGTGTTGCAACTCTTCGGAGGCGACTCCTACCACTGAGACAAGAAAAAAAGTTCTCTTGAACTTTTGGCTATCGGACATAGTTTCGGATCTACAAGGTGCCGAAAGCGTGGGAAAATGACTTTCGGGCGCCTGTAGTTCGGAAACTATACAACGTAAAGAGGGCGAGTAAAAAATTCACTGAAGAAGTCATACCTGCTGTATTGGATTTTGCATGTTTCACAATCCTACAATGCACGCGCAAGGGATTCCCCAAAGGAACGTAGGGAGTCCCGGATAATCTGCCAAATGAAAATTGGTCTAAATGGATATGAATTGATAGGGTTTCTACCAGGCAACAATAATTCGTTTGTATTAAGTCGATATCTGGAACAAATACAAAATGGTGGACAACTTCATGCCCGTTGTGTGTGGTTGCATAATCGCCAGGTACGGATGCTGGCCAACAGTGACGTTCTGAGTATTAAGTGTAGCGAATTTGTACTCAAATGCTCAAGAAAGACTTCTGGAGTGTCGTTAGAGCACAACAGATGAAGCAGGGTAAGTCACATGTGTGGCAATACGTAACGAAAAATGCCCAGAAATGCACTTATACTAAGTAAACGTGAGTTCAAAGCGTCGGAAATGAAAGGAATAGCATCAAGAACATGAAAGGCATTGCCAATTCACCAATAATATTTCATCAATCCGATGCAATATGATCTACACGGTTGCATGCCAATAAGGATGCAACAACTGAGGCCAAGTTGAAATTGTGCAAGGGCACTCACTAAGAAACTGGGTAAACTCAAGGAATGTCAGTAGTGGGATCGCATGATCGATATTAAAATGTGGCCAATGTGTATGTTGATATCAACATGTAGCTAATGGACAAATGTCAACATGTCTCACCACTGCTTGGATACCGTCCCACGTGCGGAAACTAGGAAAATAACGTTGTACATTCTGCTATTACATCTGGTGCACTTTTTTTTAGAACGTAACCAGAACACGATTATATCAATGTTCCTCTTTGTTTGGGACATTGTCCCACAGTCGACATATATGAAAAGAAATCTGCTAATCCATGGTTCAAATTCTGATAGAGCGTGAAAATAACAAACTTGTATTATGTCCCACGTCTTCTGGGACATATGACGTACTCGAAACATAGGAAAATACCTCCAGAAATTCGTATCTTACACAGTGCACATGCCAAGACAAAGACGAAAATGAACCAATTTGGCACATGTAACATTTCTGCTGGAATACCATACATATGGAAAATAAAACGACATGAGAAATAGAAAGAAATGTCTTAAAGCTCTGATTGTGTATAGCTGTGCAGTAGGAGTAATAAAATGAAACACACAAGCATGTCGGGAGGCTGTACAAAAGCGCTCGCCAAACAAAGTGGGTACTTCTAAAAGAAATTAATACAGATAAAGTGAGGCTCCCTCGAAACTACAGGGCTAGAGCTCTCGCTTTCGCTCGCGTGGTCGCAGTTTCCAATCTTACTGGGAGCTCACCGCCTCAGACTCAAGACCCGAGTAGTTATTTCCCTATTTTTCGTACGTGGGACATGTTGACATTTGTCCATTAGCTACATGTTGATATCAACACACACATTGGCCACATTTTAATATCGATCATGCGATCCCACTACTGACATTCCTTGAGTTTACCCAGTTTCTTAGTGAGTGCCCTTGCACAATTTCAACTTGGCCTCAGTTGTTGCATCCTTATTGGCATGCAACCGTATAGATCATATTGCACTCACGTTTATTTAGTATAAGTGTATTTCTGGGCATTTTTCGTTACGTATTGGCACACATTTGAATCACTCTGCTTCATCGACACTCCAGAAGTCTTTCTAGAGCATTTGAGTACAAATTCGCTACACTTAATACTCAGAACGTCACTGTTGGCCAGCATCCGTACCTGGCGATTATGCAACCACACACAACGGGCATGAAGTTGTCCACCATTTTGTATTTGTTCCAGATATCGACTTAATACAAACGAATTATTGTTGCCTGGTAGAAACCCTATCAATTCATATCCATTTAGACCAATTTTCATTTGGCAGATTATCCGGGACTCCCTACGTTCCTTTGGGGAATCCCTTGCGCCTGCATTGTAGGATTGTGAAACATGCAAAATCCAATACAGCAGGTATGACTTCTTCAGTGAATTTTTTACTCGCCCTCTTTACGTTGTATAGTTTCCGAACTACAGGCGCCCGAAAGTCATTTTCCCACGCTTTCGGCACCTTGTAGATCCGAAAATATGTCCGATAGCCAAAAGTTCAAGATAACTTTTTTTAATCAGCCTCCACCATTGCTATTGGCGTTTAACGCTCTTCTTTTCATTTTTTAAATGCAGTATAAATTCACTTTCTTATTGTAAATACTCATTATGTGTGAAATTTCCTGTATTTTGAACACAATAAAACACACTGTCTATAACAAACCATTCTAACTTAGTAACTTACAAAAAGTGAAAAAGTGAATGACTGGACCAGAAGTCGAACCCGGGATCGACCGGGCAAACCATGCGATAACCACTATGCCACCCAGTCCGCTTTCCAGAACACCCACAAACTCTCTCACTCTCGCAGTCGGTGCTCTCCGCTTAGACCACGTGGCTTATACCACAGACTCCTGCTGTGTTTGGATAATCCAGTGTCCACATATAAGAACACATTTTAACGGTTGTAAAACAACCGACTTTTTAATATATCAGATCCTCTGTACAGCGTGATCCGGAAGTGGGTGTACCCCTAATTGTTTTTTTTTTTTTTTTTTTTTCTGACGGTTTTAGGTTTTACTCACATTTGTTTGGTAACATCGCTTGGCATTGTCTGCCAACAAGTAAGAACTCGATATAGGAATTACGAGCAGCTGTGGAACACGCCTTCACCCTCGTGACTCCGGAGTATCTCCGCAAAATATCTGCGAGAATTTGGCGTAGAATTCAGCGGTGCTGCGCCATGGATGATGATCATACTGATGTTTATGGCTCTTAAGACTTCAAGGTAACTGTGTACAAACATTCTACCATAACTAACACTATACTGTTGAAACTAAAGGGGGGTACGCCCACTTCCGAACCACCCTGTAGGTGAAAATTCGATGACTTACAAAGAGTGAAAAAGCGAATAACTGGACTGGGACTCGAACTCGGGATCTCCGGCATACCATGCCAATGCGTTAACCACTACGCCACCGAAACTTATTTTTTTCCTTCTGTTGCATTTGGATTTTTGACTAAATTTTTTTTTCAAAGTTTGAAGTTTTAAAATCTTCCTCTTTTCGAATCTCTTATGATTATTTCAGGTATTCTCCACATATTCTATGGGTGAAGAAACCTCACCATTCTGTGAAGTATAGATTTACCTGACTTCGACATATTTTGAAGTATTTTCATGGCTTTCCCAGACTCATGCAATTTCCCTGGCTTTCAAAGTCAGGTGAACCATGTATAATCTGAATTTGATAAGGGAAGCCTAGATAAACGTAGGGTAATCAACAACTTCATAAACCATACACAGTCTAATCTCATAAGTTGAATATGGTAATAAAAAAGGCGAGTTCTACAATTCATATTTTATTTTTATTCACATTATACAGCAATTTTACGATATAATTTTTCATTAACTAGTACAATTTGCTTAAGTTTTAATAATACCCAGAATGATTAGTTTCACAAGAAACCTGACTACCTTCACAAAAGAGAATCTATTATTTTCATATATGTAACCATTATTGTTTTTGAATAAAGGTACATTTTTTTTTATTTTTTTATTTATTTTTTTTTTTACAATGGCTAGTTTTTCTCATCGCATTATTGCAACTAATATCAAATGTGGAGAGGCATTCAATTTTATTAAAAATGACATTCTTCAACTGCAGAATTATTACATAAAATATTGGTTTGGCTCAACCTACCGACTATTTCATGCCATTGTAAAAAACAAAAGCCAAACCACTTGGTAACGCATTTCATTTGTTGGAGCAATATTTTCGTAAAGTTACACAGTTTCAAAAATTTAGTGTTTATTCTGCTCAAAGTTCACAGGAGTGTAAAGAAGTGCATATTAAGTTTTTAATTACTTACTGGAAGCACTTTTAGGAAGAATACATTTACAACCTAGAATTCAAGTGACAATGACATTCTTTATCTTTGCAATACCAGCGATAGTGAAAAATGTTACTGTTCTGTCGAGAGATATGACGTAAGTTAGCAGTAGAAATTTCCAACCCACTGAAGAAGACAAGAAGCTTTATCGAAAAACCGTTTGGAAATTCTTTAAATCCAGCTACATTTAAGCACGCATTTGCTAAATACTAAGTATAAATATACTTACGTCTAAATCTATTAACTGCGGTTTTCCATTTTCTGTCAACTTGATACTGCAGTGATTTCTGGAAACATACAAACTATCGCATCTGATGTCACTTATTTTTGCCCTTCCTATTGTGACCTGGAATGATTAAAAAAATCAAGACAACATTAATATGCATATTCCAGACAAGTACAATCTTGCATTTGGAATTACTATTATCCTGTAGAATTTCAGTAAACAATAATTCTTTTCTTTAACAACGATTTTTATCGACTACCCACTACAACCTTTAATTATCTAGTTTTCCAACAGAGTAAAAGTCTATTCACTTTTTCTCAAAAGGTGGTTATGCTTCATGTGGCTGGAACTTTTTACAATTACAGAAACATCTCAACCGTTTTACCTATTCTGAAATTATTAAAAAGGTGCATAGCTGTACAACGTAGCTTTTCTGAATGTTATTGCATTGGTGTGTGAGGTTAATGTATGCGTTTCATTAATTTTAAAAGGTGTCCGAATACTTTTAATCAGAGGGAGTACTATGTTTACATTTGTTCCGTTGGAACACATGAATTGGGTGTCACATGGGCTATTTCGTCAGTATATCAATTTTGGTGCAAACTTTTCTGAAAGTTAGGTTGTACCCCTACTACACTAGGCTCTCAATCAGAACGGGTTGATCTACATTTACTGCTACCAGTCTGTCTGTTGAGGAAGACTTTCCATCAGGTTACTTACTGTCAATATTGACAGGTGCTTTCATTCCTCCTGAAAAATTTTGGTGAAGTCTATGCATCAATCATAATTTGTATGCTAGTTGCTCTATATCGAAAAGGCCCTAACTTCTCCCACAAATGTTCAGTGAGGTTCAGGACTGAGTTTTGTGATGGGATAGTTTAAGTTCATATCGAACATTTAGTCAAATCACTTGGTTATAGTTCGTTCGTCGAAGTTTAGCATCTCCTTTCATCATCGAGACCTGGCCCCTGCAGAAGAGCTAGATGATATATATATTAAAGAGGAAACAACCGATTTTTTTACACACACCAGATTCTCTGTAGATGTGAATGTTATAACACACACAGACTGAAAAAGTGATTGACTGGACTGGGACTCAAACCCGGGACCTCCGACATACTGTGCCGATGCGTTAACTACTACTGTATCAATTAATAATACTGGTCACATACTATTGTACCAATTAATAGTGTATCAATTAATAGATTGATTATGTAGTTAAGTTAATTAATTTTAATCTAATGTGGTAGTATAGTGGTTTTGATTTACATATTGAATGCTAATTGAGGAATAGAATATCTATAAATGAAATTTAAATTGACATACATTTATTTGATTATAAAGTGACTGCTTAAAAAAACAATTCATTAATTCATTACAACTGTAGCAGACATATTCAATATAAACCTTGATTAAGTAGATAAGCAATTAATTAAGTAATTTAGTAATTTAGTGCACCAAAAGAATGTTTGCAGTCTCAAAAGACTAATAAAGAAGCAACTTTATAAAATTACCAAGATCTGAAGGATCTGATCCTTGGTGGGCCTATCAGGAGACCTCCATGAGAATATTTGTAAATACATTCTCAACAAGACAAATTCAACTTAATAAAAAGGTGAACTTACATACAAATCTTCGTACTGAGCAAATTCTAATTTCTCGTTGAAATCGACTTAAGCCAGTAGTTCTTCCCGTCTTCTTTCTTACTGACTGGAAATTTTGGGAAGTATTTATATATATATATTTGAAAAATATTTTCTCTGGCTTATAATACATAAACAACTCGGACGTCACACATCCTTGTAGACTATTTTGGAGTTGTTTATGCATTTGCAAGTTTCTATATTTTAACAATAAACCATGTTTATAGGTCTTTGAGTTCCTGTACATACTTATACAAAAGTTTTTGATACTTAAATACTACAATAAAAATTTTAATATTTCACAGATATAAACGTTGTTAACGTTAGTCAACACACTACGCCACCCAGTTCACTTCACAGAACAGCCACTCATTCTCTCCCTCTCAATGTCGGAGCTCTCCATTCGGGCCACGTAGGTTCTACCACAACCACTATTGTGCTTGGACAATCCTGTGCCCATGTACCGACCATCGTATGACGGTTATAATTTCATATATATAATGAAAGAGGAAACAACCGACTTTTTATACACACCAAGCTCTCTGTACATGTAAATTCTATAACACACAAAAAATGAAAAGTGACTGTCTGGATCGGGACTCAACCCTGGGACCTCCGGACCTCGGCACGGTATGCCGGAGGTCCCTGGTTCGAGTCCTGGTCCAGTCAGTCACTGTTTCACTCTTTGTGAGCTAGATGATTATTTGAAGATAAGTTTATACCAAATTATACATTATTACTATTGAGGTAACATATTTCTTGCGGTAAATTGGTAGTTTCACCTGTCTTTAATGCAAGAGATCCAGTTCGATTCCCGCTGGGAGTTCTATGGTTCGGATCTCGTACGTAGTTCTATTTTTCATATGTCTAGATGCTGGAAAGCGACGTTAACCCATCCCTTTTTACAGATACACATATACAAACGTATGTGGTAAGTTTAAAATTCTACCTCAAATATCACCAGCAACAGATTATTCCTCGAGATTGATTGACTGGGTCTAACGTCTTTTTTTTTTTTTTTTTTTTTTTTTTTTAAGCAACACGACAATTTCAGACGGAGCTACTATTTAAAGAGTGATCACAATTACTACCACAGATAAAACTCTTACCGGAGTCGAACCCAGATCTACGGGCACAGGACCGATAATGAGTTCTTATAACACAACGGCAACTAACGTACCAATGGAAAAAAAGTGTCGATTGAAATGGTGTGAAAATTGACTCCATTTGAACCGTACAGTAGTGTAAACGAACACTGTGAAGTGATATATCACATTGTAACATTTGAAGTCTAAAGTGCTAAATTTGGGAAATGTATTGGGTACAATATTTTCCATTAAGTGTTGGGAGAACGTGAACTTTGTGGAAGTACAATAACAATCCACAGTTCTTTGACATTCCATGAAGAAAGGAATGTGCAAGTTGGCAAGGCCATTTTAAACAATTCTACACTTTCTATAGTACACGAAGAATTTAATGATAGGCTTTTGTTCAGCAGCACCGGAACGCATCAGTTCATAAAACACGGACTATAGAAAAATTACTGAAGGAATTAACCTGACGCTGCTAAACTGTAAATATTAAATTAAACTCAGAAATGCGTCTAAACATACATTAATGCCAAAATTATGAGTAGGAACCCCAACTTTCATAAAAAAAAAATATTTATATGAACACATACACACACTGCTGTTTCAATTCTATATTGGCATGCACAAAAGGAACAAGGAAATTCAAGAACATTCAAAAGAAGTCAAAGAAGGTGATTTAACAATACACCAGACTTGTCAATACATCTTCATGCTTCAGAACACCATATTAAGGAAATCAAAATACTATGTCAAACTAATTCTTATAACGAAAGACATGTACTTGAATCATATTGCACAAGGATAAAAAATTACACTTAGTAAAGAAGTTTAAATGTAGTAAAAAAGGCAATTTGTACAAAAGATGGAATACCATTATTATAGAAGTTCGTCTTAACCTTATGGTAGTGAATTGTAGACAGTGCGAGAGGTGCAGCTGTGCGATCATCATGCATTCAAAATTGCATCAGTTTGTTGAGGGTTAGATAGTAGCACTTTCCGACATGGGGTATAGTTACAGACAAATTACAAAAACGTATGTACAAAGTTTTACAGTACTTGATAAGGGGACACATGCGACAATACATTGTAATGTGCATTCACCTTCGACGGACCAATACCCTGTCAAAAGCCACAGAAGCAGCAACCAACTTCGCAACGCACTCACGACTTCATTGCTGAAATACGGTCATATGCGATTGAAATGGAAATCCAATATTGCAACATGAGTTCGAGGGTCACTAGCAACCGTTATCGGATCATTCGACAAGAGTTAAGTGTGGAAACAACGCACGAACGCCAGGTCAATGCTCTAATACCAATGCACAGCAACTAACGCAGAGTGGCACGCGAAACTTCTGTATAAACGCTACCTTGTGGGTGATAAATGGGGTTATCTTATTACCCTAGATGAAACATAGGTTTATTTGGCCAGGTCATAGCGGGTGCGTGAGACTTACTGCCGTCCTACAGATAGAACGGAGCATGCACAATGCATTCGCACATTAAAAAAAAAAAAAAAAAAAAGTTTATGGTAGTGACGGGTCTCTGGACAAAGAGGACGAGTTTGTGGCTTCATATACACAAAAAGGAATCTATTGTGAAGGTAAATGGTGCCTACTGTATACAGCACATTTTAAACCCCATGCATCGCTAACATGCCTCTGAACCCCACCACACCCTCCAAGACAAGTCTACATCCACCAAGGCAAGACCAGCAGTTATCGTCAAAACAGTGGCCTACATGGCTCGTATGGAACAAGTATCAAGGTTATTCCATCTACACAGATTTCTGTTAAATCCTCAGATGCATTACCCTGAAATTTTGTCTTTCACCTATTAAAATATAACATCTCAAAACGTCGAGTCACAATATTTGAGGGACTCTGGAAAATGTTCAAGGACGACTGGGCTAAACTGGATCAGGCTTCCTTGAATCGAAATTCCGATGTCGTGCAACTGTTCATCGATAAAGTCATCACTTCGAACATGATCAGTGGTGAAAAAGGGGTTTTACATCCTATGGCACGTGGATGCAATTCATTATCATAGCAATGAAATGATCTTCTGTAATGGCCACCTGGAACAGCAGAAAACTCAACATGGTCAATGGAAAAGTTTACAAAAGTTTTGGTTTCTTAAGTAGCGCAATTTTTAACGAGTTCTACTAAATTATTTTTGTTTCTTACAGTTCCACTAGAGAAGACGCGGAATACTTGGTATTTCTGATAAACTTACTTGATAAATGGATTCAAGTATGTTAACATTGTTTTGAATTATCGCATCAAGAGTACTATGGACCAAGGAATCTTTGCAGATACAAAAGTTTGAAGCAGCTGACATCTGTTATTTCGAACTACTAGTGAACGTGATAAATCAGTTTTGTATTTAAAGCTACTTTAGTTAGTATACACTACTTACTGAGAGGAAATAATAACTATTTAATTTTTTAACATGTTACCAGCAAGCAGAACTATGCCAGTATATAGAAGACCATAGTGATTCACTGAAAAAGCGCTCATCTCTAGTGCGTGGGGTTCTTGGTTTGATTTAGCCGCACCAAGTCGACTTTGTGGTGGACAAACACAGTGTGTGAGAGTTTTTCGGGCTCTCCCGTTTCCTTCATTCCACTATTTCGTTTATGATCATTATCACCCTCTCCCTTAGCCTTGGAGCATAATTATGGGACATTAAAGTTTAAAAAGGAAAAAATCCGTACACAAAAGTTAAAGCCACAAAGAGTGATTGAGTGACTGAAAAAGAAACATTAGTGTATTCGAAATGATTCGAAATGCTACAACTATTCATCATTGTATAGTTTATGACTTTCTGTTCAGCACGCCATCTGCAAGCTTAACTGTATCTTAAATGATTTTTCATTATATAAAGAAAGTCACATGAAATGCGACCAAAATAACAATGTGTTCATGTAAATAACTAAGCCACTGATGAAGGTGGGGGATTCTCATTAAAAATTTCGATATTAATATACACTTAGACGTATTTTCTGCTTAATTTAATAGTTACAAGAAAATTACTTACAGAATAAACTGACGCACGATCAAATATTAATCATCATAAAATACTACATCAACCATATTTTCCGTAATATTACGAAAGGATTATTAAGTAGAAAATTGTAAAAGGAATGGTATTTGAAATCAATTTATTTCTGTACATATTACTCAATTTTCAGAGAGACGCAGAGATGCAATACCTGATTCCTATTGCAAGAATTTGTAGAGTTTAGTGGGATATACTGAACATTCAGATAATTTTATACTATTAATGGCTAACTGTATTATATATATATATATATATATATATATATATATATATAGGGTGTCTCAAAAGTCCCCTGACATAGGGCAACTCTGTTATTGAGAGTTACAACAAAATGTAAGCCGAAAAATCATCTCCAAATATGATGTTTTCAATTTAAACTGAAGGAATCTTTTAAATCGGACGAGCCGGTTAGAGCTGTAAACTCTTTAAGCGCCCAATGTCAAAGAAAATGCAACGTTGCCACTCACCTGGACCCACAACCTAAGTGAATTAAGTTACTGTTTGACGTGGGGGATGGCCATCGACAGGTTAGCGTAAAAGGCAATAAGTTCATTCACTTATGTTGTGGGTCCAGATAAAGGGCAACGTAGCATTTTCATTTAACATTGGGTGCATAAAGAAAATGAAATCTTTGAGTTTTACGTCCTACGGTTATGCCGGTTAGGCTAAAGGAGACAGTGATGATGAGTAATGAGTGTACAGCCCAAACGGTTCGTCTGATTTAAAAAAATCCTTCACTTTAGATTGAAAACATGTTTGGAGATGATTTTTCCTCTTACATTTTGTTGTAACTCTGATAATAGAGTTACTCTATGTCAAGGGACTTATGAGACACTATCGTATTAAAAGACTAGTCTTTGGTCAGTTGGGAGCTTCGCCTCCGCATCCTCACACCTTATATTTCAGCTTTTGCTTCTTAATACTCTGCTTGTTTACTCGGATTTATTTTTATAGCAGTTTTTGTTCGTCATCCACAAAGTATCGACTGCTCGTTATGAATCATCATCCCTTATTAATTACGTTACAAATTTAACTGATATCATTTCTACTTTTTGTTAAAACACATTTTTTCATTTTTTCTCTACGACGAATAATAGTAACGAAGTTATCTAGGTTTTGAATTTTCAAACGGTTGCCATTTTGAAACAAGATCGAAACAAAAAGCCGTAGAGATCCTTACGAGGATTAAGGAACACTTTACATTTTCCCCTCTAGCATTAATATAAAGTTAGTTATGGATCATTTAGAAATACATGGGGTCGAATTTTAGAACCCTCGTACAACTACCTAAAAACAGAAAATTTTCATTTTTGACGGTATTCTTATTTGTCAGTATCAAAAACCTACGAGCATGCCAAGTTTTGAGTTCCTATTCCTATTTGACGTACCTAAATATATCAAGTTTTTCACTAAAAAATAACTATTTGATTAACAAGGGCGATTCCCCCCCCCAGCCCTCCTTCAAACTAAAAATATTCACTTTTGACAACTTTTCTGTAAATTAGTTACGAGAGGCTATACAAGCATGCTAATTTCAACATTGAAGTCCTACCGGAAGTGAATAATAATTACGAGATGAAGGTGTCCTATTTAAATAACATGGGAAAGATTTTTCAGTGCTCCATAAAACCTCGCAGAAGTTAGAAATTTTTATTTTTGATGAATTACTTAGGTAATGCTATTAAAAAAATACAAGCATATCAAATTTTAAATTTTTATCCCGATTATAAATACCGTACATGAAATATGATATTTGATGTTTAAAAAAATGCACATTTAAGTAAAACAGGGAAATTTTTTCATCCACCATTTTTACCTCCTGGAAATGTAAAAAACATACTTTTAACAACTTCCCTATTGGTTTATCTATTAAAGCAATAAGCATGCCAAACTTGAACTTCCCACGTTAACTGCAAGTACCCGTGAGTATATGTCGTAAGTCAGTTCATGTAGTTTTATACTTAGATTGTTACATAAATTCTAAGTCTAACCAAGAAATATTAGAACTAGATACGTAATACTTTTAGGCCATATTTATTGAACGTTCCTATGATCGTCACAGGTCCAGAAAGTCAGAAGAGTGAGCAATGTGTGACCGAATGGAGAAACTGAAGGCAAAAGCTGTTATGGAATATCTCCACCAGAAAGGTTTAAAGCCGCAGGAGATCTACACCGACATGGCTGCTACTTTAGGTGTTATTGTCTCCTTCATATGTCACAGTGAAGAAACGGGCAGCCGAATTGAAGAGGGGGAAGAACCTCTATTGAAGATGACACTCGATCAGGAGAACCGTGGAAGCACTAACTCAGAAGAACATTGACAAAGTGCATGAAATCATCATGAATGATGGACGATGACCATCAGGTAGATTATTATTATAGATACTGGACTTATCTATTGCAAGCGTTGACCGAATTATCACCCAGCTTCTGAAAATAAGCAAGGTTTCCGCGAGATGGGTGCCAAAACTTTTTTCAAGGCACAATCTTTCTCTCTTCTGGACAATGCCTTCCGCACTCGATTCATAACAGCAGATAAGACCTGGGTCCTTCATTACCAACAAGAGTCCAAACAAAGTTCCAAGCAGTGGAAACACCCCTCATTCCCCCTCCGAAGAAGGCTAAGTCAGTGTTCTCAGCTGAAAAAGTGACAGTGGATTATCTTCCAAAGGGGTGAACAGCAACTGAAGAGTATTATGCAGGTCTTCTTCGATAGCTGTATGATAATATCCGGTAGAAGCGTTGTGGGAAAGTGACAGCAGATGTGCTTCTCCCCAAGACAATGCCCCTAGCCAGCGGTTACGGATTAGTCTTCTCACCTATTTTATTCGTCTGATTTGGCACCTTCTGACTTTCATCTCTTTCCAAAACTCAAAAAGAAGTTGGAAGGTACTCATTTTGACACTGATGATGACGTCATGCATGCCGTAGATGAAATTTTACATGTCATCGACAAATCATTTTTTACCAGCGGCATTAACGCACTTGAACATCGATGGGCAAAATGTGTTTACTTGTCGGACTATGTTGAAAAGTAACACCATCAATAATTATCTTTTGCTCCGCTTATGGGTAGGCTTATAACTTTTGTAACAACCCTCGTATATTAGGGATTTCTTACTGTTTTCACACATTAGGAAGTAACCGAGTACGTGGAAGTACCATACTTGCACGTACTGGTATGAAGTTACTCTTGGAGCCAAGAGATTTAAGTTGGATTAGCGGTTGTTATTTTAAAAAATACAGCCGACAGACACAACTTACTATTGAAAATTCCAATAATTTAATGTCAAGACATATGGTATAGAAAGTTTACAATTACTGTAGGAAAACTAATTGGTCTGCACTCTGCATAAAATTCAATAGTCCATTTCTAGAACAACAATGAATAATTTTAACAGACAGTACAAGCAAGACTCCGACGTCCATCCATGCCTATTTTGACCACGGTTCCAGGAAACATTCGGACATCTCGTTCAACATTTCAGCAAAGTCCAGGAAGTGATAAAGGCAGACCAATCCCATGTTAAAGTTTAACAAGAAGAAAGGAGAACTCTAGTTTGATGCAAGATTTCCAATATTTTTGTTCACCTACAACAGTTTGGAAGATATAAGATTTTACAATAATAGAAAATTGTGATAAGAAAACATCGTAAGTATATGTTACTTACCGTTTCTTTGCCGGGAGAAATATTATATTCCCCTGCAAAACGAACTCGTTGCAGGACCCATTCCGAGGCCATAATGAACTTATTTTCTGAAAAGATAAACAAATAAAATTATAACAAAATTCTCAGAAAACAAATATTAAAAATACATAGTAAAGAAAATGTATGACACACCATTATTAAATCAATGGTTAAACGAACCTTACTGTAATCACGGTAAGATGATTTCAAAAAGTTCTGCTATTCTCTTCCTTGATCACGATACAGGCTAAACACTCAAAGGTGAATGCTCTTGGGAACAACTGATCTTGAAGAAGTGTGAAGAACATCATTCATTGACTTCTTTATATTCCGTGCTTACCGACTGGTACATTTTTGTAAGTTATATAATTTGCTGTGTTCATGTTTCGAAATAATTAGGTAGTGAAATGCTTTATAGTCTATGAATTTTCGTCTTTTTCTTAGATTTTGTAATTTACTGTATGTTCATATAGACTAATAGAGTTATGCGATCGTGACGTTACTTTTTCGTGCATCGGAATCGAGAAAGAGTAAAAAATTGTTTCATCGTGACTAAACAAAATAATGAAATCAAGTTAATATTACTACTGTGAAAAACATATATTCGCTGCAACATGGCAGCAATTTGAAATTTTACCTATTGTATGCAGTTCTTGCAGTTGTATTATGAGCATAATTTTCGTCTTAGAAACACTGATCCTCTGATCGTGGCTCAGAAGTACGGCAGTATGGGAAAATCTTACGATCTGTCTAGTAGAAAACGCTGTTGCACATTATTTGTGAGATGACAAGCGGAACACATCATGATCGGTGAACCTTCTGGCGTGCAAAATTATGGAACATAGCGTCTGTTACTGGCCGATCTCGGCCACCAAATACAGCGATCCTTATTCCTTAGACGATGGACTACTTGCCCACCATATTTCGTTTACATCGGGCCAATGGTTACCAAGAAATAAAGTACCACATACAAGCGAGGCGAACCTGTCCCTGGTCAAGCTCCACGGCTACCAAATATAGAGATCTGTATTCCTTAGACGATGAATATACTCAATTTTGGTTTTCTCTATGGTTCAAAGTTCTACGGTGATAGGCTCGTTAGTAGTTCTTGTTACACCAGTTACTTCCTACACGTAAGTCTCGCTGGTCAAGTTAGAACCCGGCTTCAGTTGGTGACTGTCGTTGAATGTAGTAAGTACTGACTGCTAAATGTGAATCTGGTGTTATTAAGTGTGAATTAATTAATGGTTATTAGTATTAATTAAAATTAAATTGTAATTCAATAACGTAAATAAAAGTAGTTTTGCACTGAATTAAGGGTAAAAGCCTTCACTCGCTATTAACCCCCATCCAATGCAAAAATCCGTGAACGAGAATTGTTCTTACTGAAGAACAAAGATAACCTTATGGATGACAAATTAAAATGAGAAAAGAATCTTTGCGAGGTGCTGACCATCTAGCTTACGCCACGTCGATGTATCTGCAGATGCCGGATCCTCATACAAACAGGAACAGAAGATCCTGTTCCTGGATAACCAATTTTGCGTCTTGGCACCAATAATGATTTTGGATCCTGAACACAAGTGCAAACTGGATAGTGTACCTGATAACCTTAACAGAGTTTAAACTGGATAGGAAAAATTTGCGAAACTTCACTGCCAGACCAGAACAATCAGGGGATATTATACACAAAGAACTTCTAGAACTCCTACAATTTATTCAAAAGTTTAACCTCGAAATTTCTGTTCCAAATATTGTCATTATATCACGAATTCATTTAATGACTGGGATTAGCGGTGCCAGGTGTAAGCACACTTTCTCAAAGTTAAAGTCAAAGTAATTACTTAAGATTTCTATTACTCAGGCAAGGTTGATTAACTTGGAAATTTTGAACAATACCTCTTTTAAACAATACCTTAATTACAGTTTTAACGGCGTCTGTCGTCTTCATCAAATCGATAATTCTACGTGCCTGAGTTGTTATGTCCATTATCTACATAAAAGAAAGATGTGTTCCCATATATTAACAAATTTATAGCTTTTTTTTCCTATTTGAAAAATTTTGTTAGAAGATAAGTATATATAACACTAATACCGTACACTACAAAACTCGGAAATTGAATATATATATATTCAATATTTACAAGATACACTTGTTGAGACTAAGAGAGCACCATGTTCTGTGTACTGGTTGTCAAGACTTGCCAAGTAATATGTTTCTGTGATTATGTAGGGTGAGTGGACTTGGAAAATCAGTCATATTGTTGTCAAAATGTCAAAATAAGTCATAAAAAATTTGAATTTCCTCCATACATGTAATTAGTTTGTTAACAGACGTAATGATTAAAAAGTTATCTCACTACAAGGCTGACACTCCATATTTAGGTATCTGCAGATACATTCTAGACAATGTAATCAATAGCTGGCCTCGCGCGGAACACACACTCTCTCTTCACCCAGGATCAAGTACCTGGGGCCTGATCCTGAGTTATTGCTGCATCAGTGACTACCGATTCTCTATGAAATCCTGGGAGACCCGGCTTCGATTCCCGGCGGGAGCTCAAGTGGTTCGGATTCCACGTTAATCAGTGGGTCCATGTCTCATATAGCCTCGCTGCTGAACGGGACGTTAAACTCAAAATCAACTCAACACTCTACGAAATCCAATCTATTAAGCGAATGTGAAAATAGAAATTCCGCAGTTCAAATATGCACTCAAGTCTAACTTGATTATCATAAGGAACTTTTGAATGAGCTGTGTTTAAAAACTAATTTAATATTAAGTGTTAAAGAACCATTAATTACAACGTTTTCCATAATTAAAATAATAAATAAATTTATCTGTTATTGCGTTGTATTAATTATAACCTCCTAGTATATTTCGTTTCCTTTTTATTTTGTGGGAAACCACCGGGCAAGTACATTCAGGATAGCATTTTGAATGATTCTATATAACTTACATCCTGCAGATTGCTTCTAGATTTGTAGAAAACAAAAACTGCCAGTTTTCATTTTAAACTACACTTAACCCTTTCGAGACCTAATGGCCAGAGTGACATACGGGCTTGTCACTTACTTAATCCTCTGCTGTGTGAACGCTAATTAAGATGATTTTTTCTATGCCAAATATGGTTGGACCATAGTTTATCCTGGTGGGAATATATTTTTTCTGAGTGTCGAATTTCCTTCTCAAATTTGAGCCCAAAGTATATATATATATATAAAAAAATGTGATTTTCGAATTTTCTCTTTTAGTTTTTGCAGTATAACTTCCTTTGTTTTAGAGAGATCTACTTAGGATTTGTCAGGTATATACCTCATATGGATACCTAATTTTTTAAGACCAATTTAACCAATTTACAATCAGTGTTGCCAACTAGGGAAATTAAAATTCCTATTTTTCGGTAAAAAAAAAAAGTCGAATTTTTCAAAATTTATGTTTATAAATCCATACTTATATGTACTAACGCAAGTCAACTTACGCCAGCCTAACATAAGCTCTTACTGAAGAAAAGTACATATCGTTAGAATCGCGTAACTAGTGCACACGAAAAATTCGAATTTAGGTTCTTAACCTTGATATTTTTTTACTCTTCTGTTTACTATGATCATTTTTTTAAAATTACAAGTTTCGTTTCTTAGATATCGACATGATACTTCTGTGATATGTTAATGGGGTACCAAAGTTTATTTTAAGGTAGTCTGCATCTGTCTAGTTACAATGTTTTCAGCATAGAAAATTATAATTCCCTATTTTAGGGGAAAAATTCGGAAAATATCCCATTTTCCCCCTCTTGTTGGCCACATCGGAACAAATATACCAGTAACTGAAAGCCTAGGCTTTGGCCTACACAACGCACCATTGAAAGTTTCACTTGGATAGTTAGAGGAAGTACAGTTGAGGTTTACACAGCTGAGTTGTTCTGTAGGTGGAAAGATAATAGTGACTTTTTTTTTTTTTACGTAAAATGAGATTTTTTAAATGACATGTTTAGTTTATTAGATATCGTCATGATACTTCTAGAATATATTAGTAGCGTACCAAAGTTAATTTTAAAATAGTTTTCTTCTGTCTGGTAGCAGTGTTTCCAGTCACATAAAATTTTAATTCCCGATTTTAGGTGAAAAATTCGGAAAATATATTCGCTATAATTTCCCTCTTATTGGGTTCATTGGATACTACTACATTTAGCAGTATCTGAAAGCCTCATCTTTGGCCTACACAACGCACCATATAAAGTTCCAATGAAATAATTAAGGAAGCTGCAGCACCTGCATAACCGTTGATTTTTGCTTTTGAGGCGGAAAAAGTGTCAAAAGTTCGTGTGTGCGATGAGAGAGAATTTATTCTTTCCGTCTTTGTATGGCAGAGAACGATTTCACTTTTTGACTGTGAGTTGTCGACACACCAAAGGATTTCTTTGTGTGTGTGTGGTAACTTGGATCCATGTGACAACAATGGTGCCAGCTCCAAAAATCTTAAAATTCGGTTAGGGATTTTTTTTGTGAATTTTCATCTCTAGATTTCTCTTCCGTTGGCAACACTGCAAACTTACACCATAAATTTGTCACATTCTTCTTCTAAACAACAAGGTCTTAATCATATTAATCGGGTACATGGTTTCCGAGTTATAATTCATTAAGAGAAAGTCTACGAGAACGCCAAAAACGACTAGGTCCCGAAAGGAGTAATAAAGGATAGAAACTATAAAACATCGGGTATTTGACAGAACAGTACGCAGCCATTTGAAAACAAGAATTTTAAGAATTTCCAGTCTATCGTACGCCGAGATACTTTTCCGTAGGTTCTAATACAGGGTGTTCACACAATTTGGCGAAAAAAATTCCTGATTTTCCATTACCAAAGTTTCCGATTTCCGTGACCTTTGAATAATTTTAAAATAAGAGAAAAGAAAGAAACCCCAGTATTCACCTTCCCCATAGCTGCCTTGTGCTCTCTCCACTTCTGTGTTTTTTTTTTTTTTTTTTTTTTTTTTTTTTACAATTTTCTTTAATTTAAAAAGAATGTAAATTTACAAATATATGCATTAAGCCCATATTACACTTACTATTTCACAAATTGAATAACTGAACAGTGGACCTAAATCGATTTTTCCCTGACTTTCCAGAATGTGGAAACCCTGCAATATTTTTTGAAAATTCATATGTACCTCTGTGAATACGTGGCGACCTCTGTGAATACTTTTATCGGTTCTATTCTCTCAAGTACCCCGACATCTTACAGTTCATTTCCTCATTTAATAGTGTTTCACAACGAACAGTGTTTTTTTTTTTTTTCCTGCAAATTAGAAGCAATCTGCAGGAAGTAAAACAGAAGCATTCAAGATGTTATCCTGAATATACCTGCCCGATAATGCTTCCAGCAAAGTAAAAGGAAACGAAATATAGCACAGAATTATAATTAATACAACGCTTTAACCGGACTTTTTTTTTTTTGAATGAATTAATTATTAGATCTAGTCCATATCAATTCAGGCAAGGGAGTTACCTTCATAGTCTTAAATGTTATTGCATTTAACATATGTTAAATTCAGGACAAAGAAATCAGTTTATTTATTTATTTATTTTTTAATAATGTCCAAAGAAAACCCTGGCCCGAGATACAGATTACCAAACATGGCGCCTGTAGCGCTATTTCTCACGTCCAGTTTTCAACAAAATAATAAAATGCTTTATCTCTGGAACGGTTCAGCATATTTTGTTTGGAAGATGATTTACTGATTCAAATGATATCCTCCGTTTGGAAATATAAGTCCAAGTTCTCGTGCTGTAGTCTTCTGAAATTTGTTTTGGAAGAAGAAGAAGAAGAAAAAAAACGTTAATGCCAAACTTTCCGATCGTTTACGTGTTGATCAGTACCATTTAGCACTATATTCCTAGAAAAAAGAATAGATTTCATAAACAATGTTATGTTTTAACTTTTGTGTCGATTGCAGTTTATTTATTTGGGCCTTATAAACATCAATCCTAAAAATTCTGAGAAATTTACAGTTCTGAGTTGGACCTCTAAAAGTATTACATATTCTGAAAAAGGAGAACATGCCACTTGAAAGTGAAAGTGTTTCCAGTGATGACTTTCTGTGTTCTAAATGCTTTGACAGAATATCAACAATAACACTAACTGAACAAGTAGTAGTTTGCTATGGTGTAGATGATGAAAATTTTGTATTTCCAGAAGGACTACATTCCCTGAAACCATGGTCAGTAAAGTCAAGTCGTAAGATGTACGCATTAAGAAAGCACAGCAAAACTACTGTAGCTGCGAGTGAGTACAACAACTCAAAATTGACCAAACTCTTCACAGTAGGAATTCCATCTTTAGAAGAAAATGAACCAAAAGAAGCTCATGCAACTTATCGGGAATTTACATCAAACATGAATTCAGCTGTTAAATCCTACAACAAAAAGGTGCAAGTTTTAACACTTATTCTAGAGTACCCTTCCAAGGCACAAATTTGCACAACATTCCATGTGCAACAAAATACATGATGGACAAAATAAGCAATTTGAGGTCTGCAAAAGGAGTTTGGAAAACCGGATCCCTATGGTCATCCTGTGAATGACGTACATGTTCAAATTATACAATAATTTTATCTGGAAAATAAATGGGACCGACCAGAGCGCCAACAAAAAAGGAAGTATTACCATAGGCGTAGCTAGAACTTTATATTTGGGTGTACACAAAGGAAATAAATTAGGTCCTGTGTCTTTTTAGTATCTACGTAGCTTTGCAATACAGTCACTAGGCTTTTTAATTGCACTAATGTTTTTAAAGGAATACTAGCTGAACCTGCGCAGCGCATTGTTCTATTATGACCATGAATCTCCTTCCCACTGTGCACGTCTCCGTACTCCCGCAAGTAAAGGATAGGAGACTCACAAAGAAAGCGAATTGGTACGTATAGATGTTTGAGTGAGTTTGTAGTAAATTTGTAGAAGTAACACGATATCAAGTGGAAATACATCTTTCCTAATAAATGCATATCCGTCCGATAAGCCTCATTGCGTCTCTTGAAACCTTTGAAGTTGCCAGCATGCAATAGGTTTTGCCATTCAGATTTAAGCAAATCGCCTGCAATTTCCGTCAACCCACCATACGTAACTTCTCTACTGGTTGCCTAAAACCGAAATTTCGGCTTGCAACAATATTAATCTTATGGGCTCAAAACGGCCCCTAAAATGTTGAATAGAACAATAACGATACGGTTTTTGAAAATTTGAATGAGAACTGGACATCTACACAAAATCTGAAATCGACAAGCGAAAACGGCACGTTTCTAGCACGTGTGGTTTCCGAGATCTCATTGTCAAAAGGACTGGGGACAAACATATAAACCTAGCATTTTAATATACCTAGGTATAGACTAGCAGCTGGAAAATGACTAATGTAAGTCTGACCAGAGTTGCCAACCTCAGAACAAAATTATCAATTTTCGTTTCTAAAATTATCGTATATTACAAAAAAAAAATAAAATAAAATAAATAAATAAAAAAAATAAATAAATAAATAAAAAATCGTATAGGGCACGTGATAATTGTAGAAACAAGTATAGTAATACTAATAATATATAATAAATTTATTTAGCAATCCAGTTTCCAACTTCAAATCGGCGTCACTGTCCTCTTTTTTTTCTCTTTTGATTCTTATTAACTCAACTATACTCAGGAACAACAACAATATTTCCATCCCCTCCTAAACGTAGTTGAATTTCAAGAATGGATGCAGGGTTACCGTCTGCCAATTCGCAAATCGTTATCGATTTATTTGATTGGAAATGATTGTTTAAAACCTTAGTGTGTGTGTTTTATTATTATTTAGTGCACATCTACAATTTATTTGCTCATTCAAAGACTGCAAAAACGTATGCGTTCTAAAATGATCATATATTCACCTAATATCGTAAGGGCATTATCGTATCTATCATTAAGACTTAAATCACCGTATATCTCGATAAATTATCATATGGTTGTCAAGCCTGGGCCTGACCCACTGTGACTCATATACCCTGAGATTTTGTACACAGATGCCATTTCGTGTACAAAAGGTTCAATACATTTTAGACTACCTGATATAGTGTTTTAGAGAATATGTCATTTTACAAATACAACAGAAATGCATTTCTTTATAAGCACGCGTAAACTAGTTGTCATAAATGCAGATACCACCATTTACAACCTACGTGAGATTTAACTTCAAAAGGGGGGCCGCGGTGGCTCAGTGTTAGAGCGTTCACCTCTGGTGCTTGGGGTCCCGGGTTCGGTCCCAGCCCCCGCCAAGTGAACTTTGTGGTGGACAAACACCGTGTGCGTGGGTTTTCTCAGGGTTCTCCCGTTTCCTCCCACTTTCTTCATTCCACCATTGCACTCATTTCTCATTATCACCGTCTCCTTTAGCCTAACCGGCATAACCGTGGGACGTTAAACTTAAAGATTTCATTTCATTTTTTTTAACTTGAAAAGGGAAAATTTTGTTTCGTTGGTGCGGAATTTGTCTCAGAAATACTAGGTACACTGCAAGAGATCAATCACAAACCTCGTAAGAATGTATATATCTACGTTAGCACACGAGAAGAACCAACACATTTTTATTGCTCTAATCGCTGCATAAATGAACAACAATAGTGATGAAACAATAATTTAAAAAAAAATGTCGATTTACGAGAGAGAGAGAGAAAAAAAGAAAACAATGTCACTTTATAACCATAGCAGCATTTTATTAATTTATTTTTAGTTTCCCTCATTGCTTATATACTAACATTTTCTTTCAAATTTTCTTATTTTCTCATCTTCAACAATCCTCTACACACACACACACACACTAGCATCCTTCTACAACATCATTCTCTGTCCCCCTTTATTCCTGATAATAATAAATTCTTTGGTAAAGTATCGCAGTAAAATCTTTGGGATTGATAAAATACCAAAGGGTTTGCTACGTGAAATATCAAGGAATTTGTTAGAATCCGCTAGTCCTCCGGCGTAAGATCGTATGGTGCATATGCTCTTACGTCCCTCTCCAGTCAAAAGTAGGCCGTCACAGAAGTAGAGACCTTGACGAGGTTGTGGGACTTTGAACCAACATCTGCCTGCACCAGGGTTTGAAAAAGCCCGGGCTTTTTTGAAAAAGCCCAACCCACCTGGGCCCATATGGGTTTTTCGGGTATTTTCGGGTTTAATTGGGTTTTTTTCGGGTTTAATCGGGTTTTTTCGAAATATTTCAATGTCTTTGGGGTAAGAGTGTTAAAATGTGATTTATATTTCATGATTGTCATTGTCACAACTTGTAGCAATTTTCTACTTACTGCTGTTTTAAAAAAAAGTGGCCTCCATTTTGAAATTTTACATTCGATCGCCGAGATAATCTATACAGCAAATTTAGCATATTTCGTGCTTCCACCGTCAAAATTTCAACTTAAAAAACTGAAAATTGCTCTTCGTTGCGCGAATATTCGCTGTTTTGAAAAAATGGCCGCCATTTTGATATTTTACGTTGGTATGCCGCCAAAATCTATACAGGAAATTTAGAGTGTCTCGTGCTTGTATTCTGAAAATTTTAACTTAAAAGGCCGAAAGCTGTATTCTGTAGTGTGTGTGGTAGAGGCAGACAAGCGAGTTAAGTTGATTTTGTGTTTAATGCCCCTTTCAATAGCGAGGCAATATGAGACGGGACCTACTGATTAACGTGGAATCCGAACCACATGAGCTACCTTGGGGAAGCAAACCCGGGTCCCACACCGAAGACGCGAACACTAACCGCATAGCCATGAAGGAGCTCGGCAGACAAACGAACAATTGTAGATCAAGTCATCCAGAAGCCTGTCTGACGTTCGCCAAATATGAATACTAAAAGGGGTCTGTTAATTTAAAACAAAGATACAATTCATGTTGTATGAAATAAATACATGTTTTAAAATGTCTTATATCAAATTAACATCTTCCAGCGTAAATAAACCTGCCATATTTTCTCCATGAGAAAACGGGACACTTCAGATCCCCCTTCCTCAACTTTCCAACACAATGCAATAAAGTGTAGTCTGGTTATGAACAAAAGTATAATAAGCCGCGATGGCTCAGTGGTAGAGCGTTCACCTCTAGTGCATGGGGTTCCTAGTTTGATCCCAGCTCGCGCCAAGTGAGCTTTGTGGTGAACAAACACCTTGTGCGTGGGTTTTCTCACGTTTCCTCCTACTTTCTTCATTCAGTCATTTCATTCATTTCTTATCACCGTCACCTTGAGCATAGCAGGCATAACCGTGAGACTAAAACTGAAAGATTTCATTTTATTTAATTTTTTTTTCAATAATATAATAGGTGAAAGTTCACTAAGCAGCAGTTGCTTTTTTTCTGTTCGTCCTTGCAATTAATTGTATAGACTGAAGATGCCTAAAAACTTAAGATGTGCTATAAAAATGCTTTACAGGACAACAATATGCAAATTATTTAAATCAGCGGTACAATCTACTTCAAATATTTTTTGCGCGTTTAGCAATATTTACTTACATGGCTGTATCTGCCAAAATTACGTTCGTCAGTTTAATCTGATGAAAAGCTGATTTTTCTCCTTGTGTCGTGTGTAATTGTCAGGACCAGATTTACATTTTTCTAAGACCTGAACCAAAGCACACTTCTGTGCCCCTAGCCTCTGAAAAAGATTATAATTCTTGTTAACTTATCTAATGTGTTGCTGAAGTAAAGTTTAGTCATCTTCCCTGTGTTTGTAAATGTAGAAACACTCAAAGTCATCTTTTCTTCTTTTTCTTTTTTTTATGTTCCGGAGAGTATTCGAGTTTCCATCACGTACAATAGAAAAAGTAGCATTGCAAATTTCGCTCGCTATCAAGTCGAACTGGGTGGTGTTATAACTTCGAAACTGACATGCAACAGCATACTGTTCATTCACTAATTACAGGATTCCCAGCCAATGTCAGAATTTTCTGTTTTTCAATTTTCGAATAAGCTGATATTGATAGCAGAAATGGAACGGAGTTAAAATACAGGACATTTCTCTGTCCCGACTAAATTTACGGGGACACGGGACACTCGGACCCAAAAACGGGACATTCCCGTTTTTTACGGGACGTATGGCAGGCTTAAGCATAAAATAAATAGTTTTATTGCTGAAGTATTCATTTCCGATCTTTCTGCGTTTAATTCGGGAATTTCCCGAGCACTTTTTTCACGGCGTGTACATCAAAACTTCCATTAGTACGGAAATTTGAATTCAGCACTTGAAATATTAAGCGTTACATAGTCTTCGGAACCCCGAGGATTAAGCTTCTTAAATTTGACAAGAATTTTTACGCTATTGCTGGTGTTGATTCTACAGAATGCTTATTTGAAGAGTAGCAACAAATGACTGAACTAAACTGTTCTTATTGGAAAACCAAATTTTAGTTGAAGGACCTTGTGTTTTAAATCAAAGGTAAGAGATAATACTAATAGTTTTACTAATGTATTTACATATGTACTATTAGTACCGGCACCTATGACTTTAAATCCGTCAAACGTATGAGTGGTAATGTCCCTCGGTGTCGCCAAGTCGACAAGAATACTATTCACGGAAAATATTTTCTAAAGTACAAAATTGCTTATTTTGCTTCAAATAGGCTATACGCATAATCCATATATTAATTTGTTCTATAACTATCTCAAGCTAAGGTAAGTTAAAAAAAAAAAAATCATTTAGTGCATTCAGAACTTTATAAAGGTCTTAATGTAGAATATTGTTGTATACCTTAACGTGGAAGCTTTTAATTCGCCCAAGGAAAGTCTAAAATTTGATAAAAATCACGTACAATGTGATCACCTTAGTTGTATCAATAATACACTAACAAATAGGTCAAAAACCCAGGTGGGTTTTAAAATGTTTTTTTTTCAGGTGGGCCTGCACCAACCTTCCTACTTTGCTTTGGATGAAAAATAATATCTTGCTCTTTTCTTTGCAGGAGAACAGAAGTCTAGAGGTATTTTAAAGATCATTACTCGTGGAAGAC
This sequence comes from Thermobia domestica, assembly GCF_964235325.1. NCBI lineage: Eukaryota > Metazoa > Arthropoda > Insecta > Zygentoma > Lepismatidae > Thermobia > Thermobia domestica. The sequence goes on along the minus strand of NC_137471.1, from coordinate 83,300,104 downwards.
ACAAGCAAAATATAGAACAGAATTGTGCTAAATAACAGTGTCGAGTGTTTCCCTCACTTGTAGAGCAGTATGCTGTCTTGCATTATTGTGCAAAATGAGGAGACAAACTGCAAGCATGTCAGGCCTTCTTTGACCAGGGTTTGCCCAAGTGGGTCCAGCCCGAAAACACCTACTTTCAAACCCACCTGGGTTTTTGACCTTTCTGTTAGTAACTAAGGTGATCACATTAGACTTTCCTTGGGCGAATTAGATGCTTTCATGTTAAAGTATACAACATTCAACGTTAGACCTATATAAAGTTCTGAATGCACTGAACCGATATATATATATATATATAAAAGGCTTACTTTAGCTTGAGATAATTATAGAACAAATGAATGTATGGATTGTGTTTATAGCCTACTTGAAGTAAAATATGCAATTTTGTATTTTAGAAATTACTTTCCATGAAGTGTGCTCGCCGACTCGGTGACGCCGGCGGACGTTATCCCCCATACATTTGACGAGTTTAAGGCCATAGGTGCCTGTACCAGCAGTAAATATGTAAATACATTTGTATTATTTCATACATTTGATAGTAACACAAGTATTCTTACGTAAAATTTTGTTTTCCAACAACAGTAGTGTAGTCCCGTCATTAGTTGCTACTCTTCAAATAAGCATTCTGTAGAATCAACACCAGCAATAGTGTAAAAATTGTTGTCAGATTTAAGAAGCTTAATGCTCGAAGACTATGTAACTCTACTATTTCAAGTGCTGAATTCAAATTTCCATACTAGTGGAAGTGTCGATGTACAGTAAAGAAAGCTACATTTTGGGGGAAAACACGTCGTGAAAGAAGTGCTCAGGAAATTCCCGCAATTGAATGCACAAAGCATCGGAAGTGAATACTTCAACAATAAAACTATTTATTTTAAGCTGAAAAATATTTAATTTCATTTAAGGCAGTTCGAAACACACACTTTATAAAATGTGAATTATATCTTTGTTAATTGTTTTAAATTCATTTTCAGGAAAGAACCGTCTTGCTAGTGCTAGGGAAATTCCCGTAATTGAACGCGCAAAGTATCGGAAATGAACTTTAAAAAACAAAACCATTTATTTTACGCTGTAAAATATTTGCCATGAATATCTTTGTTTTAAATTAATATATTTGATATTCATATTTGGCGAACGTTACTAAGGCTCCTGGGATGACTTGATCTACACTTGTTCATTTGTCTGCCTGTACCACACACACATTACAGGGTATAACTTTCGGTCTTAAATTTTCAGGGTACAAGCATGAGACACACTAAATTTCCTGTATAGATTTTGGTGGCATACCAACGTAAAATTTTAAAATGGCGGCATTTTTTTTCAAAATAGCAGGTATCCATACTACAAGGTACAATTTGGGGTCTTTTGAATAGAAATTTTCAGAATAGAAGCAGGAGACACACTAAATTAGCTGTATATTTATTTTGGCGGCCATCCAACGTAAAATTTCAAAATGGCGGCCATTTTTCAACTAGAGGGTATACACGCTACAGGGTGCAATTTTCGGACTTTTAAGTTTAAATTTTGAGGATAGAAGCACGACGCTCTAAATTTGCTGTGTAGATTTTCTCGGCGATTCCACGTAAAATTTCAAAATGGCCATTTTTTCAAAACAGTAGTGAACAGAATATTGTTGCAAATTGCAACAATGACAATGTTGAAATATAAATCAAATTTGAACACTTTTACCCCAAAGACATTGAAATAGTTCGAAAAAAAAAATTAAACCCGAAAATACCCGAGTTTTTTCAAACCCTGTCTTTGACTCATTTTTGGGACGCAAAACATTTTGCAGGAACAACTTCTAGTATGCGCCTGTTACAGACGTTACCTATAGTACTCTATTTGTAGCTATCACTCCATTAATGTCATACACGATCATCATGAGTTTAACCTTTGATTGTTGGTGGCGGAATTTTTTCAGACGTGGAGCGTCGGAACTTTCCCATTGTGACGACTGAGACTTCAGTTCTTGTTCAAAACCTCGTATCCGGGTTTCATCCATTGCGAAAAATCCTTCGTAAAAACTGGTCTGCTTCTGTTCGGTAATGTTGAAGCAATTTTTCTTCGATTCTTTTGCGACTTGCTTTCTGCTCTTCACACAGATCATGCGGAACCCATCTGGCAGTGATTTTTCTCGTCTTTTGACTTTTCAGAAGTGATTCTGTAAACTGAAGTGACAGTCATACTGGCCTCATATGTAATTTCCTCACAAGTTTTTCGTCGATCCTCTCTTAAAACGTATTTCTCAATATTCTCAGAGGTGTAGTCTCTTGCAGTTGATGGTCTTCCAAATGTTGGGTTGTTCACAGTACTTACACGACCTTAACGGAAACGAGCTGACCACCGTGATACAGTGCTACAATCCACTACACTATTTCCACTATTCTCTCAAAGCATTGTAAATTTCAGTTGGAGTGTTCATTTTTAGGATGATTTTAAAGCTTATCATATTAGCAGAATGCCCGTTTTTCAAACGGCGACAATACATTTTACTCTGGACATAAAGCACACTAAAACTGTCAAAAACGAATTTAGGGACTCAGAAAGTATAAATTCGACACTAATATCGGTCATTTTCGACCATTTTTGTGTATCTCCCCCTGCCCCAAGTTGCGGGCTTATTTAAGATTTAAGCGGTATCGGAAGTGTCACTGTTCATCTCAGCGATCCCGCAAACTCTGGATTTGGCACTAATATAGATCATTTTTAAATATCTCCCCTCTTTTAAGTTGCACCGTCAAAGTGAAATAAAAAGAAAAAAAAGTCATCCCCATGCCTGAACCTCATCTATGTTGAAAATTGGATCAAAATCGGTCGTGTGGTTCAAGAGTCTTTAATTTTTAATTTGTTTTTATATATATCTGTCTCTCTACCGTAATTTGCACCTTCAAAGTGAAATGATAAAAACCATCCCAATCCCGAACCTCATCTATGTTGAAAATTTAATCGATATCGATTGGGTGGTTCAAGAGTTATTAAGTCACAAACGTAGTCACTTTCATTTTTACGTATTTTTGTATATCTCCCTCTCCTCCAGCCCCTAAGTTACACTGTCAAAGCAAATGATAAGAAACATACCAGGCCCGAACCTCAGCTTTGTGGCAATTTTTTATCGAGATAGGTCTCGTGGTTCAAGAGTTATAAAGTTTTATTCATTATTATTATATATCTCCCCTCTTTTCCTCCCCTACGTTGTCTCATCGAAGTGAAATGATAAAATTCATCCCAGGCTCGAACATTATCTATGCTGGGGCCGCGGTGGCTCAGTGGTAGAGCGTTCACCTCTGGTGCTTGGGGTCCCGGGTTCGATCCCAGCCCCCGCCAAGTGAACTTTGTGGTGGACAAACACCGTGTGCGTGGGTTTTCTCGGGGTTCTCCCGTTTCCTCCCACTTTCTTCATTCATTTCTCATAATCACCGTCTCCTTTAGCCTAACCGGCATAAGCGTGGGACGTAAAACTCAAAGATTTCATTTCATTTTCATTATCTATGCTGAAAATCTAATCGAGATCGGTCGGGTGGTACAAATGGTGCGAAGTCACAAACATAGTGACTTTCATTTATATATATATAGATTACACAGCTAGCTGATCATATGCTACGATATGGTACTGCAGCGGTAATAAGTAAATTTAAGAACACATGACTACCAGTATGTAAATACAATAACAGACAACTCAATACATACACTTACTTCAAGCTCCAATTGTTCTATTAATGACCGGTTAGTGAAATTACTCTTAGTCAGTGATTAATTTCAACAGTCCAGCCTACTTACAGTTCTTAAAAATACATAAAATTCATGTATAGGACGATCTAGTATACTTCCAATGTATCGAAAATTACAAGCAGGCCCGCTCATTACAATTGAAACTTGAAATAAGCGCGTATGCGTGTATAACAAATTCTCTACACACTGGCATTCATTGGTTGTTACGATATATATATATATATATATATATATATATATATATATATAACTCATAGCATGTGATTCGTTACTCTTAGCCTAAAAGGTATAATCGTGGGGCAATAAACTGAAAGCCTTCATTTTATAGTAGGTATGTGATCAGCTAGTTGCATAACATGACATCATTCTTAAAATTGTCTCGAGAATCAGCACTCGAGAAACGTGCTCGAAATATTGATGATTATTAGAAAATTTTTGGTCGCTATAGTAATATTTTCAGATCAGTATTCGCATATTTGTAAGTTCATTTCAAAATCCTTTGCTTCCTTGCATTTCATTACATTCAAAGTGCTTCTCTCTGTTTGTAAAAATGAAATCTTTGAGTTTTACGTCCCACGATTATGCCGGTTAGGTTAAAGGAGACGGTGATTATGAGAAATGAATAAAATGGTGGAATGAAGAAAGTGGGAGGGAACGGGAGAACCCCGAGAAAACCCACGCACACGGTGTTTGTCAGGGTTTGAAAAAACCCGGGTATTTTTGAAAAAACCCAACCCACCTGGGCCCATGTGGGTTTTTTCGGGTATTTTCGGGTTTTATTGGTTTTCTCGGGTTTAACTGGTTTTTTCGAAATATTTCAATCTCTTTGGGGTAAAAATGTTAAAATAAGATTTACATTTTATGAGTGTCATTGTCACAACTTGCAACAACTTTCTATTCACTGATGTTTTGAAAACATTGCCGCCATTTTGAAATTTTATATTGGATCACCGAAAAAATCTATACAGCAACTCTAGAAGGTCTTGTGCTTCTACCCTCAAAATATCAACTTAAAAAGTCCGAAAATTGCACCTTGTAGCATGGATACCCGCTATTTTGAAAAATGGCCACCATTTTGAAATTTTACGCCGCCAAAATATATACAGTTAATTTAGTTTCTCGTGCTTCTACTTTGAAAATTTCAATTTGAAAGACCTAAAATTGTGCTTTGTAGCGTGGATATCAGCAGCGGCGCAAATTTGTCTTCAACATTGGGGGGACGGGTAAGACGGTATATATATATATATATATATATATATATATATATATATATATATATATATATATATATATATATATATATATATATATATGCGATGTACAAAATATTTATGAAGGAGAAAAACAATGCTGGGGAGGATTACCTATGTCGGTCCCGGCGTCCTTCACAGGGGACATAAAATATGACGACATTATTATTGCTTTATAACTTTAAAATCCGACTGGCAACATTGAAAACTGTTTACAAGGGATGATCCAAATATGATCATTCCCTGTAAACAGTTTTCAATGTTGCCAGTCTGATTTTAAAGTTGTCAAGTAATAATAATATCGTCATATTTTATGTCCCCTGTGTGGGACTCAGGAACAACATGGGTAGGGGAGCAGAGTTGTCTTCAACATTGGGAGACGGTCAGATTTGAGGCTTATTCTGGGAGGTATTTATTTCATCTCACTTTCCTTTGTAATAGTTGGACACAAATCATCACATTTCTTCCTAAAAGACACATTTCCAATCGGATTATTGAGGGGGACAGTTTCAAGATTGTAAGAGATATGTCCCCATCATCCTCCCGGGATTTTCCCCAGTGGATATCAGCTATTTTTTTTTTAAACGCGCCATTTTGTAATTTTACGTTGGTATGCTTCCAAAATCTAAACAGAAAATTTAGTGTCTCTGGTTTGTATCCTGAAAATGTAAAAGACCGAAAGTTGAACACTGTGTGGTAAAGGCAGACAAACGAACAAATGTAGATCGAGTCATCCTAGGAGCCTCAGTGACGTTCGCCAAATATGAATACCAAATAGCTATACTAATTTAAAACAAAGACATAATTCATCAAAAAGTCTTAAATATTTTTCAACGTAAAATAAATGGTCTTATTGTTGAAGTTCACTTTCGATGCTTTGTGCATTCAATTACGGAAATTACCCGAGCACTTGTTGCAAGACCGTTCTTTTCCGAAAATTAATTTAAAACAATTAACAAAGATAGGCCTATAATTCATATTTTATAAAGTAAATGTTTCAAAATGTCTAAAATGAAATATAATATCCTCCAGCGTAAAATAAATAGTTTTATTGTTGAAGTATTCACTTTCGATGCTTTGTGGGTTCAATTGCGGGAATTTCGCGAACACTTTTTTCACGACGGGTTTTCCCTCAAAATGCAGCTTGCTTTACTGTACATCGAAACTTCCATTAATACTGAAGTTTGACTGCAGCACTTAAAATAGTAAGCGTTACGTAGTCTTCGGAGCTCCGAGCATTAAGCTTCTTAATTTTGACAAGAATTTTTACGTTATTGCTAGTGCTGATTCCACAGAATGCTTATTTGAAGGCTAGCAACAAATGACTGAACTGTTGTTGTTGGAAAACCAAATTTTACTGAATACTTTTGTTACCATCAAAGGTAAGAAACAATACTAATAGTTTTACTAATGTATTTACATATTTACTGTTAGTACCGGCACCTATGACCTTAAACCCGTCAACGTATGAGGGATAACGTCCCTCGGGGTGCCGAGTCAGGAAACATACTATTCATGGAAAGTATTTTCTAAAATATACAATCGCTTACTTTACTTCAAATAGGCTATAAGCATAATCCACACATTAATTTGTTCTACAATTATCTCAAGTTAAGGTGAGGGTTTTATTTATTTATTCATTCATTCAGTGCATTTAGAGCTTTATAAAGGTCTTATGTTGAATATTGTCTATCTTAACATGAAAGCATATAATTCGCCCAAAGAAAGTTTAAAATCTGATAAAAATAACTTTCAATGCGATCACCTTAGTTGTACCAATAATACACTAACAAAAAAGTCAAAAACCCAGGTGGGTCCAACCCGAAAAACCCGGTGGGTTTTTTCGGGCTGGGCCCACTTGGGCAAACCCTGGTGTTTGTCCACCACAAAGTTCACTTGGCAGGAGCCGGGTTTGAACAAGGGACCCCAAGCACCAGAGGTGAACGCTCTACCGCTGAGCCACCGCGGCCCTTCTCTCTGTTTGTGATTAACATAATGACATGCTATACCGGGTCTGAACTATGTTTGGACATCATGTTAATTGTACGTTTCAGACCTATATTACCTACTAACACCAAACAAACTAAATGGAAACAAGTGCAGTATCAATCGGCCAATTCTTCCTGTAGATTTCTACTTCTTCCTGGAGAGTTTTACCTGTGTAGCTATTCTAACTTACAGGGTGTCTACTAAAATTCCAAAATTAAATTTCGTGACTTTTTCGTCATCTTTTCTTTACCAAATCATACAATTTCCTAACATTCTCAAGATCAAATTTGGGTGCGAACTAGGTCGAATATTCACGCATGCGACAGAAGAACATATAGACGTTTTATAGAACAAAATTTTCCAATTTGTACTTATATTTATACAGATTAAAAAAAAAAAAAAAAGTGACTCAAAAGCTAAATTTCGTGACTTTTTCTTTACTTTCATGACCGTTTTCTGATTTCGTGACTTTTTCATGACTTTCGTGAGAGTATAACGACTCACCAAGGGTAGTCGTCAACCTGGTTCGATCGATGATATATAAATTTTGAGTGGTAGTAATCATTTGCATGTAAAATTATCTTTAATAATTTTATATACTATTATTCTCACCTTTTCGATCAGAATTATAAAGTCGATGAACGGTACTAAATGGTTTATTAGTTGATACACTTTTTAATATATTTTCATTCAAACTGTCATACACACATACAAGATGATTAGGTATCCATAAACAATTACATAGCAACCAACTACATAATACTATCCCATAATATATTTTTTTACATATATTAAAAGCATTCTTCTTTTGTTATCATTAAATTAACATTCTATTAAGTATATTGCTTATGTATGAGCACTTTCTGCCCAAGGTGCAGGTAATTATTAATCTATCCAAAGTATTTCGTTATATAAAATGTCGCCCGACAATTGGACTGAATATAAAAGTCATAAGCGAGCTTGGCTTTTATCTTCAAGAACCACTGGTCCGACTACAATAATGGTCTTACATTACATATGTTCATCACATTTTGATCGCCCCTCGTATGTATCTTCATTACATAACATAGATATAGATATATTTATAACAAATCTTTCACTTCATTAATACTTATCTTTTATTACATTAATTATATTTATTTCATTATCATTCATTACATGAGAAATATTATTATATTGACAAGCAATATTATCTAATTTTGGAAGCAGTTTCTGAACGATTTCCTGAGGTATACCAGGTATAGTCAACGTTTGGTTTTTAAAATCAAGCATGACACGTAATTGAGATAATAAATCTAAACCCATAATTAATTTCTCGTTAAGTTCCTTTATTACCAAAATAGGGATTGATATTTCAAAATCTTGAATAGTTATTGTCACACGAGTAATTCCAGCTACTCTCTTTTTATGTTTACCGGTAAAATCAACTATAACAAGGTTCTCAGCCTTTTGTAGCTTAGGATTCGAATAATTACTAGTAATTGCTTTCCACAACGAATACGATAATAGAGAGGCATTTGCTCCTGTATCAAGTAAAGCTTCAGTACTTAACCCATTGACTTTAATAGGTATTTTAGCTGTACTATATGATTTTAAAAATACAAAATTTTTTTCAATATCAAAACCATCATTGACAGTATCATCTTCGAACCAACAACGATTTACTACAGGTATAAATTGGTACTGACATCTATTAATTGCTATTTCCGAATAATTATTCACAGAGACGTCATGTGAAAGATCATTTTCATCATTAACATGAACATGTAAATTGGAAGATAAATGTTCATAAGAATTATCGCTTAAACTTGTAGATAAATGTTCATGAGAATCTACAGCTGATATGGGTTTAACCCCTACCACATCAGCCGCAATTAGTTTAAATTCATACTCGTGTATGGTTCCAATAAAGTACATTGTACAGCACAATCATGATTATGTCCCGTATTACTGTTCTGTACAGGAATTACTTCGATACCTGGATCTTGATACGAAGTGCCATCTCTTGCTCTCCAATTACGTCTATCCACGTAGTTTGTTGTATTCCTGGAATTTCGCCATACATTCCGTCTATTTTTAAACCTATTTTGATTATATGATCTAACATAAGGATTGCTACGATTAATTAGGTTAGGCGTATTCCCTACGTAACTTTGCCTATTTTGCTCGTTTTGATTGCTAAAATTTACTCGGCTTAGGTTATGTTCCGAATCGTTCACACTACGGATATTTAGATTCCGAACAGGTACAAAATGATCTGAATTATTCTTATTTTTACCTACTCCTGCTTGTTGATTCATAGCATGGTGTTGAGTTTCATAGCATTGGACAAGCATTAATAAATGATTGAAACTCATACACTGTGTAGAAAACAAGATCTGTTGTAACTTAAATGGGAGCAAATTTCGAATCGATGCTATTATTCTAGATTCCGATTGCAATGGATTAACGACTTTTAATTCGTTGTATGTATTTACAACAAATTCAACAACAGATTTGTGCAAACGAGGGTTGAAATGTTGATTTCTAATGGTGGCATCTCGATTTGCAAGCAAAAAGTCATTTTCATAATTCGCAATCAGCGCTGCTTTGAATTCCTCATAAGTATTGATGTGATCACGTACGGCTTTAAACCATAAAGAACATGGTGGGAGCAATACATGAGGGATTAATTTCATATATTGTGATCTATCTATACACATTATATTGCATTCGTCCTGAAATTTTTCCAGGAAAGAAGTAGCGTTTTCATTACATTTACCACTGAATTTACTCATAGCCCGTATTTCACTCATCTTAACACTTAATTTTACCTTCCTTTTATCATTCCGTGTACTTATTGGGTAACAATTCCTATCCATGACGTGATGTGTCGTTGCACCATCCCTTTTACGCCCATCTGTACTCTTCGGATGAATTTCTTCCAAAATAATATCCTCATCAGACACAAGTGAAGGCGAAGTCATCTCTGGTGAGTGGGAAAACTCCAAGCGCTCACTACGCATATTATTGTGGTATGTGTTGTCCTTAACCTGTAGCGTCCTAATTTCTTCCTGTAGAGTAGCTATCAATTGCGTATTTGCACGTATGTTGTTAGAATTATTGATGACCTGAATCTTTTGCTGTTGAACAGAAGATTCTATTACTTCTAAATCCTTTTTTACATCACTGATTTCTTGAATTTGGTGGTTGTGCTTATCCTGACAATCCTCGGATATTCTTTTTAACTTTTCCTCGAACTGCGAGGTGATGTCATTCATCGCCTGGACAATTGACTGTTTCGTTTCATCTGACTTCTGTTCCATTCGTCTACTTAATTCCTCATATTGCTTGTTAGATTCTTCGGACTTATGCTCTATCGTCTGCTTTAACTCCTCGTATTGCTTGTTAGATTCTTCGGACTTATGCTCTATCTTCTGCTTTAACTCCTCGTATTGCTTGTTAGATTCTTCGGACTTCTGTTCTATCTTCTGCTTCAATTCGACCAAATTTTGTTTCATGGCTTCAAAATCGTCCTTTCGACATTGTTCTTGCCGCTGTAAGGCTAGCAAGATTCGTTCTTCGAATGTCATTCCGGGTGCTACACTATGTTCGCCGTTATCACCATCATTGGATTCATTTCCTATTGCCTCACCGTTCATTTTTCTTATAATTATTTTACCACTTCTCAGTTTTGTGAAATTTGTATTCATTAACTTTATTACAAAAGTAAATTCACCCTTACTTTGCTTCGGGATATGAATTTACAGCAAGTCCCGGGTGAGGTAAACCAAAATTTTTAGCTAATCCCGGTGTGAAGGCACCAAAATTTTTATAACGACTCACCAAGGGTAGTCGTCAACCTGGTTCGATCGATGATATATAAATTTTGAGTGGTAGTAATCATTTGCATGTAAAATTATCTTTAATAATTTTATATACTATTATTCTCACCTTTTCGATCAGAATTATAAAGTCGATGAACGGTACTAAATGGTTTATTAGTTGATACACTTTTTAATATATTTTCATTCAAACTGTCATACACACATACAAGATGATTAGGTATCCATAAACAATTACATAGCAACCAACTACAAAACACTATCCCATAATATATTTTTTTTTACATATATTAAAAGCATTCTTCTTTTGTTATCATTAAATTAACATTCTATTAAGTATATTGCTTATGTATGAGCACTTTCTGCCCAAGGTGCAGGTAATTATTAATCTATCCAAAGTATTTCGTTATAAGAGACAGACACCCTGACTTAACGTCTAGGGAGCTAATGTTCTTCTCGGACAGTTTGGCTGGCCAATTATTCATACAAGCTAGCAAATTTCTCAGACAAATAAGTTCTGGTTCATTTGTGTAGTGAGAAATTCAGTGTTAAAATGCAAGGTGAACCCGACTCAGGTCATATTGCACATAGTGACCAGCGTTTCTATATCAAAATCGAAACTCTAGGTGAAAAGAATCCAACTGAAATCTACAATGCTTTGCGAGAGATTTGTGGAAATAGTGTAATGGATTGTAGCACTGTATCATGGTGGTCAGCTCGTTTCCGTTAAGGTCGTGTAAGCGCAGTGGACAACCCAACAAGTGGAAGACCATCAACTGCAAGAGACTACACCTCTGAGAATATTGAGAATTACGTTTTACGAGAGGATCGACGAAAAACATGTGAGGAAATTGCATATGAGGCCAGTATGACTGTCACTTCAGTTTACAGAATCATTACTGAAAAGTTAAAAGACGAGAAAAATCGCTGCCAGATGGGTTTCTCATGATCTGTGTGAAGAACAGAAAGCAAGTCGCAAAAGAATCGAAGAAGAATTGCTCCAAAATTACCGAACAGAAGCAGATCAGTTTTTACGAAGGATTTTTCGCAATTGATGAAACCTGGATACGATATTTTGAACCAGAACTGAAGTCTCAGTCGTCACAATGGGAAAGTTCCGACTCTCCACGTCTGAAAAAATTCCGCCACCAACAATCAAAGGTTAAACACATGATGATCTTCGTGTATGAAATTAATGGAGTGATAGCTACAAACAGTACCACAGGGAACGTCTGACAGGCGCATACTAGAAGCTGTTCCTGCAAAATGTCTTGCGTCCCGAAAATGCGTCAAAGAAGGCCTGACATGCTTGCAGTTCGTGTCCTCATCTTGCACAATAATGCAAGACAGCATACTGCTCTACAAGTGAGGAAACACTCGACAAGTATGAATGGGAAATACTTTCCTATCCATCATATAGTCCTGATTTGAGCTCACCAGACTTTGATTTGTTTCCTAAATTAAGGGAACCACTCCGTGGAAAACGTTTCGATACAATTGACAAAGCTTCCAGTGAGGTGACCCGAGTGATCAGACAACTCAACAATGAAGGTGCCCTATCCGGAATACAGAAATTACCAGTGTTGGGAAGCTGTCATTAGCAAGAATGGAGACTATATAGAAGGTCTGTAAAGGTATTTTGTATAGTAAATTACATCTTCCATAATATCTTTCACTGCGCAGAACTTTTGAAATTACCCTAGTATTATTTCAAAATTTATTATTATTATTTTATCTCTTACATGAGGAAATTTTGCGTCCCGCAAGTTTGGAAACAGTCGGACACAGTTTTGCCGATCAATACTTGTCTTCCTGAAACGACCAACTGGTCGTCTTTCTCTAAAATCTCAAGAGAAGTATTTTAAGTAATAAAAACTTAACTTCATCATTTGCTAAATGATTACTAAGGCTTAATTTTATATTTTATGTATAGGAAATGTAAAATATATATAACAATAGATGTTCGAAACAGGTTTTAGCTAACTAATACTATCTAAAAGTCTAGCTTAATGGACTGTACCAAAGCATAACCAAAGATGATGGAGTTTTACGAGACGTCATCTACAAAACTGTAATTTTGTGGTTAAAACTAGGGAGTCCACATGGAAAAGGGATGTGTAAGATAAAAATTCCGCCGATGCAACACCTCCAACCAAAGTAGAAGTGACGCCGTATATGAATTGGACATTGCTAGTCAGTATGAAGTTATGACAGGCGTTAATATGCATCCAAGAAGCGGTTACAAGTTCAATGGGTTCTCCCTCTAATTCTATGTGCAGCTAATAAAAATACGTTGTAAAATAAATGTGTTCGGCCGTAGGATACAAAATTAAAATTCGCGGTTTTGTGCTCGCACCATCTTCGAAGAAACACTAACACTTACTGGAATGTAATTTAGTTCAGGATTACGTTGTTTCGATAAAATTAAAAGATTCAATATAGAATCTTCTTATATACTACTGCACTAACGTAGTATACCGCAGCTCCACATGACTGATAGTTTATCACTACAATATGTATGAGGCTTTCAGTACAACTTTGATTCAGGGACGAAGGGCAATCCAAATTATATTCAAGACAATATGCCTTTTCCCTTTATAAGGCTCAGGTTGCGGATCTCGATTGCGACCACAACAACATTATTCATCACGCATTTCCAGTTAGATGGGGCTGAGTCCTTCAGCTGTACTTGGCTGCAGTTACTTCAGCCAGTCTCACACGGATCTGAACTAAGGCTCAACCCAGGTTACAACTTAACAATGTTGCTTAACTCAAAGTTCCATGCAATTTCTTTTATCCTGGGATGATGTAGGGGTCTCAGACGATCCTTAAAACTAGGTAGGCTTTACCAGCAGAGCCTTTCGTGATCGCTGTATTAAATAGACGAAAAACACTTAAAGAATGTGTTACGCACACAGCAATCAACTATCGTAATTGTAAATATTGTGTTTTCTATTTCACAATATTTGTTCATCCGAAGAGGATGGAATAGCCGTAGCAGCAATATCTTCTCTGTTGTCGACACAAAATATGCCCTCCCCTCCCTCCAAACAACGACAGAGAGAGAGAGAGAGAGAGAGAGTAAAGAATAGCTGCTGGATCAAGGAGTGAATTCTTCGCCGCAATAATGCACAGGAAAGGACCGTATTTTCAGTGGTGAATAATGAACTACTTGCAGAAGATTCTCGTTCCTATATCAAAAACCTACAGAATGGACTATTCAGAATTCCATATGCTATTGAAATTAGTAACTCCGAAAATTCGGCAGCAAGATACGAACATGAGGGAGTCTGTATCAGCTGAAACGGGTCTGTAGATCATCGTATCCACCAGATTGTAGAACTGAAAATCAAATGACTTGTCCAAATATGTAAATGAGGGCAGTTATCAAGCGCGGAAATCTAAAATAAAGAAGAAAGAGCAATTTTCTAGTATAGGTACTGAGTGGATCCGCTCAGCTCAGTACCCACATAGCCCATAAAGTAAACTTATACCGCGCCGGGAGCTCCTCTCATGCACTACACCGGACTTGTATTGTGCCAGCACTGTACAAAACTGTTCCCTAAAATTGCATGAAGACCACACAACATTGATGACAATTAACTCTCATTGTTTCTGTTTCTGGTTTACTTTTGGCGCACCACATTTGAATTTTATGTTTATAAGTGCTAGGATTACTAGTCTAAAATTATTACAAGTGCTTTACGATGGATAAAATAAGTGAGTTCATATGAAAGATGACTATATAGAAACTATTTTCCACCGGCGGTGAATTTCTGCACAAGTGTACAGAAGTAGTATTTTGTTTACAAGTACGAACGCTACTATTATGAAACTATGACAAATGCTATTAAAACTCGTATCATTACCAAAATCCATTCGTTTTCACTACCCTCGCTTATGCGGATACCCACCTTCGCTGACGCACCCCCTCGCTAACATGCGGGCCCTCCAGCTTGTTAGATAGCATTCGTGCTTTCTAGTAGGGACCTAGCGCAGGTTGTTTTGTGTGTTTTTGGCTGTAGTTTTAATGCATGCATCCGGACGCTGTATTTATACGCAAATAGTAAAAGAATTATAAGTTTTCAACTACTGCTTATGATACCCCCTTGAATTTCAACTATGCCATGTGGATATTTTCATATCCCAGCACAAATCATTTAGAAAGTAATAAGAAGGAAATTAGTGAAGGAATTCTAATTTTTGAACAATTATTTCGAGTGATGCGCGCTTTTTTTTAACGTTACACCTTTTGGTATACAAATTGACAATATACTTAAATCACCTAAATTTATTGTTTTAAAAGAAGTAATTACATTTGTTCACATCTGTAGCGTTCGGGCGGACACTACTTACTTCACTGCATACCTTCTCTAAGGTCTTTATTCTTGCAGTTTTATAAAATAATACAAATCGTGCCTCACGTCATACAAAAAATCATATTTTTCATATGACTCTATTAATATAAATAATGCTTCTCTTGTCCAGGCAGCATTGTTTTCAAATTATAGCGAGAAAAAGTTGAATGTCGTCAGGCGCTACTCCTTTCTGATTGGTAGTTGTATGGAAGTCCAGAAGAAAATAGAAACTGCTCCTATTTCTTCCAAGTCAGGATCGAAATAAAGACAGCAGAAAATTTCAACCTGAACTAAGGGCAAGTTACCTCTCACACGATCGTTAAGTAAGGTCGTGAGTTTTAGATCGTGAATCGCAGCCATACTTTAGTCCCGTCTGAGACAGGCTTTCTAATGCTCAATCTTTGTAGGCAAGGTTCTAGGTTACTGGTTCTAGATTGATGCGGGTCAGTGATATAGATGATCCAGAAGAGCCGAAAAACTGTATTATTAGATGACCAGAAGAGAATAATACATTTTTTCGGATCTTCCGGGTCACCTATACCACTGACCCGCATCTCCCTACCCATCTCGACAACAACACATTTTTCTATAGAAGTATAGCAGGACAACCTTCGACTATTTAAAAAAAAAACCTAAAGTACTATTATTTTACATAAAGTTAAATAGTTCTTCAAAGCATGGGAGGGCAAGCCCACCTAACCCCCAACAACAATAAACATTTATACACACATATGGCGCAAAACCCTCTAACCCAAAAAACTAACATAAAACCGTAGGAGTGTTAATAGTGTGACTGACTAGTGTTGTTCCATAAACAGAAATGTTGGAATAACAACAACATGAAGTTATGACTTGTCAAAACAATTAATATAATTAATAATAAACAGTGTTCACAGCATCTAAAGAAACAACATCATCGCAAGCATAAAGAAAAAGGAGCATTATCAGGTAAGCAAATACTTCTATTTATGAAAAATATACGGGGACCAGTAATCTAGAACCTTCCCATTTTTGTATTACTCATGGTCAACTCAATAAACCTTATTTTGCAGATAAGCAAGGATAAGCTCAGACTGCACAGCTACTAACATCAGCGTATATGTAGCTTCTCGGTAACACTAAGAAGTGAATAATATAAATGATATGACAATGGATAACAAATAAAACCCTTCACTAAACACACAGTCCAATGTACTATTCAACCCGCTTTAATCGACCACAAAAACGATATAAATGGCTAAAACATATCATATTGTTAGGTTCAGTTTTTGCTGATTTTTCAGCATTTTTAATCAAATATCAATACCGATTTCATAGGGGGAGAAGTTGACAAAATCGATTTTTGACCAATTTTTTCCAGTTTCCGCCGCTGACGTGTCTGCTTCCTACGGACGCACCTCCTCGTTGCCGCTTGGGCCAACTTCTGCGCTACTGCCCTGACTCGGTTAGATAGCATTAGTCCTTTTGGCTGATATTTAGTATCTCCCCCAATCTTGCACATATAAGATTTACAGTGTGTTACTTACTTTACAAAATATAGCGGAACTAGTTACAGCAAGCGAAGGGAGTTACAAGCCCCCACGGCCTTCTACTTCTACCTTAATCACAATATAGACAAAAACAAGGTACTCGGGTCTGGAACCATGAAATGTCATCCGTGCTTTTTAGAGACCACCTAGCACAAGTTGGTTTGTTTTATGCCATACGTCCATACTGTATTTCGAATAACAATCAATATAAAGTAAGAATCACAACCTAGTCCTAAAAACTTAAGTTTTGAGGGGAGAAACTACAAAACGCTCATTTTTTTAACGATTTCCGTGAGATCCGGCGATACAGCAGTAATGCCTACTACATGGACAGAAAGCCAAAATTAACGGTTTTTCAATGGCATAGAACACCTGGGTTGAGTTTGACGTCCCTTTTAGCAGTGATGTTACATGAGACAGGACTTACTGATTAACGTGGAATCCGAACCACGAACTCCTGCCGGGAAACGAACGCGAGCTTCCCACGCCAAAGGCGCGTACGCTAACCACTTAGCCACGAAGAAGCTCCGTGGAAGACCTGGGTTCGATTCCTGGTGCCCATGTGGTTTGGATGCTATGTTAAGCTGTAGGTCCACGTCTCGAATAACACTGCTACTGAGAGGAACGTTAAATTTTATTACAACGAACCGGTTCAATGGAAATGTACAAGACAAATAATATTAAAAGAATTCTGGGAGTATGTTTAGTACAAGGGGTCCAGAAGCTCGTAAAGAACACAAAATTTACAGGAGAAATGAATGATGCAAGTACTTAGACGTAACATAACGTAACCAAATCTAACCTAACCTAACATAAACTAACGTAAGCTAACCTGAACTAACCTAAACTAACGCAATATTAGTAGAAATAAGCGAAATTCTATAATTTTTTGGAAAATTATGCGGGATCCCTACACTAATATAACATAACCTAACGTAACCTAACCTAACTTAAACTAACCAACCCTACCGTAAACTAACCGAATGTGACAATGAATTACCAAAATTGTATCATTTTTTAGAGAAAAAAGCTGGACCCCTTCTGCTAAACATAGGCCGAATTCTGGTTTGCATTCATGCCTTGGTGAGCTATCTAGATCCAATCATCGGTGGGAGTATATTAGTTCCATACCGACGTCGAACAATCTCGAACTGTCATACAACGTGAGTGTTTGAGAATCAACTTTCAAGCAACCAATAATGAGGATAAAAATAGATCTGCACACTTTCACTTTCAATGGACTTGATGTCACTATGATTAACCTATAGTAAACAGCATATTATACAGCTATATAATACGAGTACAAAGTAGTTATAACTTCAAAGCATTTAAATTAGGTAACTACAAACATAGAGTACGTTACAAATGAAACGAAATCAAAATTACGAGTAATTTACCTTAAGGTATCTGAAGTTCACTAATTCTTTAATATTCTTCCAAACATTGTGCGAATTCAAAAGTTTGTTTTGTATACTGCTTAATTTAAATAACTGTCATATTGCGATAATGTTAGTACATATTCTATATTACAAAACAATCGTGAATCAAACACATTTCGGAACTATATGAATCATTTCTAACTTCAATATTAAATTATTTACAAAAATTCGTTATACTATCTGTCCTTTTACACCTAACGTATAGCGACTACATGCACAGAATACTACAAAAGAAACATGTGTGACATCACGTGAAGAAAACTTCTGTTTGCCGCGTCCGCCATAATGGATATTATTATCCTATCACAAAGACAAGATTCCTCATGCTAGTTATAAACAAAAAGAGAGAGATTTAAAAAAAAAATCTAAATTGGAAGTTAGATTAGGGTTTTTAGTGAAAATCCCAATATCAGTTAAAAACCCGAAATAAAATGTTTCTATTCTTTCACTTTTATGCTACATCCGCCCTTTATAGGTGAAATGTTAGTGAAGATTAAGAATAAGGGAACTTTAAAATTAAAATTTACAGGTAAGATACACTAGTAGAGAAAGGAAGAGTAATATTTAAGAAACTTATTTTGCTTGTGAAAAATATGCCAATCATATTAAAACATAGAAACAGAGCTAAAATGTTATTCATTTAATGTTAGCTGACATCCTATATTTTAGGCCCTAAAAATGGTCCGAATATGGACGCTGATCATGGGGGCCCGGGCATCCATGAAGTTTGTTTGAACCGACGTATTTTTATTTCAATAATCATTGATGTCGTGTTCACTAGCGTGCGCAGGACATTGGGAATGTGGGTACCAGATCTAAAGTACCACCATATTGAATGTAGTCCCACCCTTTCCCCTAGGAAAAGATAGTGTCATTGTACCCGACGCTATGTCGGCGACGCACGGCACACATGCAGACGGGAAATAATTTACACGTAATCTCTTCTCAGTTTGTAATAATTCTACATAAAAAAGTTTGTCTAATGGGGGTGCCAAGGTACCCATGGCACCCACGTTGCGCACGCCTGTGGTCGTGTTAGGTTATATCAGGAAGGCATGAATTAGCCCCTCCAGAATTATGCACAAATCGGCGTCAATGGGTTTAGGCGGGTATTTTACCTCGGAAAATAAGATGTTCTCTGTTGGGTACAGACAGTGGCGTAACTAACGGGCCTGCAGGGACCATATCCTTAAGGGTTCATCTCAATTTCAAAGATTAACTTAATGATGCTACGATGTTAGAATCAATTTTACAGATTTCATATTATTTAACACTTTCCCCTCAAAATTGTTCAATATTGTAGTCTTTTACGTTAGTACCTAAAATGCCGGTTAACTTAGCGCGAACACTCTGTACAGAGACTGGAATAATAAACAAATGTTTTGAGAATGTTCAAAAATTTTCAGCTGAGAGTCAACCGAACTTTCTTGCGTAGCTCATTATACATCATTTATATAGCATTTCCCTTCAATTGTTGTGTCAAACTTTTCATGATGGGAATTTTGTCAAATAAGTTGGTTAAATATTTTTAACGCACTATACACGATCAAATATAAAAATGAATTTCCTTGCTCATTTGTACATATATTCATTCAATTGTCAGGGTGTTCTGACGTACGGTATTTCTGTAGTTTTATGATTACACATGATAGTGTCCCCATGTGCAAGAAAAAATGAAATGAAATTTTTGAGTTTTACGTCCCACGGTTATGCCGGTTAGGCTAAAGGAGACGGGGATAATGAGAGATGAATGAAATGGTGGAATGAAGAAAGTGGGAGGAAACGGGAGAACCCCGAGAAAACCCACGCACACGGTGTTTGTCCACCACAAAGTTCACTTGGTGGGAGCAGGGTTTGAACCCCCATGTGCAAGAAGTAGTCGGATCGACCGCGAACCGCGGCGGCCTGCCGTAGAAAATTTGGTGCGCCGATGATGTCTAACGCGGCGGTATCGTTACGAAATTACATGAATGCCGCAATTCTTCCGCCATGGCGGTAATAAGGGGGCATCCGCCGTTTTTCCTCGTCTGAACCGCTAGTGCTGCCCTTAAACAGGCACGTGGTGTTTATGTAACCGTCAGTACCGGCTTGAAACCACCAATACCGCCATTAAACCGCCACATGGGCTCTTCGCTGCCGCCATTAATCCTCTACTCTCAATTTTGCCAACAACGTATTGCATTGGTATTTATACCCTGAATACACTGAAAGTTCTATACCAATACATGGTTAAAACACAAAAGGCCTTATGCAGTCATTTGATGTATGATTAGCTCATACTAAAGGCTTGACTAGTGCAGGAAACATAAGTTAGTCGAACTCTGTAGTATGGCACCAATCACGCTTCAGAACGACTCTGCATAAGGCCAAAAATAACTACCACTTTAGCGTGTTACTTACATGTTAATTTAACACCATTATTTTTGCCGTTTACCCGGTGAAAGTTTTCTTCGAGGAAGTGATGCATAAACATTTTGGATGTCATGATATTGCACTGGGCAATGGCGGCATTAGCGGGTAGACCGGGTAGGCAGGGTCTATCCCCAAATTTAGAAAAATATATATAAATGTTAAAAGATACAATAAAGAGTAAATATATTTTCCACTATTTATATTAATGATAGATAATTATTTAACAAATAGCATCAACCACTACTGTAAACGTAATTCCTACCATCATTAATCAATCAAATGTGTATATGTATCCATAAGCGAGGAAGCGGTCCTAACCAAGATGATAATCCTAAGGCCGCCCCCTGGTAATGGGTCTAAGGGATTTGTCTTTATTCATTAATTAAATAATTCAAACATACAATCAACAGTATGAAATATAAATCTAAGGAACTGTAAAAAACAATAAAGCATGTCTCAGACGGGACTGAAATAAGGCCGCGACTCACGACCTTACTTAACGATCGTGTGAGGGCAGTGGCGTAGCACACATTTGCGCCCCCCCTCGCAAAGTATAGAGAAGGGGCCCTAGTTGTAAAGCCGACAGAAGTAAGGTTGAAGTTCTACTTCTTTAAACCTTTATTCATCGCAAGACTTCGGGGCCCTTTCCGCACAGCGGGGGTTGTGGGGGCAGATGCTACGCCACTGTATGAGAGGTAACTTGCCCTTAGGTCAGGTTGAAATTTTCTGCTGTCTTTATTTGGATCCTGACTTGGAAGAAATAGAAGCAGTTTCTATTTTCTTCTGGATTTCCATACAACTACCAATCAGAAGAGAGTAGCGCCTGACGACATTCAACTTTATTTCTCGCTGTAATTTCAAAACAATGCTGCCTGGACAAGAGAAATATTAATAATATTAATAGAATCATATCAAAAATATGAATTTTTAGATAATGTGAAGCATGATTTATATATATTTAAACTGCAAGAATAAAGACCATAGAGAAGGTATGCAGTGAAGTAAGTAGTGTCTGCCCGAAGAGAACAGCTGTGAACAAATGTAATTAAATATTTTAAAAGAATAAAAATAGCTTATTTAAGTATGTTGTGCAACTTGTATACCAAAAAATGTAACATGTTTTAAAAAAGCGCGCAGGTTTACTTTTTGTGCACCAATCGAATTGTCCAAAAATTCGAATTCCTTTACTAATTTCCTCCTTTTTGCTTTCTAAATGATTTGTGCTGGGCAACATGAAAATATCCACATGGCATAGTTAAAATTCAAGCGGGTATCATAAGCAACAGATGAAAAATTATAATTCTTTTACTATTCGCCTATAAATACAGCATCCGGATGCATGCATATAAACTACAGCCCAAAAAACACAAAACGACCTGCGCTAGGTCGCCACTAAAAATCACGAATGCTATCTAACCGAAGCTAGGCGGCCCGAGTGTTAGCGAGGGGGTGCGTCAGTGAAGGTGGGTATCCGCATAAGCGAGGGTAGTGGAAACGAATGGGTTTTGGCAGTGATCCGAGTTTCAATCAGAGATGTGCGTCTACGCGTAAAAAAATAGTTTACGTTTACGTGTCAACTATGCGTAGACAATGTAAACAACATAAACTGTGTAGAATATGTCAACAACACGTAATTTAATATGGCGTCGTGGACAATAAAGGAGCTTGCTTTTGACGTTACCTTGCGAAATTGCGTACAAAATAAAATGCCTAGACCAGCGAATAGTAACTTTCGAGTACTTAGTTTCGTCTTGATGAAGGAAAATGAAAAATATTATGCATTTTTTAAACTATGGAAGAAAACATGGCAAATACAGCAGATTCAAGACTGAAAGCCCACAGGTGAGAATTAGTTTTGTAAATTTCATTATAAAAGCAGTGC
The DNA here is from genome assembly GCF_964235325.1 of Thermobia domestica. Classification (NCBI taxonomy): domain Eukaryota; kingdom Metazoa; phylum Arthropoda; class Insecta; order Zygentoma; family Lepismatidae; genus Thermobia; species Thermobia domestica. The sequence goes on along the minus strand of NC_137471.1, from coordinate 83,277,650 downwards.
TCGAAGTGGAAAATCTAAGGAAGTGGTATGTGCAAAGCAGAGTAAACATACAGATTAGATAATTCCCTTTACTTTTTATATGCCAGTCGTTTCCCTAATCTTTCGCTGCACTGAAGCAAAACAACTGAATGAGGAAATATGAACAAACGAGCAACGGAATTCTTTCTTACATTGGATAGTGGTTATCCTCATAGTCTACACGGGAAAACGTGTAATGTAGATTACATATAGATTACAGTAGACAATCGCGTAGACGTAAAATTATAGTTTACGGCACATCACTGGTTTCAATAGCAGTTGTCATGGTTTCATACTAGTAGCGTTTCACTTGTAAACAAAATACAACTTCTGTATACTTGTGCAGAAATTCACCGCCGGTGGAAAATAGTTTTCATACAGACATCTTTCATATGAACTCACTTATTTTATCCGTCGTAAAGCATTTGTAATTATTTTATACTAGTAATTCTACACATATAAACATAAAATTCAGATGTGGTAAGCGAAAAGTAAACCAGCATCAGCAACAGAAACAATGAGAGTTAATTGTCATCAATGTTATGTGTCCATCGTGCAGTTTTAGGGAACAGTTCTACAATGCTGGCACAATACAAGTGTAGTGCATGAGAGGAGCTCCCGGCTCGGTATAAGTTTACTTTATGAGTTATGTGGGCATTTTTTGTGGGTAGTGAGCTGAGCGGATACACTCAGTACCTATACTAGAAAATTGCTCTTTCTTTATTTTAGCTTTCCGCGCCTGATAACTGTCCTGATTTACGTATGTGGACAAGTCATTTGATTTTCAGTTCTACAATCTGGTGGATACAAGGATCTACAGACCTTTTTCTTCAGCTGATACAGACTCCCTCTTGTTCGAATCTCGCTGCCGAATTTTCGGAGTTACTAATTTCAATAGCGTTTGGAATTCTGAATAGTCCACTCTGTAGATTTTTTTGTAGGAACGAGAATCTTCTGTATGTAGTTCATTATTCACCATTGAAAATACGGTGCTTTACTGCACATTATTGGGGCGGGGAATTCACTCTCTGACCAGCAGCTCCTCTTTACTCTTTCTCTCTCGTTTTTTGGGGGGAGGGGAGGGCGGATTTTGTCTCAACAACGGAGCAGATATCACTGCTACGGCTATTTCATCTTCGGATGAACTCATATTCTGAAATAGATAAACAATAGTATTTACAATTACGACAGTTAATTGCCCTGTGCGTAACACATTCTTCAAGTGTTTTTGTCTGTTTAACGAACCGACCAAGAGAGGCTCTGCTGGTAAAACCTACCTAGTTTTAAGGATCGTCTGAGAACCCTACATCACCTCAGGATAAAAGAAATTGTATGGAATTGAATTGTGTTAAGCAACACTGTTAGGCTAGTTTTAGACGGAAGCATTTATCGTAGCGTTTCTCGTAGCTAAAATCGTATCATCGATATCCTACCGTGTAAAGTAGCAAATGCTATAGCATTTCCCATGCCATGGCATATCCTATGGCATTTCTTGTCGATAGAACCTGCTCTATTTCGTAGCATTTTCCCCAGCATTTCTGCTCTGATTGCAGCGCCGTGGTGTGTTAAAATGAAGCGAAAGATTTTTTTGTCAAATATCCATGCTCTTTGTTTTGTGTGGGAAATTGAGTTGTAGTAAAGAAAAATGAGTTGAAGTAGGAGTACTATTATTATGTTGATTAAAAAAATATGAGGAACATCCTTGTTTGTACAAAGTTAAAAGCGTGCAGTTTTACTATACTGATCCACACAGAAATTCATTTAAAAAAAATGCTTTCTCGTTTCATTTATTGTACCTTCAGCAATCATTTTTGAGGTGTGCTCTTACGTTCTCCGGTGCAGGTTCACTTTAACAGGTCTTCTTCAAGACAGCTGGCAACGTGTACTTTTACTATACGGATCCATAGTATAAGTAGTAGTAGGAGGAGGAGTAAGTAGTAGTAGTAGTAGTAGTAGTAGTAGTAGAAGTAGAAGTAAGTAGTAGTAGTAGTAGGAGTAACAGGAGTAAGTAGTAGTAAGAGTAGAAGTAGGAGTACTTAGTAACAGTAGGAGTAGGTATAGTAATAGTAAGAGTAGTAGCAGTAGGAGGAGGAGGAGTAGGAATGGGCAATAGTAGTACTTGGAATAGTAGTAGTAGTAGCAGTAGTGGGAACAGGTTAGAAGCTCCGAAGGGGTTGGTTGGGTTCTGTTCTCGATACAAAATGGGATAATTATAGACTTTCCAAAATTTTATGGCAGCTTATTGAAGATTACGTGCATTTCAGGTTCGACTTTAATTTCTATATTTCCACGTAAATACGCATCTCAGATGTAAGTGCACAGCATATTTCCATTACTTATACACTACTCTATTAAAATATTAGAAATTTCTTCTGTAAATTTTAAAATCTATGGATCTGTATAGTATGACTGCACCGTTAAAAGTCCTTTGCATTATAATACGCATATGTCAAAAAGGGCTTTAGAAGAAATAGTGACTGAAATATCTGTTTTTAGTTTTGGAGACATAATTGCGCTCTTCTGCAGTGATTTGTTTGCTACGTCACGACAAAATGCTTATCAAAATGCTACCGTATAAAAGCACAATATACTTTTGATGCTATAGAATATTATACGAGATTTTTGGCAGCACATCTGCTACGAGAAATGCTACGATACATGCTTTCGTCTAAAACTAGCCTTAACTTGCAGCCTGGATTGAGGCTTAGTTCAGATCCGTGTGAGACGGGCTTAACAAAACAATGACAATAATAACGAAAAGTGATGTGTGCAGTAATCGAGTACATAAGTGAAAAGAACAATAATAATATTAATGCATGGAATCTAATTAAAGAGAAAAATCTAAGTAACGAGGGAAAACATAATAAATAAACTGAAAAGGACGATATGACGGAATGATAATAAATTGCACTAGACGCCACATCACTAGATTTGTTAACGGACAGATGAAGTTATCTTCTGTCCCTGGGGCCACTCAGGAACTGATGAACACAGGGGAGGCCCATATTAGTTGGTAGTCGCTGTGGGTATGATGGATAAATATGAGGTACTAAATGACGTGGATGATATATTACAAAGACATCAGGTCCCTGTTGACAGGATCCAACTGGAAGTGATACAGTCATATAGTGTTGCAGCGATGAGTCGAACTATCGTGGTGGTGCATCGTTGTCTCGATCGTAAAGTAGGATGTTCTGTAGCATTTCATGCTGTAACTCGAAACGAGTAGCAATGTAGAGGATTCGAAGTCGTTCCAAGTGTTGGAGTAAAGATGCAAAATCAATAAGATTGTACAGGAGCCTAGTTGGACTTGGTAACCTGATTCGATATGCTAATCGGAAGGCATGTTCTCCTTCATACACAATTTTTGATAATATTTACCAGAAGCAGAGATCCAAGCCGTGTAACTATAAGTTAAGGTCAGTGATGTAATGCTAATTTTTTTAGGTGGGTATACGCTTCATTCCTTGTCACACACACACAGACACACACACACACACACACACACACACACACACATATATATATATATATATATATATATATATATATATATATATATATATATATATATATATATATATATATATATATATATAGATACAGGGTGTTCAATACTATTAGTCTTTGCACTATTAAGACTTAAAGTTCAAAATTCATAAGAAATTTATGGTGAAATATCCTTGCTTATAGGCAACACACAGGGCTCTCTGCGCGTATCGATTACATAACATGTAGAATGTGTATATGAAGTAGCAAGAGAAGTCTGAATGGAAAACTAAGTTTTGGAGAACAGTTACCGAACCACTTAACCTATCAACCAGAGACTAAGAAAAAGATTACCTATAATGTTATAGGTTAATTTAAAACCTTATTTAGCTCTCTGCGTTAAGTACGTCAGGCTGTAGAAAGTGGATGTACTTGTATGACTGATAACTATAAGAATAAAAAAATGACTTGGACCACTGATGTTTCCGCCACCTTGCTCATTCCTTTGGTCCTATCACTGTGACACTTTCAAAGGATGTATTTAATGTACACAGAAATACATATATCTCGTTTGAGTTAAAATATTGAGTATGTGTTATATGAGCTTAATAAACGTTTAAACACAACATTATTCCATGGTACTGATTCGTACCATAAATTCCCAAAGCGTTAAATACTACTAAGCAAATATTTCCGAAGTGAAGGCTGTATCGAAATGATCAAAGATTGCTGTGACATGCTCATACGCTACAATTCTTTTCTAACTTTTGTTTTCTACCCGTTCCTGTTAACAAATTTTCTTCAATTTTCTTTTTTATCTGAAAGAAAATTAAATAACGAAGAAAAATGTTTATTTTTATCCTGTATCTTCTTTTGTTCAGTAGATTGAGGAAAAGCTATTACTAGTATTAGCTGCTGAGTATTTATCGAAATCAATCGCTCCGTTCTTGGATGTCAATTGCTGCTACAAATGAGCAGTACTAATCCGAGGTTCCCTGTTGTATTTGGTGGTATTGGGAACGACAGTGAATTCTTCAAACTAGACCGACGATAGGTCATATGTTTTGTTATATTTGTGGAGGCCAACGATTTCTTGGCGCATACACATTCATTTAACTCCCTCTTAACTCTTAAAGTAAGGACCACATTTTTTCGGAACCTCATTCCGCGATTAGAAAGGAACTTTTTCTATTCCATATTGCTTTGCTCAAATTGTATCCAATCGACAGACATTGAATTGAATTTGGAATTTGTAAGGTAGAGACAACGCATGTGATATCTTGAGAAAAAATCACTGCATGTTCAGAGCGCTGTTTTCAATTATAGAAGAGTTTCTCAGAAAATTTGATTCCCACTCCCCGGAAACGCAAATACTTTAAAAGAATTTAGACATCATTCGCGGTAACAGCCTGACGACCAGCTGTTTAGTGAGATATTTTTGTTTTGAAAAGTACATGAAAAGCAGTTTTGTTTGTTGTTGTGAGTATACTATTGATTGAATGTAGCGTATACCCGGGTACTTCCTAAATTTTAGGTGGCTATACGATAGTTTCCAAACATTAGAGGTGAGTATACGCCGTATACCCGCGTATACCCTCCATTACATCCCTGGAAGGTACTTCTTTTGAAGTCTTTGTAGGTAGAGGGTTTTAAGTCCCAGGTTGTACAAACTAGCAGTTTAAGCAAATTAAGTAGATTTTGAGCGTGGGTGTCAGTCTTCTTAAGATGTGGAATCCGAGATAGTTTACTGTCAAATACGATACAAAGGTAAGTCAGAGTCGAATGAACCGGAACTGGTCTATGTTCAACACGGAGGTGTAGTAAATTCGGGTTTCGGTACACTCTCAAGCGCTGTCCTAGTGGTAAAAATATAAGTGAGTGTGTCTTCGCAGAGTTAATACTCAATCTCCATACGTTACACGAGTCCATAAATCTATCAATAGCAGGTTGAATAAGTCGATGAATTTGCTGAATAGTAGGGGCTGTTGAAAGAAAAGCTGTATCGTCAGCAAACTGATAAATTTCGATGTTGGTTCGTAATCTCAGATCCACAACATATAAAAGATGAGAGGCGACAAAGACAAACCTTGCATAACTCCAGAGTGTAAGAAGATCGGATGAGAAAGAGCGCTGTTTATGGATATGTATTGCAGACGTTCTGTTAAGAAGGAATTGATGAAGCGTATATAGGAAATATATAATGTATATTGATGTAGTCTATAAAAAAGCCTGGGATGCCAAACTTTAGCAAATGCTTTTTCGAGATCAAACGCGACTAAACACGGAGGAAAGCCCTGGTTATATTGGTTATTAGGGATGACCACGAGTCGAGCTAAAACTCAACTTGACTCGAGTTTCGAGTCGAGTCAAACTACTTAGTTTTCTCGAGTTGAGTTCCGAGCGAAGCCACTGTTTTTGAGGTCGAGTTTCGAGTCGAGTCGAGTTTGATAAATGGCTCGCTCGTTCGGCTTGTTTTAAGTCGATTTGAAATCATGGCCTGATTAGACTGGAAAGCGAAAACCATGAGAAATGTACGGAGTAATATGAAATACTTTTAGTGTTACTCACGACAGGGGACACTACTCGCATCTCGTCTCGTCTCTGTAACAAGACGACAATAAATGTTTATAACGAGACAGCCTCGAATATCAGGAATATCAATGTAAGTATATACTATAGTTCTTACTATCAAGACTGAGACCTGCACGGTCGAAGTTTTGAGCCCAAGCAGAGCCCAACCTAGGTAGTGATATCCAACCGGCTTCTTTCGGTTTGACTGAGCGAACAGCTCGAGTAGGCTCGGTTGGGACGACTCATCGGCTCGGCTCAATTGAGCAGATGTCTTGAGCCGGCTCGGTTGGGATGAGCCACCGACTAGGCTCAGGTGAGCTATGGGCTAGAGCCAGCTCTGTTGAAACAAGTCCATCGGCTCGGTTCGACTCGGCTCAACTGAGCCGATGGCTCAAACCGGCTAGGTTTGTTGTGAGCCATCAGCCCGGTTTGGTTCGGCTCGGTTGGGTGAGGTGTTGGTTCGGTTCGGCTCGATAGTAAATGGGCTGTGTGCCGAGCTGCTCAAGCCGTTGACAATACTAAACCCGGGCCAAGCAGTTTCCAGCATGTTTGGCTGGCTTCCTATAACTTTTATCAATTTTTAGCTCAATCAAGCCTGAATACTTTCTCCTCCGGACTCAAACCCAGAACCTCTAGAAAGATGCCCTTGCCTCCTGAAGACTTCTCCACAACCGAGATCGGCAGTCAAGTATTCAGATACAAACCGCCAATCTTTCATAATTATACAAGGTGTTGTTATATTATTATTATTAGTAGTAGTAGTAGTATCATTGATAATTATATTGTCTATGTAGACTACTTGAAGAGAGTACTTGAAACCAGTGTCGGACTGGCCAAGTTAAGGGCCCTTGGCGCGGATCCTTAAAGCCCCCCGTACACATAAATTTAACACGTCAGTTGTAAAACATGATAACTGACAATATCAATTTTCTGTGTTGAATAAACATATAGTACATGTACAAAACAGATCGCAAAAAAGTTACAATAATACTGAGGATAGTATAATTGAACGGTGTACGCATGAGACAACAGGTGAAAGCGAATAAACGCAAGCAGCGTTTACAGACTAGAAGGGGTCTTTTTTAAGTAGGAAGTTTTACTGACTCACGGAGCCGTACTGATATGAGTAAGGGGGGGGGGAAGACTTCTTTCGCAAAGACGAAACTGGCTTCCTCAAACTAGTTGCTAGGAAGACTTAAGAAAGCATTTGCAATCGCGATAATTCGACTAAGGGCTACAGGTCCTGCGTCTCGCAATCCCTGCAGGGCCCCTCGGGCCCCTGGCAATTGCCAAGTAGCCAACGTGGCCAATCCGGCACTGCTTGAAACTACACACCGGATTTAGCTCGATTTGACTCGTTTTGGCTCGACTCGACTCGGCGACTCGAAACTCGACCCGAATTCGAGTCGACTTACAGGAAATTTTTCGAACCCAGTTCTCGAGTCGAGCTCAAAGATGTCTGTTTAAAGTCGAGTCGAGTTTCAACGAAAATTTGCTCGTGCCCATCCTTATTGGTTATAGACGGTAGTCGTAAGGCGGAATAGCTGATCTAAGGTACTAAAATGAAACTGGAAACCAGTTTGATGCATAGGCAGAAGATTGTGACGTCGGATATGATCATGAAGTCGGGGAACAAGAATCCGTTGTAGGATTTTACAGAGGCAGCTAGTTTAATGAATTGGTCGATACGACTGAACATCCGATGGTGGTTGCTTTGGCTTGGAAAATAAAATAATTTTAGAGTAGTTCCAATCAATTGGAAAGAAACCAGTTCGAAAGATTAAAGTATAAAAATGGCTGAGAAATACAGGGTGTCCGGAATGGGACTGATGGCTTTAAAAGTGTATAGTTTTAATATGGTCAGAGATTCAGAAGAAAAAAAATCATATTGAAGGAATACTCAAAAACTTTTGTTTAGCAAATTTTCATACTTGAACAACTACCTGTGACGGCGCTAGTATCGCCGACAAACAGAAATGGCGTCGGCAATCGAAAAGGCACAATGCGTGTGGTGGTTTGCAGAGACAAAAAGTGTTGTTCAAGTTCAACGAAACTTTCGACGTGTTTACCACAAGGATCCTCCATCACGCAACAGTATCCAGGCGTGGAAGGATCAATTTTTATCAACGGGGAGTGTAGTGAACAACACAGCAGTGGTAAATCGCGTGAGTCAGAAGAAAATGTGGAAGCAATAAGAAAGTGTTTCTCACGTAGCCTGAGGAAGTCAATTCGCGCAGCGAGAGGGTAATTGGCAATTCCAAAGTCAACAGTGCATGATCTGGTACACAAACGATTACGTTTGCGTGCGTATAAGGTGCAATTGTTGCAAGAAATTAAGCCCCACGATAAGCCACAGAGAGCAGCATTTGCTACTTAAATTGTGGACAGAATTGATCACGTCAGTATGCACGGGGGGGAGGCAAGGGGCGGCTCCCCTAAATTTTTCTTGCCCCCCCTAAAATTTTCATGGAGGGCTTGCAAAAAATCTCGATTAATTCTATGTGTAAACACTAAGAATAAAATGCAATATAAAAGAGATTATTTCAAGAATTTTTCCATTCTAACTATTTGACAAACACTTCTAAACATATTTTAAACGAGTTAAAGTAAAGTTTATCAGTTTTCTCGAATCTCGATATGAAATGACACAATACATATTGAAGCAAGTTTTTACGAAAAGAAGGAATATGTTCATAATACTTCATGCCACAGTTGTAAAAACGATCTGGGAGGTAGGAGACGAAGTGTGAAGTGCTTGCTGCAAGCCAAATCATAAGAACAGGAGCAGGATCAAAGCGTTTATCTTTTGTCAATTGCAGTAACGGCGGTAGGTTATTGATATTCTATTGTGTAGTTGTAGTACATACATGCATTGCAAAATCCTCGTCAACAGCAAACCTTAGATTAACTGTGGAACAACTAGTTGTAAATTGAATTAAGAGCTCCCAGTTCCATTAAAGACGATTGATTTTAGTAGGGTCCAAATTATTGTGGTGTGATATGTAAAACGAACCGTGGTGGAACATTCACCGAAAAGTAATGGTTGCAAAGGCTTTCATATGTTTGTTCTCGTAGAAGAATAAAGTCAAGCTAAATTACCGTAATTAGATGAGTAACTGAGCAAGTGAACATATTTAACGTTTAAGTTTAAGGATTAAATTCCGGGTTGTGGAGCCAGGACTAGTAAAAATTTGCAAGATTTAGAGGATAAATTAAAGGAGCAGTTCTAGTTAAAAACAAGTTTGGTACAATAGGAAGAGTAACAAAAAACAAAAGACCCGTATTTTTTTATATCTTGATAGGCCATCTCGTTGAGCTTCTACAGGCATTTGTTTTTGACGAATCGTAAATGGTGACGTCATGGGTGGGATATGCGAGAAACTCAATGTGAGTCAGCAATCACTCCCTTGTACGCAGCTGATAAACCTTTAATAGTGCATTGGATTTAATAATTTTGTGTTTTGGATTGTTTAGCAGTCTTGCTCTGTGTTGAATTCTTGAGGGATGTTTTAGTTAGTTGTTTTTTTTACAGCAAAAAAGAGTAGAGAGAGAGAGAGAGTAGTAATTACGTTTGTTGTGCGAAACAGTGTTTCTTCCAGACATGTTTTTAGAGTGGCACTGTCTCCCGGAGCTCTGAGAGATTCCCCCGTAGGAGACCAAAATAATACGTCTATAAGATAATAAATATAATAGTACAGTGTAAAAATAATGTGCCTCTCCGAATACGGAGTGTTTCCCCCCGGATGTTTTTCTAAAAGAAACACTAGTGTGAAGTAGAAAACACGTGTTAGTACAGCGCGTGCTGTGTCTGTGAAGTGAAGTAGAAATGCTTAACACCTGCTGTGTTTTCGGTTGTAATTCTTGTGCAATTAAAGCTGAGGACATAAAGTATCTTTTTTTACGTTTCCAAGTCGTGAAAAATCACCCGATTGATATAAATTATGGCTCAAGAAAATCAATGGGAAAAATGTACCAAATAAAATCACTCGTGTTCCAAACATCTTGAAGAGACTGCCTTCGAGAAGTCAAGTTTACTGAAAGAAAAGTTAATGCCAGTGGCGGATCTAGGCTGGGCCCGGGGGCCTAGGCCCCCCAGTTTTTGAGTGACAAAATTGATTTAAGCTATTATTTAGATATTTTTAAGTTTTTTGTAAACATGATATACCTATCATAGTCTGGGTTCTGACTCCCCCCTCCTGAGTTTTACCGTCTAGATCCACTTCTGGCTAACGCCAGGAGAATTATTTACACGCAAAAAGGGAAAGAATGCTGTTCCAAGTATATTATTGAAACGTTTAAAATCCGAGCCATTGAACAAGCATCGATCTATGTCCAGTTATCAACGTACAAATATCGTACAAGACGCAATTGACGGTTGTAGTCAAGACGAGGCATTAGAGGGTAATAGAGACGATGTCATTCATGATTCTGAAGATACTGCTTTAGAAATAAGCTATACAATGTGAATTAGGGAGTGAAATATACCGGCTTGTAGAAGGACTCAGTGACGATGACTGTTCCTCAAGACATATATTCATAGTTTAATTTCTCTGTATCATGTGACAATGATGATGAAACGGGTGATGAGAGTTGTTCCGCAGACAGCTATGCGAATAAAAGAAATATAACCGGTGAAGTGTTTTCGTTTTCTGGCAAACTTTACAGATGTTATTTCATTTTTGCCTCATACGTTGCGCTCCTGTACATACCTTGAAGCACAAAATTATAGGGTCAGCGTTAAAAATTGCAACAAAACGTGAAAATGAACATACTTATGTTTGGGAATCGGAAGAATGATTAAAGAAAAGGTACTTAGGTGTTGCAGCAATCTCGTCCGCTATCTGCTTACATGATATTGGTTTCGAATTTTTTTTGAAACGCTGAACTTATGCTTTATAGGATACGTTTTGTAATATTATAAAAACGTTTGTACAGCCCACCATCAGATATCATTTTCTACATGCAGATGATATTTGTAAGTCTTTGCAATCAGTTCTGGAAAAGGAAACCGCACTTAGAACGTGCCACAGCACCTCTCACAGACGAAATGCTTGGCACTGTGTAGTATGTAAGCCTGCTCTCGCTCCTTGACCACCAATGACGTCATCACAAAATCTTTCTTCCTCTGTTACTCGCTAACGACTGAACGTATCGCGATCAAACAAACACCATTCCTTTTAGAATTTTCAAATCTACAAATGGAAATAAATTGTAAAAAAATGCATTTCTAAGTCGAACTGGTCCTTTAAGTACCAAAATGTTTTGTATTGTACTTGGGGTGGAGGATCCAGTGGTAGTAGCTAGTTTTCACATAAAAACGTTGTAAATTGGAACTATTTCTTAGTCGTGTACGCGTAATAATTTTGTAATTCAACATGAAAGAAGTAGTGATGCTTTTACTCGATACTAGATGGGTATAGCATTTTACTTACATTGAGAAAAATCCGTTCTCCGGACAGTGATATATTGTACAAATATACGGAATCCTTTTGCTTACTACAAAAATCAGAACGGACCCTACGTTATCCGTATGCTACATAGGCACTGCCCTTAGGTGTTACATCATGCCGTTGCAGGGTGTCTGATGTCTAACAGTCTTCCTTATATTACATACATATATGTATGTTACCTTCGTCAGCTATATATTATATACGTCCATTTGTATGTGAGATCCTGACCGCCTATATTGTTTTATACGGAAAGTATGTATAGATGGAACACTTATATGCTTGCTGTACGTTAAGTCCAAAAACTACAGGATTTACAAATGTAACATACGATATTGCGTATGCCACATACATTATTTTCTCAGTGTAGCATTGAATAACATCATAGTATTTTTTTTAGCTGTTCTGGTATGTCTTCTTGGTATAGTGTGCAGGTGGTTCATTTATATAAAACGTGTTTAATTTAAGATTTTAAACAAGAACATAGTATAAATATTAAAAAAAAAATTCAACTGAAATTGTGAACAAGGGAATTACTTCAAAGTTACCCGTCCACTTAATTTTCAACAAAAAACATAACAAAATTTACAATCATCAATTTCTAAACTTTACTCATTTTATGTTCTGTTACGTTACCTCTAGTGTGTGAGTACGGGGAGGAACCACAATTACATATGGAAATCCATTATTAACCTAAAAGGGAGACTGGCGGGCCGCGCGGTGCACGGTTGTGGGTAGTTAAAGGGGAGTGCGAAGTTGAGAGGGAAGAACGAGCGAAGCGAGAAGCCGAAGTAAGGTGGGATAACGCACTAGTAGGTTACTTAGGTTAGGTTATGTCTACTTCGCACTTACCTTAGTACGTATTTAGGTTTGTAGAGCTCTCCTATCTCAAGCAGAAACTCGTGAACGATTGTTGGTGGTCTTTGTTCTTTAAGACATGAATATTCAAAAAATTAACCTCATTATCAACATGTTTTACAAATGTTAGTGCTGTCAATTCACATCCAGCGCAAAGACCCTGTATACTTATAGGGATGTTTACTCGAAAATTATCCACAATCCAACCATCCAGAGCCTAGAGACAAGTAGTTCCCTCTACTAGCGAATTAGTCCCCGTCTTTATAACCGCTTATCAAAAAATATTACTCATAAATTATGCTTCACTTAGTTATCAAGCACACAAACTATCAAATTATCAATTTCTTCTAGGTAAAGTTTCAACATTTTGATAAAAACGAACGGGCAACTTCGCAAGTTAACCCTAAACATGAGCCTAAGTAAAGTTGAATTTCCTTATTTCACAGTAGATCATCTCTCGTTCTTGACCTTAATGTTAGTATTACATGTGGGACTATTAAGACATTTATATTTTAATTCTAATTCGTGTAGCTAGTAATACCCATTTAATAAAATTCACGATTTTTCATGTAGATTACAGAATGCTAACTTAATGTTTGTGTGTAGACGGGGATAATAGAATTAAGTAGAAGGAAAATACTTAAACATTCAAGAGCAGATATGATGAATGCTGATGTTACTATTTGATGAACTATAATATGGTTGGCTCGGACCCCCCCTAACTTCTACCGGGCCCCCTCTACATTTTTGGGCTGGCTACGGGCCTGGAATTGATTATGACCATAATTGAGGAGTTCTATGTAATAGGGACCCACACCGGCATAGACCCTTTTTTTTAGGGAGATCGAATTTTAAAATTCTTGGTATTAATTCTATACATCTGCAAAATTTCATTCCTATATCGCTAGTCTTGATGTTACTACAGTGAAGGAATTGAGATCATCGTGAGACGAAAGCGAGTATCTGCTGCAGTTATGTTGGTGAGATAGTTGTTTCAACAGAGTTGAACATGTCGCAATGTGCTAACACGAATTCGATATACAAGTCCACGAAATAGAAGAGACAGTTAAATATGCTCATGGATTTTGCTCCTGGATCACTATGAAATTTGCTGTTATAGTGAAACATATTTCTTGTGAGAGATCATTCTTTCAACTAGTGTGATAGGAATTTTGGTTTGTGCCGTCTGAAAGTGGCCAAGGATAAAAAAGTGCTTACCGTTGACAAGTACGTGGAAGTGATGAAATCAATTCGAGAACACCCCTTTCTTTTATGGTAAAACATGGGACACCTGTTGTGAAACCGCAGAATTATGGATTCACAACTATAATGAAAAGTAAAGCATCAGCAACTCGACATTCTTTCAAGAATCAGTCCTGTGTATGACTTTGATTCAAACCATCAGGTGGTATTCTAGCTGATGATGCATATTGCTGCATACATGCCGATTAAGTACTTTAATCGATTACACCGTGACGTAAATCTTGTAGATACTATGCTTGGAAGTCAACCCGCGCAGCCGAACCCAGCTAAAGAACAAGACGTATGGAGTTTGTCCGCTTTCTAGATTCAGATGCTGTTGTTTGGTACGAGGAAGTGCTCTGTCAAGCCAGGCATCAAGGATGCAGAGGATGATCTTCACGAATAGGATTTCCAGCTGTACGTAACGCATAGAGTTGTTTGCAGCGTGCAGGATTGTTACATGTCCAGTTTTTACATAATACATGGGGTTACTTTAATGTACAGTAGAGCGCCGATTATCCGATCGTCGGTCAACCGAACGACCGCTTAACCGAACTGTGTACTCGCTCGCGTCTGTTACTCTCCCACCCTACCGTCCATCATCCCCCTCACTCCCAAACCAAGTTTCCCACATTAGTCGCCGCACTGAGCCACCGCTGGCGGAACATTGCTTCTAATGGGGCCTTCATAAGGCGCTGCTGACCGGCCAAGCCGCCAGTCGCTGTGTTTCAACAATCAGCACACTTCTGCCGGTTTGGCACTGGCTGTAGAAGTACAGTCTAGTACAGTGCAGTGCAGTACAGTACAGTACAGTACAGTTCGATTATCAGAACAAACCAGTTTTCCGAACGCCCATGTCCCCCAATTACTTCGGATAATCGATGCTCTACTGTATTATTGTTACACATTGTTATGTTTACTTTATCTGTGTTCCTTACGTCGTAATTACGTTTTTTTATTCATTTTCACGACGTTTGTCATACGACTGCTGTGATACATGTACACAAGAATCCTAGAAAGTCGTTCTCCCTAAAAAAAAAGCCTATAAAAGCATTTTTGAAAACATTCACATTTGTGTTATAGTGAAATGAACTGTTAGTTTCTTTGTATTTTTTGTAAGAAAAATAATAAATCTATGTTTCTGTTGTAGGGTACACATATACAAATGTTAAATAAAAGATATATCTATGTTTGAAAATTTTAGACTCATTTTTCTTAAAACATGGTTTCCCGTTATGGGCCCTTGTTACATAGAACTCCTCAATTTCCTATTAACGTTGTTTTCTCTTTGAGGCAACTTTTCACTTGTCTGGCTGTGTTAACAGACACAATGTTAGGATATTGGGATCTGAGAATCCGCATGCGTACATAGAACATTCTAGAGACAGTTCCAAATTGAATGTTTAGTGTGCTTTAACACATAATGCAGTTATAGGCCCCTTCTTTTCATAGAGCAAACCATAACAAGAAATGTGTTCTTAGACATGCTTCAACACTTTGCTGTTCCCTAGTTACAACATTTGTAACCTCAAGTTATATTCCAATTGGATGGTGCCCCGACACATTGGAGCCTACAAGTGAGGGAGTACCTTGATACTAAATTTCCTGGCCGTTGGATAGGGCGTGATGGGCCAATTACGTGGCCTCCACGCTCTCCTGATGTTACCCCCTGGATTTCTTCCTGTGGGGGTATGTGAAAGAACTTATGTATTTTGGTGAAAAGATGCGTAACCTTGATGGATTGAAGAACCGTATTAGGAATGCGATTGTTACAGTAACATCTCAGATGTTACATAATACGTGGAGAGAAATTGATTTCACGTTAGATATTGTAAGAGTTACAAATGGAGTTACACTGGTTAGAATGACTTGTAAGTAAGACCAATAAACTTTTTCCGCCTTATGCAGAGTCGTTTCGACGTATGATTAGCGTCATACTAAACTACAGACTACTGAAGGTGACTTATGTTAGTCGAACTCTTTAATATGGCACTAATCGCGCTTTAAAACGACTCTGCATAAGACCCTTTGAGTTCTCCTTTAAAATGCATGTTTTTTCTTCTGTATCTCTGACCATATTAAAACTATACACTCTTAAAAACCGTCAGTCCCATTCTTGACACCCTGTAGATGAAAAGAAGGAGGCACATGTTTGATTAGTACATATGTGATGCAATCAAATCCAGGTGCAATATTGAGTTTGTTTCGTAAACTTATGGTGATGTCTGTTGTTATAGGCTGCGTAAGCAAATTATTTGGTTCGGCTAGATGGTTGTAAGTGAGCTGTAGTCGGATCAGTTTGGCGGTTGATGATGAATTGAAGTCAATGTGGAATATACCACCCAGCTAGCAGAGTGAAGTGCGAATGTATTTGCCTTTTCTGTTTAACACCAAACACATAATTGATTACCCTGATGAACCACTCCCTATATTTCTAATGGAAATTTAAATCGTTCCCACAATGCAACGAAAGTGATTCTGCGACACTACCGGCTAGAGTTGTAACTAACTGCATCGTCTGCTACTGGCAGCAGCTGAGCGTATCATTGGCTAATTCTATCAGACTCACGCGCTCTGAATGACTGGATCCATTGTTACTTTTAAGATCGTGCTGCCCAACTCCGTTGAGTGGCGGCACCATTAGTCTCCGCAGTTTCAGCGTGAAGAGCGGCTGAAACATCTTATACTATACCATTACTTTATGAAACATTTTTTTTGCCCGTCGTCCCGTTTAAAGGGTTGTGCTCCTTCTTCGAGTAAGTGCTGTAATGTAGATCAATTGTCTGAATGGAAATGTAGGTGGTCTAAGAGGTTGTCATGTTTATTATTCCTTTATTCATCATATTAATATTAAACATACATGGATTAAAATGATTCCAGGGAAAAATAAATAAATAACACAAGCAGAAAAATGTTAATGGCTAGAAATGAACATTACCAGTTATTACAATACATAAACACAAACGATTGAAAGGAAAAGAAGGTTACGGGCAGCAGTAATGAAAATAAACAAATCTAATGAATGGATGAATTGCAGTGCTCTGGACGTCACATCACAAGGTTATGTTAGTGCAGACGAATGAAATTATCATCTGTTCCTGGAGCGATTCAGGAACTGATGAAGACAGAGGAGGCTCTTGTTAATAGGTATTACGGTGCATATGATGGATATGTATGAGATGAAAGTTCATGCGGTCGGTAGATTGTATAGATTTCGGGGTCCAACATGTCATCATCTAACTGTAAATGATATAATGTCATGAAGTGTTGGAGAGGAGTGTCAATGAAAGTTGGAGGAGCATCGTTGTCACGGTCGTAGCGGAGTATATCAAGTATCATAGGAGGGGCTGTGCCAAACGTTTGCTGATATAACGTATACGAAGTTGTTCCAGGTGCGTTAACAATTGTGGAAAATCGATCATTTCGGATGTGTTAGACTTCTGCGGCATGCTAGCATAACGTATAGCATGGCGCTCTAGTATAACAAGTTTTTGATAGAATTTTAGGGGCGAAGATGTTCTGGCTGTATGTCCGTAGATTAATGTACTCTGTATGAAAGTTTTATATATATTGAGTACGGTATGTGTCCTTAATCCCCAGGTTGTATCAACTAATCGTTTAAGAAGATTAAGTCGATTTTGCGCTTGACCTATAAGTTTGGTGAGTGTCAAAAATGACACCGAGATACGTAATAGTACTTGACACTGGAATAGGCGTAAGATCAACTTGAAGGCGAAGTAGATTCGGATTTCGATGTACTCGTGAGCAGCGTCAACGTGGTAAGAAAACTATGGTTTGTGTCTTGAAAGAGTTAATATTCAACCTCAAAACATGACATCATCGCACAAATGCATCAATAGCTGTTTACATGGTTTTTTAAGAGATTGTACGCTGCGGCCAGTTGTAAAAAAAGCAGTGTCGTCAGCAAACCGAAATATTGTGGTGTTATTAGGAACAACAAGATCATCGACGTACAGTAAGTATAATAAAGGAGACAAAAATGAGCCTTGTGATACACCAGATTGCAACAAGATAGGATGAGATAGCGTTCTATTGATTGAAATATAAGCTATTCGTCCTATTAAGAAGGAGTGTATGAAGCGGATGTACGAAGTTGGCAGAAGGTAGTTACGAAGTTTATATAGTAAGCCCCGGTGCCAAACTTCGTCAAAAGCTTTTTCCAAATCAAATGTTAGAAGGCAAGAAGGAAAACCTATATTATATTGATTGTAAATAGCTGTGGTGAGACGGAATAATTGATCTTGAGTGCTAAAATTTGATCGAAATCTAGCTTGGTGTATTGGAAGAAGATTATGTGAGTGACAATTGTCGTGCATGCGACGGACAAGGATTGTTTCCAAGATTTTGCAGAGACAACTAGTGAGGGGAATAGGACGATAGGATGTGATTTCTGTTGGAGGTTTCTTTAGTTTAGGAAAGAGAAGAATTTTTGAGTATTCGCAGTCGAGTGGAAAACATCCAGTTCGCAGAATAAAGGTATAGATGTTGCTAAGAAAGAGTAGGAAAGAGTGAGGCGCTTGTCTGATCAGTCCATATAGAACAGAGTCAAATCCTGGTGCAGTATTGCATTTACCTCTAAGAGTATTACTAATAGCTTCGGGGTGAATCGGCATGGTTAGAGGATTATTTGGTTCTAAATCATGATCAGCAGACGAGCGAAAGGAAGTAGAAGCTGCATCGGTATGTCGGTTGATAGTTGATTGTAAGCGATCTGGTGTATGCCAACCGGGTAGAGGTGTAAATATATCTTGAAAATAGGAAGCAAAAATATAGCCTTTTCTGCATCCATGAGGACTGCTTGATGATTATGAAAAATAGGGTAAGGCGTACGAGAAACTCCTAAGTTAATTGATGGAACTTGCACCAATATTTTGAAGGATGTGTTTCATTAGCTAGTGTGTTGCAAGTCTGAATCGAGTGGTGTCTCTTAAACAGTGGCAAAGAGTGATAGTTTCAAGAGGGTAGGCCCAATGTTCTACTACTACTACTACTACTACTACTACTACTAATAATAATAATAATAATAATAATAATAAAAGGAAATAGATTAGATATAAATACTTTACTACAGAAACACAAGAAGACGAATTCACATAAATTTAACGTAATTGTAGTCCATCGACAGCACTTATTCGATCCGGATCTCAATTTTCATAATGAAATTCACGTATATGACTCTCAGTTGATCCTAATTCGCCGTAATGCAGTTTAATTGTTTAATTGGGCGTGATCGGATGGGGAAGATGTATTATCACATTATCTGCGCTTTACAAGAAACAAATGCCGCCTTATGCAGGGTCGTTTTGACATATGATTAGCATCATACTAAAGGCCTGACTACTGCAGGATACATGTTAGTCGATCTTTTTAGTGTGGCACTAATTACGCGTCAGAACGACTCTACCTAAGGCCCATGTTATTTGGTCTACCTGTACTGAAACAAACTCTGGTTGTAAAATTTCGTCTTTAATTATATTGTTCAAAACACATGACAAGCATTCAATCAAGTTATTTTGTGTGTCACTTAATTCTCCTTTAAAAGCAGAATCATACTTAAATTTTTTCATACGCTGCTCTTTATATGTCAACAACTCCAAATAATTTTTTGTACCAATGCATGCAGAATTCTCTTGCACTTTGCTGTATTTTCAACCCAGGCGTTGGTCTTCGTTCCTTAGTAACACATTAATTTTCAAAAGACTACTGACATAGAAGAGTCTTTAATTGGAACAACGTAACGGAATAAAGGGCCATTACTTTGCGATAATAGGCGTAGCACCTTTAGAATTGTTAGTCCCAGCTTTTGCGTTGCGTTAGAGGCCACAAAATTAATCAAAGTTGGTACGGAATCGGGCCCTATGTTCACTTGCTCTTTATTTGTTTGACATATGGAATCGAAATCGAAGGTCTCGAGAGAAACGCTTTATGTAAAAACGAAAGTCGATAAGCGCTGAGGCCGGTCTCTTTCGCAGGTAATAATCAACACGTTCTCTCGCTGGATTTTCATAGTAGCTTGGCTGCTGTTCTACTGCCGCCTGAGACACTGCTCAGTGAGCCTCCCAGCAGTAGTGCTAACCACGATTTCATTATCAAACAATACTTTTTTTCAACTTAGAAAACTATCATACATTCTGTGCAAGAAAAATGAATTAATTTTAAATTATAATTTCTGAAAGTAAATGGGTAGGCCGGGCCTCAAGGCCTCTTACGAACCTTCGCCACTGCTCTTAAATGCAACAATATAATTATGAGTGATGCTTAGGTGTTGGCGATGAAGCCGAAGCACATCAAGGTTACCCGTAGCGAGATATTCACGGAAAGCTCTGCGGGATGCTGAAATAAATGGTAAATATTGCGGAGGTAACTTAGTTTTGTGTAGCTGCACTCCGATTATTGTAATGAAACGTTGTGCTACGTCTTGAAGGGCTGAAGTAAGTGCAGTGATTGTTTTATCGAGTTCGTATTGTGTACTAGGCATTGCGAGCGTAGTTACTGCAGTGCCTAAATCGGTGCGACATTGTTCCCCATTTGCTCTTTGGCAGCAGTAGACTTTCTGAGAAGGAGGCTTCGGCTGAGTGTTTGGAGAACAATGAAGTTCGACTTTGGTGGGGACATGGTTGCTACCTATGGAGTCAAGTATATAATATATGAATGGACTGAAAGAGTGAAGATGAAGTTATGAATACATCAGGAGTAGTGAGACTGATAGGACGTGTATATTTCGGTAAAGTATAGAATTCAGCTCATGTTTCATTTCGAACAAAATCGAGGAAGTTATTATTGTCACGTTGGAAGTGGTTATGGAAATTGAGGTCGGCCATGATAACGTCATATCGGAAGTTGGTATCAATATAGCGGAATGAATCATAGTTGAAAGCTCTGCTTGGACGATAGTAAATAGTGATAAAGGTAACTGTTTTGCCTCTTAAATAAATTGTCCTGATATTATGTTCGCGAAGGTGAAATGCAGGTGTAACATTAACTGCGCGATAAGGAAGATTTGGCCGAATACCAATAGCTGTGCCTCCGTAGAGAAGTGGTCCAGTTGGAGTGTCGTGTCGGAGTAAGTGTTACTTCGGTATATAGCATGTTAAATATGACGCAAGATTAGTTTCATTAAGAGCAAATGCGGCAATTTGTTCTTCCTGGAGGAGCTGTGTAAAGAGCACTCGGTGCGTCAACAGTGATCGTATGTTAACCTCTATCGACAATTTGTAGCACCTATGCTACATCTGGATTTTATTATTTTTATGAAAGACCCAAACTTTGGTTGTGCGAATGACCACTTGTAGTGCCTTTACTACACAAACCGCAACGCGTCAGTCATTTTTTCAAGAAAGTGTGCCGTTGGAGGGTAATGACGATTTTGTAAGAATGGCATCGGAAGCACGTCTCCGCTTAGAGAAGAAAAAAGAAGATAAGTTTATTATTTTTCTGAAAAACTGGCTTTTTTATTGTGAAGTAAGGAAAATATAAAAAGAAGAATGTGTAGAAATTGATTGTTGGTGTAATTTGACAGAAATAGACTTTGCAGCGCTATATTGGGTTCTAGCGACGATTTTACATAGTAAAGCAGTGTTGATAGGTGTGTTTCATTCATGATACTAAACTGCAATATTTTTTTTTCACTGAAGTTGTATAAATATTTATCTAGCTATTGTGAGGCTCAAGTTTTAGCCTTTATTTACTATAATTTGAAAGCAAATAGAAAGGGTTATTAATAGTTTTTCCGAATATTAATACAGGGCGTATAAATTTTTCTACAACTTTGAAAACTCATATTGATGTATTCATTTATCTTATAGACATGTCTTTGGTGTCGTTTGTAGCAGATCATATCAAGTTTTGACTCACGTAGTACACTAGTGGAAACATATCTGGTCTTTAACTACCTGAAATCAGTGATGCTGATGGAGATAACATACCGAGCCAGAATCAGAATGAAAGCAGTTGAGAGGGTGAAGAAGACAACCAAATGGGCGACCAGACGATAAAGCATTACAACAACATGCATAGGGTTGATCTCTTGAACAGGGTTATTTCAAAGTATGCTATGATAGCAAAGATTAATAAGTGGGTAGTTAGAGTTATCCACCACTTTTTGACTTCTCATTTGCTGCAGCATGGTTTGAGTAGTTGCCGGATCTAACAGATTACCGAAGAAAGACACTCTTGATTACTTTGAATTCAGAATGGCAATTGCTGATGAGTTGATATATCCAATGAGAAGTGCCCATACATCCCTATAAATTGAAGAATCTGATTAAAATTCTGAAACAGCAAAATTCATCTGCTACTACTTCGAGAGGAAAAAGGTGCAAGGTTCCACCATTGCCACCAGAAGGACTTCCAAAAAGGTCATGTTTACACATGCCAGACTACGTGAAAGACGGGTGGCGAGCTAGATGCAGACTGAAGGGATGCACGCAGTTCACATACTTGCAATGTACAACTTGTAAGGTAACCTTATACTTCAGTGCCAAGCAGGGGTAAAAGTGGATCTGAAAAGGTAGGGAGACGGATGACGTCACGCCGTCTTAGGTGCCTATCTTTCCCCATTTTAATTTTTTTTGGAAGTGAGGGGACGCCATAGATACTTTGCAAGTGGGGAGCGGCGTCCTCCCACGTTCCTACTCTCTTTTACCCCTGATGCCAACAGAAATTGTTTTAGGAGCTTTCATACTTCAAATGCCTTCTTCTAAAGTTTGATGGCTATCTCAACATGCTGTTAACATATGTGTACATGTGTAATATTTTAATAAATAGATGTTTAATGTAAACACTAAATGGGTAAAGTTTAATGTAAATGCTGAAAACAATGTTTATTGTCTGCCAGCTATCACTTCAAATGGATATATTTAAATATTGCAATATGAAAAGGTGTAAAACGCTTACGATATGATTATTTACTACAATGGTAAATACTTCAAAATATCATCATTACGACTCATTGTAGCACCTACGGTACATGACGACAGTAAGCCACTAATACAAATGCTGTATTTTGAATAATACAAATATTACTTGTGTATTCAACTTCAAAGTAAAATTTTACGAAAGAATTCACTGAAATTCGAGTTGTAGATGATTTTTGGGTCGATGGAGGTTAAGAAAAAGTAAATTGTGACTCATAGTGAAACTGAATATGAGTGCGTAGGTAGAATTGTCAATATTAAACAAACTTGAAGTAGTTGGATTTGAAAATGCACTGTCGGTCCGGAATAAGTTGCATGAAGTTGTAGATTAAACAATAGTTTGGCTGCTTGTATGATTTGCGTTAGAATATGATTGCGAAGAAATGGATGGATGTTATGTAGAGAAATAGTGAGGAAACGGAGTAGATCTTCGATAGTAACTGGATGACGTAACGAATTTGCTGGTGGAGTTGATGCATCGACCGAAAGTATTGGAACGAGTTCAGGTTCAGCTTGGATCAGGTTGAGCCTTAGCTTTACATTTATAGCTGTACGTTGGGTGACGTTCAGAACAGCGATCACAACGTGGGGGTTCTTGAAGGTTTGGGCAATTTTTGGTAGGATGTTCGCGGGAACAATAATCACATTTGATGTTTGTGCTTTCAGCTGTCGAGTGTGAATTATACTATTGGCATTTCTCGCATCGAATAGGCAGAGGTGCTGGCGTGCGAGATGGATCAATCTTATATAGGCGTCTATAGATATATGCGAACTTGGATAGAAGTTGGTCAATCAGCTGTTGTTGGTCAGTCAACACTCGTACGAGACAAGTTGGCCCCTGGTTGTTCTTGATCCTAATACACTTTATAGGTAGTCCTTCCTGATGAAATTCAGGATGAATTTCGTAATTAGTAAGATCAGGTTCTACATCACTAATAACTACATACAGCATAGGAATTCGCCGTGGAGGAGGAGGAGTTTTACGTGTATTCAGTTTAAAGTAGAAATCTTTGCTTTCGTCCCAAAAATTCTGTTACTTAAATTACGTCTAATTCTTTTACTTTTCCCGAAAACTTTGTAACTTTGGCGTACTTATTAAAAACAGTCCGTCATAAAATAGTATTTTTACTGTTAAAATGACTACGGTAAGTATATATAAAAAAGGATTCTGTAGGATATTAAATTACACTTTCGGAGGAATTTTTCACAAAGTAAGAAACCAGTAATTCGTGTTTACAAATGATATACCACAAGTGTGAAATCATTACAAATGCTCTAACTTATATGATATTATGCAATATGAAGTCTTTTTCGACTTTATGCGCATATCCGTCGCTGACGCAGCTGCTCCCTGCAGACTGACTCCCTCCAGCGTCTCTGGCCTTACTCGGTTAGATAGCATTGTCGCTTTTAGTGGCCACGTTAAATTTCTGCTTTTTGATCAGTCATTTTTAAGACATATGTCCGACGCGTATTTATATCGTAAGGGGTACTTTTTCTAAACTGTATTGGCACCCATTAATGCCATTCGTATTCTAAGACACTGTGAGCAAATTTCGCGATGAAATAATTGCACACGATATGACAGGAAGTAATAGGATAGAACGAAATCATTTCCAGGAAACATCAGGTTGCAGGCATATTAACAGTTTGTACGTAATTATTTGGGAATGCACCAGAGTAATAATGGGGTATCGAAACACGTAAAAATAATTTAATATGCTCGATATTAGTGTCAAGCCCATAGTTTTTGGGGCCTTTGTGTACAGTAATGAAAGTTCGAACTCATTAACACAACATCTAAGGGGGTTGACGTAGTGGTCCCCAGGGATGAGTTATCGAAACATGAAAACATAATTTAAAATGATTGATATTAGTGTCAAATCCATCGTTTTTGGGACCGTTGTGTTCAGTAATGAAAATTCGAACTCATTAACACATCATCTACGGGGGTTGAAGTAGGGGGTCCCCCAGGGGTGATACCGATACATGTAAAAATAATTTAAAATGCTCGATATTAGTGTCAAATCCATAGTTTTCGCGGCCGTTGTGTTCAGTGATGATACTTCGAACTCATTAACACATCATCTAAGGGGCTTGAAGTAGGAGGTCCCCAGGGGTGATACCGAAACATGTAAAAATAATTTAAAATGCTCGATATTAATGTCATATCCAAAGTTTTCGGGCGGACCGTTGTGTTCAATGATGATACTCCGAACTCATTAACACATCATCTAAGGGGTTGAAGTAGTCGTCCCCAGGGGTGATAAGGAAACATGTAAAAATAATTTAAAATGCTAGATATTAGTATCAAATCCATAGTGTTCGGGCAGGCCGATGTGCTCAGTGATGATACTTCAAACTCGTTAACACATAATCTAAGGGGGTTGAAGTAGGAGGTCCCCAGGGTTGATACCGATACGTGTAAAACTAATATAAAATGATCGATACTAGTGTCAAATCCAGTTTTCCGGGCCGTTGAGTCTAGTGATGAAACTTCGAACTCATTAACAAAGCATCTTAGGGGGCTTGAAGTTTGAACGGCCCTCTAAATTGAGTTTTCATATTTGCTACATCATACTGAGTTAAGTGATGGTTTTTGCAATCATTCAGACACCATACCCTCGCAAGAGAGAGAGAGAGAGAGATGAAATCTTTCAGTTTAACATCCAATAAATGTGCTCCTTACACTGTAAAACGGACGATATTAGTGTCAAATACATATATTTTATGGTCGCTGAAACTCTGAAAGAATAAGTATAAAATTCACGTACAGTACGTATGTATTATCTGTCAGGAAAGTAAATGTACACCTGTTTTTCGAGTCTGGCATTCCTGCTCTCCATCCGTGGAGAATATGAGAATTAAATCAATCAAATGTTTACTGAGGGGCAAAAAGAAAAGTTTAATCTGAATAAGACATTGTAGAGGGACACAAGCTGTGAATACGAATAGTGCATAGTTAAAATAAATAACGACACCGAAAGAGAAAGCCACAAACAGCTGTTAAACTTAGGAAAAAGAGTAAAATTTGTTGAAGTGGGAACAAAACAAAAACACAACAAATACGCCGAAAACTAAATGTTCACCATGCCATGATCTTAGTGTAGTGGTTAAGGTAATGGCTTACAAATGCAAAGGTCGCCAGTTCGAATCTTCGATGAGGACATTTTTAAAAATGTTTTGTTTATAATACATGCAGCTCATGAGAGATGGTAAAAGAGGTCGTATTTAGTCTTTCGTAGCAATTATTATTGGTAAGGTTTAGTACTGATAATACTTTTGTCTTTGCGTATTGCTTTTATTCATTTCTTCATTTCAAAAGACAAAAATATCCGAACAAATGTCACCAGAATTCCTCATATTTTGAATGTAAACGCCATTTGCAATTAGTAAAGAATAAAAATTGAACGTTCCGATGTAGCTGCAAAAAGGAAAAAGAAAAACATGGAAGTAGACCATACTCATGGTTATTAAAAATACAATTTCTACATGCCTTAAACCTCCCGACCACGTTTCTACGTTAGCAAGTAAGAGGTTTGTGTTTAGGTTAGGCTGGTCAATACGTTTTGCAAAGGGGCCCGGTTTAGCTCTGACGCACCACAGGTGCGAGAAGGGAGCAAAACACTTTTTCTCTCTCCCTCTGTGTGTCTGTTTATCTATCTATCTGTATATATATAACACTATTTGTGAATGCCATAACCACCCTAATTTTCAGCGGATTGAGATGAAACTTGGCATAAACATTAATTGTTGAAATATCTTCAGTTCGTTAACCAGAATAATCAGACGAAAGTGTTCAAAATGGCGCTCCTTTAAACTCTTAAAACTTCCAAGGGAACCAAATTTCGCCCATAAATGGGTATTCAGAAAGTTTGAATAACTTTCCCTCTTTTACTGAAATATTTGTGTGCAGAGACTTATTGAAATATTGGACCCGATAAATCGCATAAAGAATGTTCACGCCCTTTTCGCTACGGTCAGGCTTTTTTTTTTTTTTTTGTAGGAGGGGGTTATTTTCGTATCGGAACAAGATGATTGTTAGTGATGATATGAAATTACACATTGAAAGTGAAGCGTGTTATTTGAAAGAATAATATAATAAATGTGCTTTCCTCTACCACAGAGAACTGTAAATCATGTAATTCGAGTTCGGGAGCCTGAATGGCGAGGAGTGTTATTTGATTTGCTTTTTAGTAACACATTGCATTGCAAATAAAGGTAGGCAACATTAGTGGTAAGTAAAGCAATAATAATAATAATAATAATAATAATAATAATAATAATAATAATAATAATAATAATAATAATAATAATAATAATAATAATAATAGAAGTTTTAAACTTGCCGTTGAAAAGGGTTCCGTACCTTCAAGACAGAGGCGTAGGGAAGGGGGGGCCGGAGGGGCCGCTCCCCCAAAGAGGTCCGATAATGTACTTTGGTACTTTGATGTTTGTAATTTTTTATATATTTTTTGTTTGTAATTTTTCTATATGTGCCTATAACAGCACTTGCCCCCCCCCCAAACACACATCCTGGCTACGCTACTGCTTCAAGACACACCTCTGCAACTACCAACATTTTAAACCAACGTTCCATTGAAGTTTAATGTAGAAAGTATTCTACTGTATGTTTTAAGGAAAATAACTATAATAAATATAACTGAATATCACGCAACAGTAAGGCATATAATAAACTAATTTTTAGGATATGCAGAGGTAAATATAAAAGATTTGCTACAAAATACCTACACAGAGCATAATTCAATGAGCTCTGAAATATAATGTAACGAAATAGCCTATGAGATTCAGTCTACAGAGCAATTGTTACTTAAAGAATGGACATACACTATTTCGAGAATCGAGACAAGAAGGGAAATGTTTACGATACTTTTCGTCTCGTCTCGATTCTCATCTCCAAAGAGAGACGAAAATTTTGAGTTAGCCTTGACCCGTCTCGAATGTAAAATGTTAATTCTCATGTTATTCTATTTGTTTTAGAAACGAGATGAGAAAGTCCTCTTCTTGTGAGCAACATTAAACCAAACCGAAATATTCTTTCCAAATGTCACGCTTCTGCTTGTAATGGTATGACCTGAGCGATAATTAGCTCCTAGCTTTTAATCTTCTACGAGATAATAATAATTATTATTAGTTTATTATTATTATTATTATTATTATTATTATTATTATTATTATTATTATTATTATTATTATTATTTATTATTATTATTATTATTATTATTATTATTCCTGAAAATATGATATTTCAAATATTGAAACATCCGAGTATTCAAATATCTGAATATAATAAAACATATGTTATCGCTGATCAATCGCAATCAAAAATCCTAAAGTAAAAAGTAAAAAGTAAAAAGTAAAAAAAAAAAAAAAAAAATCACAATGTGCATTCGCACAAGCACCTTGACCACTCAACCGCGATCGCTATGCGGTAAAACATTCGTTTTTTGTCTGCTTACATAAGGTTTCTTTGTCTCCGCTTGCAAACTTGTATGTTATGTTTCTTCGATTCAAAATGTCTTTCGTATTTCCTTTATGAAGTCGGCAAAGTTTACATTAATAACTTGAGTTGTTCTTAAACCGCTGGTTCACAAGTTTATATTTTCTCCACACGAAACTAGAAATATGACAGATTGAAATCTCATACACCCCATTTCTTTCAAAGCAGTCGCCATTACCTGGTCAAAGACGTATTTCCGCCACGATTCATATTAACCAAAATAAATTCATTTTTTGGAAGCGGAACTTTCACTTTCCGGATTTCGGAAAATTATGAAATTCAGTTAAACTCCGGAATTCAGAATAATTTCGGAACTTGGAAAGAACCCGGAATTTAGAAAATTCCGGAATTGAGAAAAACTCCGGATTTCGAAAAAAATCGGATTTTTCCGAATTCCGGAATGTTAAACAAATCAGAAATTTCTAAATTCTGGATTTTTCCGAATTCCGGAATTATTCCAAAATCGGAATTTTCCGAATTCCGGAATTTGTCCGGTTTTACTTTCGGGAGTCCGAAAAGTAATAATTCCGGATAGTGATAGCTTGCAATACAGTGGTCGTAATCCCTAACGACACAGAGAGTGAGCAGTGCCCTGCCCGCTGGTTTAGTGGCTAGCACGTGCGCCTTTGATGTATGGTATCCCGGGTTCGATTCCCGGCTGGAGAACATCTATGATTTTTAACTGTCCTCGATGTTTCTGTGTTCGTGACCCTGTCGTTATAAGTTATTAGAAAAAGCAAGTTAAACGAGTGAAGCAAGTAAAATTAGCAATAAGTAAGTTACTGAAACACGTTCGGTGAGTCAGTTAAAAAAGGTGGACAATGAACTGACTGTTCGCGCCGTCCATGCGAGTTCGAATCTATCTCGGCATGATTTCTTATCCATTTGAGAGAAAGTATTATTTGTTTTCGCTAAGGTTGTCACACTCTTCGTATTTTTCGCTATCGTTTACAATTAAAGTAACTGGCTATTCTTATTCTTTCTACGAATGATGGATCTTCTCTTTGGCTTCATGTCAAACATGCACACGTAATGAAAAGACGCTGTCGATAATAATAATAATAATAATAATAATAATAATAATAATAATAATAATAATAATATGAAATATTACTAGCTAAGTCGTGTGTGTATTTCGACAATATAATTTTATATTATTATGTGGAAATAAGTAAGGCTGGCTGGTGCCCGCCCCTCCCCTAATTTTTTCGATACGCCTTATGAGTCCACGGTGTCCAGCGTTGGTCCCATCTCACTATCACCTCCTGTTCTCTCGATATAAGTTATCGACCTTTTGCCTAAAGAGGGCTCTGCTTGGCTCCATCACTACCCACGGCAATGACTCTTCGTTCATTTTTCATTGAAATCGCTTATTTTTCTGAGTACTATGAGTGCATACTGTCCAACGTTGCTCCCATCACTCAACAGTTTCCCGTTCTCTCGATATAAATTGCTAATATTTTGTTTGTAAGGAAGATATGGCGTTACAATTGGAAGATATTGCTTTGCCACAAACAACACCTATTATTATTATTATTATTATTATTATTATTATTATTATTATTATTATTATTATTATTATTATTATTATTATTATTATTATTATTGCTTTACTTACCACTAATGTTGCCTACCTTTATTTGCAATGCAATGTGTTACTAAAAAGCAAATCAAATAACACTCCTCGCCATTCAGGCTCCCGAACTCGAATTACATGATTTACAGTTCTCTGTGGTAGAGGAAAGCACATTTATTATATTATTCTTTCAAATAACACGCTTCACTTTCAATGTGTAATTTCATATCATCACTAACAATCATCTTGTTCCGATACGAAAATAACCCCCTCCTACAAAAAAAAAAAGCCTGACCGTAGCGAAAAGGGCGTGAACATTCTTTATGCGATTTATCGGGTCCAATATTTCAATAAGTCTCTGCACACAAATATTTCAGTAAAAGAGGGAAAGTTATTCAAACTTTCTGAATACCCATTTATGGGCGAAATTTGGTTCCCTTGGAAGTTTTAAGAGTTTAAAGGAGCGCCATTTTGAACACTTTCGTCTGATTATTCTGGTTAACGAACTGAAGATATTTCAACAATTAATGTTTATGCCAAGTTTCATCTCAATCCGCTGAAAATTAGGGTGGTTATGGCATTCACAAATAGTGTTATATATATACAGATAGATAGATAAACAGACACACAGAGGGAGAGAGAAAAAGTGTTTTGCTCCCTTCTCGCACCTGTGGTGCGTCAGAGCTAAACCGGGCCCCTTTGCAAAACGTATTGACCAGCCTAACCTAAACACAAACCTCTTACTTGCTAACGTAGAAACGTGGTCGGGAGGTGTAAGGCATGTAGAAATTGTATTTTTAATAACCATGAGTATGGTCTACTTCCATGTTTTTCTTTTTCCTTTTTGCAGCTACATCGGAACGTTCAATTTTTATTCTTTACTAATTGCAAATGGCGTTTACATTCAAACTATGAGGAATTCTGGTGGCATTTTTTCGGATATTTTTGTCTTTTGAAATGAAGAAATGAATAAAAGCAATACGCAAAGACAAAAAGTATTATCAGTACTAAACCTTACCAATAATAATTGCCACGAAAGACTAAATACGACCTCTTTTACCATCTCTCATGAGCTGCATGTATTATGAACAAAAAATGTTTAAAAATGTCCTCACCGAAGACTCGAACTGGCGACCTTTGCATTTGTAAGCCAGCACCTTAACCACTACATCAAGATCATGGCATGGTGAACGTTCAGTTTTCGGCGTATTTTTTGTATTTATTTTTTATGTTCCCACTTCAACAATTTTTACTCGTTTTTCTAAGTTTAATAGCTGTTTGTGGCTTTCACTTTCGGTGTCGTTATTTATTTTAACTATGCACTATTCGTATTCACAGCTTGTGTCCCTCTGCAATGTCTTATTCAGATGAAACTTTTCCTTTTGCCCCTCAGTAAACATTTGATTGATTTAATTCTCATACTCTCCACGGATGGAGAGCAGGAATGCCAGATTCGAAAAACAGGTGTACATTTACTTTCCTGACAGATAATACATTAGACGACACACTTGAAGCAAACTGTGAATATACATTTGTTTCACTCCCATGCAATACGAAGAAAAGTTAAAAATCATTTTAACAACTTAAAAGGTATGCTTTTTGTTTCCTTGAAATTTCTGTCTCTCCGTATAACGAATTGAAATATATATATGTACTGTTTATATTTATCTGGACTATGGTTATAAGTAACGAGATGCATTTCTTTTTTATTTTAGGTTGAATACAAATAAACCAAGATACACGTATATCCGTTATCCTTATCCCTATTGATATCGTTATTCCTTTTTTAAATACTTATATATGTTCTCTTTTTTACACACCCATATATATTCTTTTGAAGTACTTATATCCTTATATATATATATATATATATATATATATATATATATATATATATATATATATATATATATGTATATATATATATATATATATATATATATATATATATATATATATATATATATATACACATTCCGTTTTACTTAATACTTATATATTGTGTATAAATGCTTACATATACATACATATAGGAAAATATCCTTTTTCAATTACTTATTATACATATAGGGAGAATAAAATGGAAAGCAAGCGTACACAAAAATTACGGCCTTTATTAATGACATAGAAGAAGAAGAGAACGTAGCAAATAAAGAGACGCAAGTTCTTCTAAGGAAGATAGATGACGTAATCGGGATAGAAGAAGATGATGATTATCATGAGAGGAAGGAAGGAGTCCATTAGGAAGAAGAAGATTATGATGATGAAAGGAAGAAGAAAGGAACACATAAAGAAAAAATAAGATTACTAACAGATACAGTTGCTCAAAAAGAAGAAGTAGAAAGAGATGTAGTTAATGAAATTGAAATAGCAGCAGCAGCAGAAGAAATGATCACCAGTGCCAAAGAAGAAGAAGAAGAAGAAAGAGGTGCAGTTAATGAAATTCAAATTGCAGAAGAAGAAAAAGAAGATGAAGGAGAAGAAGAGAAATATAAAGTACTATTAGAAATATTGGAAAATGGATGTGATAGAATGATAACACAGTAAGAGGAAAAGGAAGCATCCTTCTGTATTGAAAAAAATACAAAAAATGGTTACAAGAAGAAGAAGACGTCAAAGAAGGGACAAATGATGTAGAGTTGCTAAATGTCACGTTTTCGCAGATAAAGGAAGGCTTACGATGATGAAGAGAAGACAGAGGAAGAAGAGTTTTACGAGAATGAGTTACAAAATTGGCTTAACAATTTATTTCCCAATCCTGGAAAAGAAGAGGAAGAAGAAATATATTCACCCTTTATGGAAATATTAGCAGAGGCTAACCCTCAACACGAAGAAATAGAAGTTTATTTAGACGAAATAGAAAAAAGAATGGATGAATTGCTATCTGAATTTCAAGCAGAACGAAACACAAATGTACAAATGGGATTTGGAAATAACAGGCGTAATCATGGAAACAATAGAATTCATATAATAGAAGAGCTAGAAGACAACACAGAAGATACAATATGGAGGGTACAATGCTAAGAATTCGATTAGCCCCCGTGCTTGCAGATGAGAATCCTTTTACTGCAATTGAAACAAGTTACGGGCTCTAATAGATTATTTACTACATAATGTGGACAAGCATGATTACATAGGAATAACAATCACAAATGAGGCAGAAGGATATCGCCCTTTCTGGTTATTATTCAGAGAAGCAAGAAATCTTTCAGCAGAAGTATTATGGACGAGTTATGAGAAAGTACTGCAAAGTAATGCTGCTTTTCTTAGAAATGAAGATTGTATAGTGAATTTTCATCATGTACGTATGCCAAGAGGACAAGGTCCTTTGAGACAACGTTATGAATACCAGTGAATATGTAAAGGTAAAACAGGGTATTGTTACAATTAAGAAGAAAGGTACAAGATGTTTAGCACATGCAATCGTCGTTGCCATAGGATTAAGAAAACATAAGGGGAGAAATCAAACGGAATACAGAATATATGTAAAACAATATAAATATATAATAGATAAAAGAATCACATGACCTGTGTGAAGCAGCCTGTGTAGATCTCAGTCATGGTGGTGGAATTCCTGAAATTCGTAAATTTCAAGAACATTTCAAGGATTATAAAATCACAGTGTATAGGAAATTTTCAGGAAGCGATGTCATGTTTTAAGCATCACTAAGTGATAACGAGAGAACATCTTTAAATTTACTTTTCATAGATAATCATGACACGTCATTGAAAGCTTGACAGCATGTTTTACCTGCAATTTTTATTGCGAAAGTTGTCATAAAAATTATTAAAATCATGAACATTTGAAACATCGTACAGCTGTATATTATCGTTGTCATCTCAAGGCACCATGTGACTTTAAAGAAGCCCATATTACATGCAATGATTGTAATCGAGAATTTTATGACCAGTCATGCTATGAATATCACAAGTCACCTCCCTATCAAAATGGAAAGAATCTATGTTCAATTGTGAAATGTTGTACCCAGTGATTGAAAATTTATGTGCTGAAAAAAAGGATCTCACCTATGTGGAAAAACGTATTACAATATTTGCTATACTACAGTACCACTTAATCATGAATGTTACATGAAAGTAAGTGAAAGAAGATCTAAAAAGCCAAGGAGAAAATTATCATGTAGAAGAAAGCTATTATTGTATTTTATGATATTGAATGTACACAAGATACGAAAATAAAAGGTGAGGACGGAAACATATGTGAACATATACCTAATGTTTTGGTTAGTCAGCATGCATGTTACCGTTGTTATGAAGATAATAACATAAAAATGATTGTATCGTTTGTGGAAAACCGAGAAAGTATATTTGATGGAGAAAATATAATAGAACACTAAAACATCTACAAAAACGACGTCCAAACATTAAATCAGTAACATGCATTGCACACAACTCGAAGGGTTATGATGCACATTTCATCATTAAGACCGTGGTTGAGAAGATGAATTAGACTCCAGAAGTAATCATGAATGGGTCAAAAATTCTATCTCTTAAAATAGTGAACTTAACTTTCATTGATTCACTAAGTTTTCTTCCTATGCCTTTAAGTAAATTAAGTGGTGCGTTTGGTCTTCAATCTTCCAAAGAATATTTCTCATAGTTTTTCAATCGACGTGAGAAGCAAACATATGAAAGTACACTTCCAGACATTAGGTATTATGGAGTAGATACTATTAAAATAGACGAAAGACGCAAGTTTCTGCAATGGAATACTGATCATCGAAATAAATATAAATCCTGTTGATCATAAAATGAAAGAAGAACTCATCAAGTATTGTGTACAGGATGTCGAAGTATTACGCCAAGCAAGTATTTCCTTCATGAATACATTTGAGTCTTAAACAAATGTAAATCCCTTACTTGAATGCATTACAATCGCTAGTGCATGTAATTTGGTGTATCAAAGATATCTCTTAAAGGAAAATACGATTGGTATCATACCGAAGAACGGGTATGGATGGAGATATGTACAATCAATTGAAGCAGTACAATGGATAGCTTGGGAAGAAAAAACAAGAAACATTCAAATTGCCAATGCTGTACGTATTAAGGAAAACGAATTGCATCAATGAAAGTAGATGCTGAATGGACAGACCTTGATACAGGAAGAATACACGTGTGGGAGTATGAAGGATGTTGGACACATGGCTGTATTTTTGCTACCCTAACAACAGAGATAAACCCATATATAACGATGCTACAGATATCATGGAATTTCGATATGAAGCAACAAAGAAGATTAAAAAAATAAAAGATTTTGGCTGTGAAGTGCACGAAATATGAGCTGCGAATTTAAAAAACAATTGGCAGGAAATGAAGAGATGAAGAAGTATGTTAGTAATCATCCATACACAAAGAAAACACCGTTCAATCCTCTTGACGCTGTTTATGGAGGAGTGTAAATGCCATACGTTTGTATAATAAAGCACAAGAGTCTGAAGAAGAAACAATCTGTTACAAAGGTGTTATTAGTCTTTATTCTTATATATGTAAAACTTAGGAATTTCCAATTCGTCACCCCACTAACTATCTGCCTGGAGATTCAAATATTTTCAGCATTGAAGAAGTAGAAGGATTAGTTAAGCCAAGTATTCTACCTCCAAAAACTCATTTACATCCAGTTTTACCTTACAAACATTACTAGATTGATGTTTCCACTTTGTCATACATGTTGTGATGAATTAAACCAGACACCTTGTAATCACAGCGATGAAAACCGAGTTCTACATGGTACATGGTTAGCAGATGAAGTAAGAAAAGCATTGGAAAAGGATATAAATAATGGATATTCATGAAATTTGGGCATATAATGTTCAATATGATGAACTGACAAAAATTGGCGGCTTATTTGCAGAGTACATAAACCCTTCTTGAAAGCAAAAACGGAAGCTAGTGGCTGGCCATCATGTTGTGAAACAGATGAGCTAAAGGAGAAGTACATACAGCAATTTTATGAAAAGGAAGGAATACGTCTAGATGTAAAGAAAATTAAACACAATCCCGCAGTTAGGAGTTTAGCTAAATTAATTTGGGGTAAATTTGGTCAACGTGAGAACATTGGGCATATAAGCATTATTAATGACTCCAAGGAATTATATGAGAAATTAAGATCTCATGATATAGACGTACATAAAATATTTCCAGTAAACTATGACATGTTATATGTATATTGGCAATACAGAGATGAGGTTCCTGTTTCACTACCAACAGTAAACGTTATCATAGCCACATACACAACAGCACAAGCAAGATTGGAATTGTACAGATATTTAGAACAATTACAAGAAAGAGCATTGCATTTTGATACTGATTCAGTAATTTATGCGCAAAAAAACCTGGTGAAAGTACAATTCCAACTGGTGACGTTTTAGGTGATTTAACAAATGAAGTACTTGAATATAGAAAAGAGGCCTATATTTCATAATTTGCATCGGCTGTACCCACAAACTACTCGTTACGTATTTTTGATCCCAGTACAAAGGAGTTTCAAGGTTGCAAGATACGGGGCTTTTCATTAAACTATGAATCTTTGAAACACCCAAATTTTGATGTAATGAAGAAAATGATAATAGATAGTGAAGAGGAGGCAGAAGAAGAAAACAATCGTCCCACCGAATTTGATATTACCAATGGGAAAAAATGCCGCGGGAAAGATCATACTATAGTCAGCATGCCCGAAACAAAGGTTATATACAGTACGTACAAGAAAAATTATATAAAGTACGTAGAATTCTAAATTCATATGAAGCTCTTCCATAAGGATACACTCCTTCCAACAGAAGAAGAAGAGAAATGTAATACGCCCCTTTATAAATATACGCATGAAGAGAAAAATATCATACTTCTTAACATGGATACGACTTGGAAACATTCATTTTCATGTATCGTTGCAGGACCAAGTGGATGTGGAAAAACTTCCTTTGTTATACGATTCCTGTCTAATTTATCTTCTTCTTCTGCTGCTGCTATTTCAATTTCATTAACTACATCTCTTTCTACTTCTTTTTGAGCAATTGTATCTGTTAGTAATCTTACTTTTTCCTTATGTGTTCCTTTCTTCCTTTCATCATCATCTTCTTCTTCTTCCTAATGGACTACTTCCTTCCTCTCATGATAATCATCATCTTCTTCTACCCCGATTACGTCATCTATTTCCTTAGGAGAACTTGCGCCTCTTTATTTGCTACGTCCTCTTCTTCTATGTCGTTAATAAAGGCCGTAATATCTTTTAATAATTCTTGTGTACGCTTGCTTTCCATTTTATTCCCCCTATATGTATAATAAGTAATTGAAAAAGGATATTTTCCTATATGTATGTATATGTAACTATTTATACACAATATATAAGTATTATGTAAAACGGAATGTATATATATATATATATATATATATATATATATATATATATATATATATATACATCCTCACGGCATTGTCAAGGCTCTATATTTGTCTTTTACATTTAAAATTGCAACCTAGTGTTTCTGGCTGCGGTATTCGGTAGCCCGATCATCACCCTTGTTTTTCGCGCGCAGAGTCATTCGAAGAACTGAAAACGTACTCTGTACACAAACAGTTTATGGTTGTGAACTCCGAAAGCCTGGTTCTTCTGCTTGTCAAGGTGAAAAAGTGGGAGAAAAAAGGATGTGTAGAATGTAAAGAGGGTGCAACTGTGACTGATACTTGTAAGAAGCATATTCATTTGGAGCTCGTGCACATTTCGCCTGTAGCGCTACTGTGGCACAACGTATATTGTAACTGTATAACTCTTGTACACCGCTAGTAGGTCTATTGGCGTAAGTGACAACCGAAACTATGTTGTCAGCTCTGATTGCGATAAGGCACTGCTGTGCTGCTTTTGCTTTTCTTTTTTCTTTTTTGTCATTTGTGAGGCGCCAAACAGGTTTTTGCTTGCACGCGCTGAACAGGTTCCTGCGGAGCGAAGTATTTAAGAAGTTGATTACATATTCTTGTTTACGATACAAACATGATAAGTACTCTGAATTATAATACGGTTTTAAATTCGTTAACTGTGGGGAAAAATGCGAAAATAAAGCTGTAATTGTAAATATATCTTAGTCGAGGACGTAGCAACTGACAGTGTTGATTACAGATTTTCTCCTGGAAGAATTTCATTACACTAGAGGTGAAAAGCAGACGTCCATTTAGACAGCCCCCGTTACCTTTTCAGACTCAATCGGAAATGGTCTCAATCGTTTGTACAGAAATGTGCAGGTGAAATTTTCGTTTGTACACAATTACGGGCGCAGCCATATCGAAAACAAAGTGGGGGCTGTCTGAATGGTAGCCCCTCTACCATATCCAATTCAATAACAAATTGTCGCAATAGTTACTACATCGTTCGTACAACAATGTGCAGGCGAAGCATATAAAGCATATAAAGCATAACGAATAAAAAGTATATAAAACATAACAGCAATTTACACATATGGTTGGTACCTTGAACATGATTGTGATTGTCTAAGGGTCCAGAAGAAACTAGTTTTAAAAGCATAATTTTAGAAAATAAACCATTAAGCATAATTTAAAATATAAAGCACAATTCTTGGAAAATTTTCTTTAACTGAAAGTTTAACATACTGTGTTAATATTTTTTAAAACCAATATTTACAATGCAAAATCATTGAGAACATAACAATGCAATAATGAAAAGCTTATTTTCATTTCTGTAAACTTTTCGGTGTAACCCTTTGATGTGGAGAAAAGAAAAAAAGTAAAAGAAGAAATTTTCCGCCAACAATGAATACTATGCAAGAACTTCATACTATATTGTTATGTTTACTTTTTGAACTTGAGCACTTTCTGTACTTTTTGGTGGCATCTTTTACTTTCTCTTTCTGTATATATGTACCTGTAAGGCGCACACAAATGATAGAAAAAATTTATTCGAGCAAAGCACATCTCTTTACAAGGAATTAAGTAGAAAGTTCATTAAATATAAGAGCAACTAGTGGCAAAAATATCAATAAATAGATCAAGATATTTAGAATATTTAATGTATAATAAATATTATACATTATACACGATTAATGTAAAATAATCATTGAAATTAACAATAAATCATAATTTAAAAAAGCACAATTAAACAAGAAATAAAGCATAATGTGGGTTGCTTTAACAATTAAGTTGTATGAAGACGAGAAGAAAACCAAAGCTGATTTCTTACCGAATTTCGTTGATCTTTGTGTCTACAAAAACGCATTCCTAGAAACCTATAAGCTAGGTATCATCTCTGTAATTATATCAGTTTCTAGTGCTAAATGTGAAAGGTCATTCTCTTCTGTGAAAAGATTAGGGACTTGTATACGCAATTCAATGACTCATGATAGGTTGAAAAACTTAGTGTTACTTTATATTGAGAAGAAAATTGCTAAATCGTTAGATCTTTAACAAGTTGTGGATATGTTTGCTGCTGCCCTCACGAATAGAAAGATCCTCTTCAAGTAGAGGCATGAACCTATAAGTCATTTTCTTTACCTGTAAAAGTGTGTTTGCTTCCACTTAAATCAACCAGCTACACATATTTTAAACGCCATGATTAAATAACTATTTACTTATATTAGAAATCAATTGCATTAATGAATCCTAGTTGTTTGAGGTACTAAATTCTTATATTTCCAAAGAGCAAAATCATGAACAACAAAGATGGAAACATTCACCTTGAATGCACACACACACACACACACACACACACATATATATATATATATATTGGAGATGGACCCCTCAAAATCCTCTTGGGCCCTTCATTGCCCCCCCTCTGAAAAAAACTCTAGCTACGCTACTGGACACCATGCACCAAAGATGAATTCTCTACCACTGAGCCACCGCGGCCCTGCTTGGGCTTGGTCGTCCATATCCAATCTCTCTGTTGGCGTTGCTTAAACAACTTCTAGTTTTGTTCTAAATCCAGACTCCATATTGGCGTAGATATTAATATTACAGTCGATTGGTAAAATCAATCTTCCACATTTAAAAATTAAAGTACACACAAGTACAAAAATAAGCTTTTACCATAAAAACACTAGCTGCAAGTATTCAAAATAAATTTATGGTTTCTATAAAATCAATTGAAAATTGCTATTTTTAATTAGGCAGCTAGTGAAAAACAGCAGCTTTCGACTCCAGCCGAGTTTAAACTCAACCTAAACTCAGTTGACCAAAGTGAACTGATCCGACTGACCGGACCCGACAACCCGACCCGAGCTGACCCAATTGACCCGACCCGATAACCCGACCCGACAACGCGACCCGACAATCCGACCCGAGCTGACCCGACTACCCGACCCGAGTTGACCTGACCCGACCCGTTTGAGAGCACTAATACATTATTTAGTCAAATTGACAATTCATAAAATAAAAAAGTAATTACTTATAGATCACTATTTTAAATTTATCGTACACAGATTTTAACATTATTAAAATATTACTGCGATCTAGTAAAACATTCAAAATTAGAAATGTGGTACAAAGAATACCCAAACAATTTAACACATTGGATGGGGATAAAGGCTTTCACAAATCTTCTAATTATGTTAGAAATAGTATATCCCTTATAATGTATAGACTTTTCTGTAGAGATATCACCGTATTACCACATGCAGTTGTAAATTAGTTAGAACGATTCCTGCAAATGTTAATTAATACAATTTTGATAATATTTTCCTGGGTAAAGTTTCTATAAGTGTGGTTATTAACTAGCCCGAACGCAGCTTTTAATGGACAATCAGAATTTAATTCTTTGAACTTCCATCACTTTAACAATCTACAACTACAAGTGGGTTCAAAATTTTTCTCATAATTTCCTCATCAACAATTTTAAAAATGACATTCCTTCTCCATTCTTGGGTACTGGATTCTCGGGTACAATCATTTAGCAGACAAGTGATATGATATTATATTTTACGAAGATGACGTTGATTGTTCAAGCCTTCATGATGTTCTTCAAAGATATTTTTGTAGTGCTAACTCTATTTTTACTCATGACGAAACTCGTCAAAATATTCTGCAGTCATCTTACAGGTGGATGTAAAAATTCACTAGGATTCACAATGCGCATATATTCGTCCCTAGGAATCGATATATCTAAATGTGCCTATTAGAAACACTGTTTTAAAATACGTTCTGGCATTGTGCATGAAGGACTGTTGTATGCTAAATACTTAAAGGTTTATTCATATATATGTAGACAAAATAGTAAGATTTACTCTGATTAAAAATTGAAAATTCATATTTTGATGAAATTTTGTAAATATTACGTAGTGATAAAATGACTGGTGTAGATATGTGTGGGATGCACCCGATTGATAAATTAGCTACCTGTGACACTGCAACGAGCGGCTGTATTTATTATTAATTGTGACAAATCTTATTTTACTGGATCTCATTAAGCGTGTGTTTATATCGGTAAAAATCAACGAAGTTACTACGTTGACACTCTCACACTTTCCATTAGAAAACAAACCAAAATACTTTTGAATAAACACTGTAAAGTATATTTTACAAACAGTGAACAATGATTAAACTGTATTATTTTCTGTTTAGCGCCTCATTAAAGAGAAAATCTTTTTTAATGCTTTAAGTATGTGTAATATAAAATTAAAGAATAATGACAAGCCCATATATATTCATGTGTGAAAAAGAAAGAAACTAAAGTAGTTTAGAACAATAAAAATATATACATCTTACAAAACCTTATTTCCTTTAGATTTTTTTCTATTGTAACTTTTAATTGTTACAACATTTAGAACGCATTATCTAATGCTGCTGATCTTTTACACTTCCACAGGTAGCGCAGCTGATACGCGTTATAAAACGCATTTCCTGATTTTTCAGAACATTATTACTAAGAAAAAATAAAGAAAGAACCTAATTACCATTTATTACCAGAAAGTTACCATTTATTGTAAGAAAAAATAAATGGTGAACATTATTTACTTTCTAAATCAATGACTTTATCTAATGGAAAATATTTTTATTTCAAATAGATTTCTCAGCACTTACAATAAATGGTTGAATCTTTCTTACATAATTAATAAACAACGTTACGAGTGTGTTATACACAATGACCGGTTTTATTATTCCAACTTAGTATACGTAAATTCATAGTTAACCAAACT
The DNA here is from genome assembly GCF_964235325.1 of Thermobia domestica. Classification (NCBI taxonomy): domain Eukaryota; kingdom Metazoa; phylum Arthropoda; class Insecta; order Zygentoma; family Lepismatidae; genus Thermobia; species Thermobia domestica. The sequence goes on along the minus strand of NC_137471.1, from coordinate 83,235,834 downwards.
ATGTGTTTTAAATATCCTAATGATAATTAATTATATTGTGCTTGTGATTTTACAAAACTGTGATCAATGCAAATTTACTGTGCCATTACACGACTTCAACAAAATTCATGAATGATATAGTCGTAGCTAGAACTTTGTATTTGGGTGTGAACAAAGAATATAAATTAGATTTTGCGTCTTTTTAATACCTTTGTAGCTCTGCAATGCAATCACTTGGCTTTTTAACTGCATTAATGTTTTTAAAGCAATATAAATTCACTAAATGACAGTTTGAAAATTTCTGGATATAGCTATGTAGTAAAAAATTAAATTCCATATATATATATATATATATATATATAATTCATATCTGTTAGAAATAAATACATCAAAATGCACATAATCTATAACAGGATACGTCTTTCAAAAGGCACCATGTTCATAAACTCATCAATAACTTCATCTACATCAAAGGCCGTATCTCTTTCCTATTCCACAAACAACAAGAGCAGGGCTTCAATATATCCTGCTTCTGAGTTGCTTTTAATTTACATTTAACATGATTAAGCTTGGAGAAGGTTCTCTCACACACATGCAGCTCGTGACAGGTATAGAAGAGAAAAGCTATATTACGGAGTAGAATGCAGTAAATATATTATTTTTGTCTTCTTTGTCCAACCACTGAAATCACTCCTGTAGCGTAACAGAAGAACTTTACTTAGGTACAGACGATTTTACTTTCAGAATTCATATTTCTGCTACCAACTCGTCGCCTGACAATTTGAATGTTCTAGCTAAGAAGGTTCTTTCTTCACCTTTTAGCTTCCAGTCAACCAGATTTCCCACGGCACTGACAACTCCAATAGTTTCTTGACTAAATCTCTCGTCAATATCACAAACAACTTAAAAAATGAAATAAAATGAAATCTTTGAGTTTTACGTCCCACGGTTATGCCGGCTAGGCTAAAGGAGAAGGTGATGATGAGAAATGAATGAAACAGTGGAATAAAATTAGAAGAAAACGGGAGAACCCCGAGGAAACCCACGCACCCGGTGTTTGTCCTACACAAGGTTCACTTGACGGGGGCTGGGATGGAACCCAGGACCCAGAGCATCAGTGGTGAACGCTCTACCACTGAGCCACCGCGCCTCCCACAAACAACTGAGTCTAAAAGAGAACAATAATAAGAAATTCTCATTTGCTCTTCCTTTGTTTCGTACAAATACTGCGAGCTGACTGATTTGTCAAGACACTTTGCAATTATGCTCCTTTTCATTGGAGGAATTGAAATCTCCAAACTGTCACAGATCTTAATAGTTTCGTTGTAAAGTTCCATGAATTGAGATGAGTTTCTCATGGACTGTACAGCGTTGTGAAACGATCTGACACCAGATACAGCCGAAAGTAGATTTACATCTGGACTTTGGAGTAACTTGCTAATCTTCACGATCATTTGTAGGATTGGATTTTGCATTGTGAGACAAAAGACGAACTGAAACGATCTGAGTTGTTGCAGTTCATTCCTTTTATCTCTCACATCATCCTGATAACTGTTTGGAGTTATTTCATCCAAAGCGAAAATAATTGCAGAGTAGTTCCTTTTCACTGCAGAAACAGCTTCATCACGCCACAGCCATCTCGTTGTTGACAGACTTCAATGGTCTCAAATTTAGACAAGTTTCCTGGCATACATTTTCAAAAACTGCATGCCTTGACTAACTGCTATCAATTAAAGAGTAAAGGAGTTGAATTGTTCCGAGAAAATCTGAAAGTAATTATTTTCGGGTCGCGAGCTACATGAGTCCACAAGTATAAGATTCAGACAATAAACATAGCAGTGAACTTTCATTATTGAATTATTATTTTCTTTATATTTCATTTGCATCCCAGATAGTGTCCCATGCATTGTTAAGGCTCCATCGAAGCAAACTGAAAAAAAAACGTTTCCAATCAACAACGAACTCTGACGTTATTAGTGCTAACGTATTAAGAATTGCTTTTACATCTACAAAAGATAACTTTCGAAGAACCACTAAATGCTCAACAGTTGACTGTTTATTGGAATCATAAAGTTGAAAAACTATAGACATCTGTTCATGATGACCATAATCACTCATTTCATCAGCGATAATGCACACGTTTGTACCAAGCAATGACATTTTCAACTTCCTTACAAGTACATTTTTCAAACTAAGGATTATATCATTCTGAATTATTATTTTTAAAATAAACGTTGCTTTGCTCAGCGATTTTGTGAGCTTGCGAAACTGCAATTTTTTGCCCGTTAGTTAAGTGTTCCTTCAAAACGGGGCCATATTTGGCTAGATAACCCCCTGTCATACACTTCTTTATTCTTAGTATTACCTCTCAATGGGCGGCCTCCTTTTGTAAAACAAAGAATTATGTTTATTAGCCTCTCCATGATTTGTCTATTTTGCAGTCTTGTTTGTTCTTGCTTGGAAATAAAAGCCTTCTTACACTGATCCAATTGGACGTTGATTGGTTTATTTTTATTGTAGTTTAATCAAGAACTTAAAATTTGCTGGTGTTCTTTAGATTTTTCATGACTTCGAAAGCATTCGTTTGGTTTATGCCAGTTTCTAGAACCTCATGTAATGAATGGTTGATCAATTTGTCCTTTCACATATGCATTGTTTGAAGCAAAACTCTATAGTAAAAACAAAATGCAGACTTCACAGTTATATTATATTCCAACTATTTGTAACTTTGATACCACATAGGTTGAAAAGCCCTTTCTTTCCCACCTATTCTACTTGTAGAGAAAAAGACCAGATTTGGTTGGCACGGTCCAAATTTTACTCTTACATCAATTCTGTTCTGTTATATGGTAATGTATTCACAGAGTCACAAGCATCCACTGATATGTGAACAGGCATACCTGGTGATTGTTCAGCGCCAGGGGCATCGAAACAGGATGGTTTGTTACTTACAAGTTCACTTATACCTATACAATTGGCACTAGCACAGGCATTTGAACTTTTAACTGTCTGCTTTAGATCGGAAACACTTTCGTTTCTTTTCAGTTTCACGACGAAACGCTCCATTTTCTTTTAAAGCATAAACTCAGTATTTTAAAAAAGTACGGTAAGTTCACACGAACGAAATATCAAATCCAACAAGCGGCAATTTTCATTAAATGGTGGCTCCTTCCATCATTCGAAGATATGAACTTGCAACAGAATACGAAAAAGAAGTATAACCACAACCACAATTACAACGAAGTAGACTAGTCAATAGATTAAAATATAAACCACATTCGACATTCATAAATATCTTCCAAATTTAATACATTGTCAAAATGTTTACTGATAAGCTTTCTGTTCCACAGAAAGAAAACAATAACTAGTTGATTGTAAGATTGAAGTAGAAGGCGATTGTTGGCAGCAAATATTGTAAACAGTGTTATTGTTATACGTATTATTTCCCTGTATTATTTCCAAGTTTTTAATTTCGAGCGTTCAGGAAAGAAGAGAATCAGTTTCCACATTACCACAAATATAGACAAGTTTTACACCAATATTTAGGAAGGGAGATGTAATTCGGGGGTAAACTCAGCGAGTTCAATAATCTGTACTTTCAATAATTTTACCCTGGAAAAAGAGATGCCACTTATTTGTTCTCTTATTGAAATATGTCTTGAATTCTCTTTAGGGTGGCTTGGGTCACGCCTAGTGAATGATAAACAATTATCTGAAAGCATAAATCTTTCAATATAACCTATATATTGATTCACTCATGGTAACATTTCACACAAACGATAGATGGAAAACGGAAAAATGTGTCCAAGAAATGCTGTATTTTTTAATAATTCATAAGTTTCACGTACATACTTTGTGATTAATGGGATAAGCACTGCACTGCATAAGCAACAATATTTTTTAAATTCGCCGTTAACCGATTTTGACTTAAGTATACATTATTTGTAACACATAGTTTATATCATTATTGTTACGACTATACAAAATTCAAAACTCTTCATCACGAAATACTTTCAGTATGAATCTTTGAAAAGCACACTTTACTGAATATTTAGTACGTTAACTTAGTTGTTCACATCACATTTTAGGTAAACGAAACTCATGTCTTTCTGCAGAAGCAAGTGCACAAATTCTTCACGATAATTTCTTCCAATTGCATACAGTGTATATGAAATATTACTGTGTTTCTTCAGTAATAATATGACTGTCAGCATAGATGCTGAAAATTTCTTCTTCGATTCTGAGATGCATTAGCATTGTCCAAGCACGCGCTCCAAGCGAATTATAGTCGTAGTAGTAATTCATAAATGACAAGTTCAGAAACCCATGTTTGTAATAAAGTTCACACAATTAACTATAGTCCTGTTTCTATTTTTGTATACTGTTTTTAACATGTGATGTCAATATTTTTGTAGGTGCATATTTATCTAAACCAGGCTACTGCCAAGGAGGTAGCTTCTGATATTGAGGAGTCCACAGGTGATACCACGCCACACGCCCGTATCCACGGGGAACAAGGGGGGACGGCCTCCTAAATTTTTACTAGCCCCCCTAAAATTTTTACTGAAAGCTTGCAAAAAATCTCGATTAATTCTATGTGTAAACACTAAGAATAAAATGCTTTATAAAAGAGATTATTCCAAGAATATTTCCATTTTAATTATTTGACGAACACTTCTAAACATATTTTAAAGATGTTAAAGTAAAATTTATCAGTCTTCTCGAATCTCGATATGAAATGACACAATACACATTGAAGCAAGTTTTCCGAAAAGAAGGAACATGTTCATAATACTTCACGCCACAGTTGTAATAGCGATCTGGGAGGTAGGGGACGAATTGTGAACTCCTTACTACAAGTCAAATCATAAAAACAGGAGCAGGAAAAAAAGCGTTTATCTTTTGTCGATTGCAGTAACGGCGGTAGGTTATTGTTATTCTATTCTGTAGTTGTAGTACATACATGCATTGTAAAATCCTCGTCAACAGTATACCTTAGATTAATTGTGGAACAATTAGTTGTGAAGCGAATTAAGAGCTCTGAGTTCCGTTAAAGGCAACTGATTCTAGTAAATTATTGTGGTGTGATATGTAAAACAAGAACTGTGGTGGAACATTCACCGAAAAAGTAATGGTTGCAATGACATTCATACGTTTGTTCTCGTAGAAGAATAAAGTTAAGCTAAGTTACCTTAATTAGAAAAGTAACTGAACAAATGAACATATTTAACGTTTAAGTTTAAGGATTAAATTCCGGGTTGTGGAGCCAGGACTAGTAAAAATCTGCAAGATTTAGAGGAAAAATTAAGTAGCAGAATGTTTTGTATTGTGCTTGGGGTGGGGGGGTCCCGTGGAAGTAGCTATTTTTCATCTAAAAACGTTGTAAACTGGAACTATTTCTTAGTCGCGTACGCGTAATAATACAATTAAACGTGAAAGAAGCAGTGGTGATTTTACGCGATAATAGAAGGTGTAGCGTTTTACTGACACTGAGAAAAATCCGTTTTCCGGACAGTGATATATTGTACACTCCGCATCAAAAAAATTGCGACACCTAACGCCGTGCAGCTAGGCCACCCAATATATACATTCTTATCCCATAATCGTGTCTGGTAAAGAGACCCCCTCTCTCTCCTCCTTTCTTCTCTCCATAACTAAAATTAGCTAACAACATGAACGCAATTCTAATTTCAAACTACACATGCATTAGTATCGATGAAATGAAATAACAAAACCGAGACGAAACAAGATTCATAAGTTGATTTAGGAAGAAACTGAAACACACACAATGAAAAATTAAAACCAATGGATGTAAATTACACAGAGGTTCAGAAATGAGCCAGGAAGAGAGAGAGAGAGAGAGAGAGAGAGAGAGAGAGAGAGAGAGAGAGAGAGAGAAGGCGAGAGAAGAAGAAAAAGAAAAGAGAAAACAGATAAAATGTAGAATTTTAAACTTAGTAAGAAAACAACCTAACATTATAAAGTTTCGTTACCAGAAATCTAACTGTAATATAGAAATAACGTTTGTTTTGATATATTTTTTTCAGAACTATTCGAATATATAGAGGATGCTTGAAACATCCATTAAGTCACTTTCAAAAAGGATAGCATATTCAATTTCCAGTAGAACTGTAGATCTCACAGACACATCTAAGATAATGTCAAGAGTTCAACACACATACTTTGTTTCCCTGTGGTTCAGTTGTAAATTCGGTAGTGTTCATTGGACGTACTGATGCAAACCACATTTTAATAAACCCAGTAGATAGCGTAGGTCATATCTTCCATTCCAGACTACTAATGCAAAGTTAACAAGAAAAGAAAAAAACGAAAAAAACGAAGAAAGAAAGGTAAAATTGAATGAGTGCTATTTTACTGTTAAATTTTTATCAGAAATATCCTATATTACAAGTCCAAACCGTATCATTATGAAATGTTAGAAATGTCCAAATGGAAAATTGGATGTTCCTTATAGATGTAGCAAACCTTGCATGTTTCAAATTTCAACGTTAATAAATGACATTGAATTATAGGAGGGAGAAATTTGTATCGAACTAGTGTAATTAAAATTTTGTTTTCAAATTATCAAAGAGGTTGTCATTTTCTAGTCTTTTCCGAAGATTTATCTGTTCCGAACACCCAGCATCACTTTCATCTCTTGCGGATATAACGTTGTAATTTGCACAGATAGAATGAACACGCTAGAGCTCAAACGTATCATAGTGTCAGTCGGATGATGTTTGTTAGCTTATGGATCACCACTTGGTCGAGGATTCAAAGCCGTAGTGAACCAGTAATTCGACTGAGACTCGGTAACTCAGATGATAAAAAAGATATTATGCTTATTCCTTTGCGTTTAAACAGTATTTCTTTCAGAGATGACCAGGACTGGAGATGTTATCCCCAGAGAATAAAAACTTGACTCTGAAGTTGCGAGTTAATTACATTTTCCAGACCAGGTATATCGGTCTCTTCCTCCGTTTTAACTTTCGACAGGCAACGCACGTGAAGTGCGTGTGTACGTGAGAAAGAGGGGAGATAAGTGAAAGATGTAGAAACAGCATAGTGAAACGTCAAGAAAGAGAGAGACGAATATAAATATGAAACATACTTATCATTACAGTGTATGATTAAGAACACACACACTGTTTATTCGAATTCTCGCCAGTGATTCTTTGTAAGTTCTCCAACAGAAGATTAATCTCTATTTGCAGCCATTATTTTATGCGAACAATTTATTTTACCTGACGGGGAATCGAACCTAGATTTTCCGCTTGGAAGTCTGGTACTTTACCACTACACCACCGATTGCTTTACCTAAACTTTCTCCAACAAATACTGTAATTTCTTTCTGAGAACGATAACACGAGAAGCGTTTACTGCAGATCAATGAAGTGTTTCGAATATCCTGGTAAATCCATTGTCCTTTCCCAACCAACATTCGTAAATCGTCTCTATCATAATAAAGGTGTTTGCTTCCACATGCTTAAGCATTGCACGTCTAATATGAGAAATCTATTCTTCACTATCACTTTGTAAAAAATACAAGCTTGGCATGAACAGACAGTTAATAATAATAATAATAATAATAATAATAATAATAATAATAATAATAATAACCTATGTTATAAAATTAAAGTGACTGTGACTTATAGTCTCTTGAACCAGAGGACCGATCTCGATCAAATATTCAACATTTATAATGTTCGGACCTGGGAGTATTTTTATCTGTTCGTTTGGATGGTGTTACTTAGGGGAGGACTAGAATGAAAAAATATAAAAAATTAAGAAAACTGAATAAATTTTGAATCAAACGACCACTCTGGGTGAAATTTGCAACATAGATTACGTTTGTGCATGGAATGATTTTAACCATTTCACCTTGATGGAGGAATGTAGGGAAGGGGGAGGACGGGGAGATATACAAAAAACAATGCAAATAAAAATAAAAGTGATTATAATAATTAGTTAATAAGTCTTGAACCACCGGACAGATCTGCATCAAATTTTCAACATGGATGAAGTTCGAGCCTGGAGTAGATTTCATCATATCACTTTGACGGTAAAACTTAGGGGAGAGGAAAGGAGGGGAAAGATATATAAAATAAATAAAACTTAATAACTCTTGAACCACGCACCTATCATGATCAAATTTTTAGCATAAATGAGGTTCGATCCTGATATGGTTTTTATTATTTCACTTTGACGCTAGAACTTAGAGAATGAGAAAATGAAATGAAATCTTTAAGTTTTACGTCCCACGGTTATGCCGGCTAGGCTAAAGGAGACGGTGATAATGAGATATGAGTGAAATGGTGGAATGAAGAAAGTGGGAGGAAACGGGAGAACCCCGAGAAAACCCACGAGCACGGTGTTCGTCCACCACAAAGTTCACTTGGCGGGGGCTGGGATCGAACCCGGGACCCCAAGCACCAGAGGTGAACGCTCTACCACTGAGCCACCGCGCCCCCTAGAGAATGAGAATGGGAAAGGGATATATATATATATATATATATATATATATATATATATATATATATATATATATATATATATATATATATATATATAACATAAATAAAATTTAATAAGTCTTGAACCACCGTACCAATCTCGATAAAATTTTCAACCTAGATGAAGTTCGAAACCTAGTTCAACCTAGACATGGTTTTCATCATATGATTTTGATGGTGTAACTAAAGGAAGGGGGAAGGAGAGCAACATTTAGAACAAAAAATGACCGATATTAGTATCGAATCTAAAATTTTTGGATTCGCTGAGATGAACAGTGACACATCTGATGCCGCTTAAATCAAAATTCCGCCCGCAACATGGAGGAGGGGAAGACATATAAAAATGATCAAAATAACCAATATCATTGCCTAATTCATAGTTTTCCGGGTGGTAGAGATAAACAATAAACTAAAAATGCCGTGCTCTGCAACGTGGGCAATGTAAAACTCATCGAAAAAAACCGATATCAAAGAGCGCTTTAGTAATAGAACAAGTGTCTGAGTAAGGCAGCATATTAATATTTTTTCTCAATTTAGCCCAGCAAAGTGGCCAATTGATGCTAGTAATAATAATAATAATAATAATAATAATAATAATAATAATAATAATTATTATTATTATTATTATTATTTCTGTAATTTTTCCTGGATTGTATGTTGTTTCCTTTACTAGTAGGCACTAATTTATCTCTAAGTCATCGAATAAATGAATATCGTTGTGCACTTGGGAGCAAATAACCTTACAGGAAGAAGCTTGATCGTTCCAAAGATCAACGCTAAAGTAAGTAATATTTCGGTTTCATTTTCAGGTAGCATCGTAGTGTAGCGGTAACGTAATGGAGTTATGATTAATAAAGCTATCTGGCTTAGGTTCGAATCCTGTTCATGCAAAGGTTGTATTTTTTACAAAGTGATAGTGAAGAATAGATTTCTCATATTAGAGGTGCAATGCTTAAGCATGTGGAAGCAAACACCTTTATCATGATAGAGACGATTTACAAATGTTGGTTGGGAAAAGACAATGGATTTACCAGGATATTCGAAACACTTCATTGATCTGCAGTAAACGCTTCTCGTGTTATCGTTCTCAGAAAGAAAAAAATACAGTATTTGTTGGAGAAAGTTTGGGTAAGGGAATTGGTGGTGTAGTGGTAAAGTACCAGACTTCCAAGCGGAAAATCTAGTTTCGATTCCCCGTCAGGTAAGATAGTTTTTTCGCATAAAATAATGGCTGCAAATAGAGATTAATCTTCTGTTGGATACCTTACAAAGAATCACTGGCGAGAATTCGAATAAACAGTGTGTGTGTTCTTCATCATACACTGTAATGATAAGTATGTTTCATATTTATATTCGTCTCTCTCTTTCTTGACGTTTCCCTATGCTGTTTCTACATCTTTCACTTATCTCCCCTCTTTCTCACGTACACACGCACTTCACGTGCGTTGCCTGTCCAAAGTTAAAACGGAGCAAGAGATCGATATAGCTGGTCTGGAAAATGTGATTAACTGCCAACTTCAGCGTCGTGTTTTTGTTCTCTGGGGATAACATCTCCAGTCCTGGTCATCTCTGAAAGAAATACTGTTTAAACGCAAAGGAATAAGCATAATATCTTTTTTATCATCTGGGTTACCGAGTCTCAGTCGAATTACTGGTTCACTACGGCTTTGAATCCTCGACCAAGTGGTGATCCATAAGCTAACAAACATCATCCGACTGACACTATGATACGTTTGAGCTCTAATGTGTTCATTCTATCTGTGCAAGTTACAACGTTATATCCGCAAGAGATGAAAGTGATCTGGATGTTCGGAACAGATAAAACTTCGGAAAAGACTAGAATATGACAACCTCATTGGTTATTTGAAAACAAAATTTTACTTACACTAGTTCGATACAAATTTTTCCCGCCTATAATTCAATGTCATTTATTAACGTTGAAATTTGAAACATGCAAGGTTTGCTACATCTATAAGGAACATCCAATTTTCCATTTGAACATTTCTAACATTTCATAATAATACGGTTTGGACTTGTAATATAGGATATTTCTGATAAAAATTTAACAGTAAAATAGCACTCATTCAATTTTACCTTTCTTTCTTCGTTTTTTTCGTTTTTTTCTTTTCTTGTTAACTTTGCATTAGTAGTCTGGAATGGAAGATATGACCTACGCTATCTACTGGGTTTATAAGAATGTGATCTGCTTCAGTGAGTCCAATGAACACTACCGAATTTACAGCCGTACCACGGGGAAGCAAAGCATGTATGTTAAACTTTTGACATTATATTAGATGTGTCTGTGAGATCTACAATTCTACTAGAAAATGAGTATGCTATCCTTTATGAAAAAGACTTAATGAATGTTTCATGCATCCTCTATATATCAGAATAGTCCTGAAAAAATATATCAAAACAAACGTTATTTCTATATTACTGTTGGATCTCTGGTAACGGAACTTTATAATGTTAGGTTGTTTTCTTACTAAGTTTAAAATTCTACATTTTTATCTGTTTTCTCTTTTCTTTTTCTTCTTCTCTCGCCTTCTCTCTCTCTCTCTTTCTGGCTCATTTCTGAACCTCTGTGTAATTTACATCCATTGGTTTCAATTTTTCATTGTGTGTGTTTCAGTTTCTCCCTACATTAACTTATGAATCTTGTTTCTTCTCTGTTTTTTCATTTCATTTTATCGATACTAATAATGTGTAGTTTGAAATTAGAATTGCGTTCATGTTGTTAGCTAATTTTAGTATGGGAGAGAAGAAAGGAGGAGAGAGAGGGGGTCTCTTTACCAGACACGATTATGGGATAAGAAGGTGTATAATGGGTGGCCTAGCTACACGGCGTTAGCTGTCGCAATTTTTTTGATGCGGAGTGTACAAATATACAGAATCCTCTTGCTTACTATAAAAATCAGAACGGAGTATACTTTATCCGTATGCGACATAGGCACTGCCCTTAAGTGTTACATCATGCTGTTGCAGGATGTCTGATGTCTAACAATCTTCCTTATATTACATATATATATTTGTATGTTATCTTCGTCAGCTATATGTTATACACGTCCATTTGTATGTGAGATTCTCACCGCCTATATTGTTTCATACTGAAAGTATGTATAGATGGAACACTTCCACAGAAAGTATTATAAAACATGCGTTTTCAGTTATACGATTGCTGTGCGTTGTCCAAAAGCTGCAGGATTTACAAGTGTAACATACGATATTAGTACGCAACATAATTTTTTCAGTGTAGCTTTGAGTAACATTATAATACTTTTTTTAGCTGTTTTGGTATGTGTCTTCTTGGTGAAGTGTGCAGGTGGTTCATTTATATAAAATGAGTTTAATTTAAGATTTTATATAAGACAAGAATTTAATATAAATATTAAAAAATACAACTGTAATTGTAAACAAGGGAATTACTTCAGTTACCCGTCAGGGACGTACGCAGGGGTGGATCTTGGGGGTCCGGATTCCCCCGAAATTTCGACTTTTGTGCAATTTTAGGAATTTTAATATAAAATACCCTCATATTGAGTTTGGACCCCCCCGAAATAAATTCCTGCTTACGCTACTGTTACCCGTCCACCTAATTTTCAACAGAAACCATAATAAAATCTACAATAATCAATTTTTACTTAAACTTTACTCATTTTATGTTCTGTTACGTTACTCGAGGGTGGGAGTATGGGGGAGGAACCACAATTACATAGGAAATCCATTATTAACCTACAGGTGAAACTGGCTGGCCGCGCGGAGCACGGTTGTGGGTAGTTAATGGGGAGTGCGGAGTTCAGAGGAGGAACAGGCAAAGCGAGAAGCCAAAGTAAGGTGGAATAACGCACTACTAGGTTACTTAGGTTAGGTTATGTCTACTTCCACTTACTTTAGTAATTAGGTTTGTAGGGCTCTCCTATCTTAAGCAGAAAGACGTGAACGCTTGTTGGTGGTCCTAGTTCTTTCATTCATTAACCCATGAATTTTACACATATTCAAAAGACTAACCTCATTATTAACATCATGTTTTACAAATGTTAGTACTGTCAATTCACTTCCAGCGCAAAGACCCTGTATACTTGCAGTCATGTTTACTCGAAATTTATCCGCAATTCAACCTCGTTCTTGATCATCTCTCGTTCTTGATCTTAATGTTCATAGATATTTCCCATTAACTTTACCGCACCGTTTAGAGGGATGGTTATTGTATATATCTGAGCACCATTCAATGTTCATTATTGATAGTTGTATTTTTAAAGAAGATATTGACTCTTGTACAAAGAAACGGCTAAGAATGTGTTGTGCTGGATTCAGTAAAATGAGTTAAGTGTTAGTGTTGTGAAAATGCAGCCTGTACTCTTACCTTATTTGTCCTAGGGGTAATACTCTTACCTTATGTTAAATATTTTGTTTGTATTTAACATTTACCAACAAATAAAGTTAGTAACAAAGTAGATCTGCTTTTTTGTGTTTTCATTTGCATACGCAATGACAATAAATTCCGATTTCTCTAAGTGGAATTGATTGTAAATTTCTGACCCCCTATTCAGTATACAGTGGTAGCAATCATGCACTTGAAGAAAATGTTGACCCTTGTAAAAAGAAATGAAACAAAGGAAACTAATGGAATCATTTTCTTTTTTACAAGGGTCAACATTTTCTTCAAGTGCATGGTTGCTACCACTGTATTCAAAATAATTATTCATTATGATGGAAAGTTTAATAATGTATAACGGACATTAAATGTAGCAACGGAACCTTAATTGTCTTACGCAATGTTTATTTTTGATAAATTTCGAGTAAGTTTGTAGTGTTTAATTAGCTTGTACAAATTTTTGAATTTACCTAGGTAAACAGTGGTATTTCATAGTGCAAGATATATCTATATCTATATCTATATCTATATCTATATCTCTACATCTACATCTATCTATCTATCTATCTATCTATCTATCTATCTATCTATCTATCTATCTATCTATCTATCTATCTATCTATCTATCTATCTATCTATCTATCTATCTATTTATTTATTTATTTGTAAGCCACGCACTACCAATCGGGTGTTACTTTTTGCCCAGATGTTTTACTTTTTGCATTATATTCACTAGTAATATCATTAATTTTCAGAACTTTCTAGTTATTGCCCTATGCTTTCCTGAAACATATACTAATCATATATTCAATTTGAATGTTCTGATTTGTCCTAAATTGACATCTTTTTATGTTGTGAACACAAAGTATCCCTCGTTGATAGGACATTTTATTGTTGTGCGATCTGCCTTTTACAGATAGCAGTATTACATGTGGGGCTATTAAAACATATATTTTAATTCTAATTCGAGTAGTTAGTAATACCTATTTAATAAAATTTAAGTTCTTTTTTCATGTAGATTACAGAATGTTAACTTAATGTGTGTATGTAGAGGGGGATAATAGAATTATATAGAAGCAAAATACTTAAACATTGAAGAGCAGATATAATGAATTGCTGATGTTACTATTGGACGAACTATAATATGGTTGGCTCGGGCACGCCCTAACTTCTACCGGGCCCCTCTACACTTTTGTGCTGGATACGGGCCTGCCACGCCACCTTCTTCCTCTTTTTCTCTGTCAGTGATAATAAAAATTTCATTTGACGATAATTTAAATACTTTGTTGTAGTCATCTGAGCATTCATATATTTCTCCCTTTTTCGAAGATAATGCCGGATAAACATTTACTGCGGTTTCATATCTTTCCAGTTCCTACTGATCAAATGAAATATCCCGAAATTCTGGGTAATCAGCCAGATTTATTTTCTTACTTGCCTAGTAAGAACTTCTTCAGGCCAGCCATCTTAAGTAAGGTTTTCCTTATTCATATTAGACAAATGCCGAGATGGTTCCTAACATATGGGTTCCAGGCGGCTTCCTTCCTTCCCCAATCCTTTCTTCCTTCCCTTTCCCCGGATAGTGTGCTCGCCGAGGGACGTCATCCGTCAGAAAGTGACGGGCTAAATGGCCTTAGATGCCGAAAGCTCAGAAATCTAAATCCTTTCTAAGTCTCCTTTTATTCAACAACAACACTTTTACTAAAGTGACGGCTCTACATTATTAACCAATGTATACACAATATATACAAGTCCTATACTTAAACAAGTTTTAAATATAACGTAATTTTAAAACCGGATCTAGTTCGTGTCTGATTGGACTCTGCGAGCCTCGAGTCCCTGTGCCAAGGATCAGGCTGCATGACCGCAAATTTCGATGCGCGCAAGTAAGTTCAAACACGATACCCTATAGCATCTTTAAAAAATTGCACATGTGCAGAGCCTATTAAGTACAGTCTTACAACAAGAGACCTGGGAGTCGGACGCTATGTTTCATATTGACTTTAAATAATGATCAAACAGATGTATTAGTATACAGTATTGCATACCTATGAGTAAAAGATTATGTTATAGAAGTTTAAATAATCGTCAATGTGACAATAAATATAATAAAAATAAATAATACAATACGGAACGGATTAAACATCCTATACATACACATTCAAATCATTGTACACTTAAGTCTTCACTCTTATAAGCATATAAAGGAACAAACAATTATAAAAGTCATAAAATCTATTGTCTGAATGCTTCGTAATGCTCATACCAATAGCGTACGTAGGAATTTATTTCGGGGAGTGTCCAAACCCAATGTGAGGGTATTTTATATTAAAATTCCTAAAATTTCCCTTAAAGTTAGGTCAAATTTACACAAAAGTAGAAATTAGGGGGGGAGGGGAGATCCGGACCCACAGGACCTCCTGCGTACGTCCCTAGCTCATACTATGACCGTACACAACCAACTCAACCAGTTGCCCTCACCATCATGCTCCAAAGTGAGGTTGAAGGTGGCCTTCATGATGGCAAAAGCGTTCGAGTTCCAATCTTTGCTGGATATGTACTCTCATGCTCAAAAAATTGCACGTATACTGTAACCTACGATTTTTCCTTACTTTTATTATTCCATTCTCCTTACTTTTATGGGTAAAATTAAGTTATTGGTAAGTGGAGATAATAGAAAGCAATCCATCTAAGAAGACATTTCCAAAAAAGATAATAAACTAATAAAACTATAAGCAAGAAACACAATCATGCTCGGTTTTGTGTATACTGGCAATACTGTTTTCGAGGAATTTTGCAGTAGTAGAGCATGAGTGTAGAGGAAATAACACGATTGGTAGGGACAGAGCTGAATCATGGAACTGGAAAGTGGAGTAAAATATTGCATTTATTGGCTTAAAACTAAGGTTTAAGTTGTCTGCCAAATATAGATTAGCTTCTGTAACCAAGATGTTGTACGGAAATATAGAAACAAAGAAGAAAACTGTTTTCTTAAGTTTGGAAGTGACATGCTCTGTAGCCATGAGCATTTATTTGTTAAGAAAAGACAGGCAACGAAACGTAGTATCCGTGGTCAAGTGGGTAGAGTGGCGGACTGGTAGTTCTTATACTGTTTTGACACCAGATCGAATTTTTATGTTAATAAGAACCGAAACAATATAATAAGGGAATTACTTTTTGTTTCCTCTGATGACGTATTTATTCAGAATTAGTGTACTATTAGTAATAGCGATTGTTTTCAGTTTATGCTATTGTATAGCTTCTTCTCTCATCCTCCTTTCTTGGAAAAAGAACAATTTTGTCTCTAAAGTGGGTATATATATATATATATATACAGAAACAGACATCTTAGTACCAAACGTGATTTATCATGATGAAATGAACAAGTTTTCCGTTATTAAGAAAGAAAGCTATAGAAAATTATTGAAGTTGTGTTCTTTAGGTTTTCAGCATGGTAATATATATTCTGTATAAGACTATACTTCATAAGGCAAGATGTATCGTATACCCACATATTTAGCTAGTGAGTGAAAGATGTTTTCTGCCGAAATATTTTACAGGTTTAGGTGCATGAAACGAAAATACGCCATGGTCTTGCTTATCTGACTTTCGTTTATTCCACATACCGTATTACCCGACATATCATTGCAGATAAAAAGTAGGATCAATCGGCAAGAAGAACGGCAAGTTGTGGTCTTAGTCTGTTTTCGATGCTCTGGACTCTATCACCTAGCACGCCCATCTACATAATGACTCATACGTCTATCATTCAGTGCAGGCACGTATCCAGGTTTTCTTTTGGGAAGGAGTCCAACACGAATCCTCGTAAGCACGTAATTCTAATCTTTCAAGAATATTATTATTATTATTATTAACAATAATAATAATAATAATAATAATAATAATAATAATAATAATAATAATAATAATAATGCAACAGTTCTGTATTTCTCTTAATTTTTTCTTGCTAGTCATTTATGAATCGGTTTACTTTAAGCAAACTGCATTGTAGCACAAACGAAATCAAAAAAAATTTTCGAGACACATGTAAGGAAAACAGAGTCAATGCTCTAAAAAGAAACACACGCACAAACACTAAAACAATAATTTAACATCAAGTTTTTATGATAACGAGCTATTCTACTTCATTCGATGTGACTGTAAGGCTGCAGGTCGCGCATGTTTTTTTTTGTTCCTGACTCGCAGACACACTCAAAGTGAGTTGAAGTTTCTTCTGCTGTGTAGAAACGGAGAGGGGAGGAATACGCATACCATACCATGAACTGAAAACAATCGCTATTACCAATAGTGTACTAATTCTGAATAAATACGTCATTAGAGGAAACAAAATGTTATTTCCTTATTATATTGTTTCGGTTCTTATTAACATAAAAATTATACACTTTCTATGCTTTGTAAAAAAAAAGTAAAATGAATGGGATGGGATGGGATTTGATCTGGTGTCAAAACAGTATAAGAACTACCATTCCGCCATTCTACCCACTTGACCACAGAGACTACGTTTTGTTGCCTGTTTTTTTTTTTAACAAATATATGCTCATGGCTATAGAGTATACAGTTCCAAACTTAAAAAAACAGTTTTCCCCTTTGTTTCTATATTTCCGTACAACATCTTGGTTACAGAAGCTAATTTATATTTGGCAGACAATTTACACCCTAGGTTTAAACCAATAAGTGCATTATTTTACTCCACTTTTTGGTTCCTTGATTCAACTTCTGGATACTACGATACTACGAATGGTGAAATTCCCTCTGCAGTCGTATTCTGCTACTTCAAGATTCCCTCGAAAGCATTATTGCCAGTATACACAAAACCAAGCATAACTTTTGGCTTATATTTTGTTATTTTATTATCTTTTTTGGAAATGTCTTCTTAGATGGATTGCTTTCTATTATCTCCACTTACTAATAACTGAATTTTACCCATAAACATAAGGGAAATGGAATAATTGCGAAAAATCGTGGATTACAGTATACGCGCAATTTTTTGCGCATAAGGGTACCTTCACACCTGTTAGAAAATACCGGGTTTATTGTTCTACGTGATTTGCAGAATCTGAACGTTTGAAAGCTTAAGTGTTACACAGAAATTAAAATACATATTTTATATTTTTGTTTTAATTATTATTGGGTTTAGATTTGCCTGTTTTAAGTTCGACAAGAAACTGTACGAAGCTAATCATTAAACCGATTCCAAATACAATAAAGGCGCACGATAGATGACCTAAACTTAAAACAGTATTTGGTTCACCTACAAACTCTACCAGGTTGAACTTTATCTTTCTTATTTTCTCTGCACTTCTTTTCCAGTACATCTGCAAACCCGATTCAATAAGATGACTAATGACGTCACTAAAATCAAAGATTAAAGGAGATCCTTTAGGGAGCAAGTAAATCATCGGTAAAGTAATCACTATTTCAGGAATAATATAATAAATCCCTGAAAAGAAGTAATAATAATTCTTGGTATGATTTAAAGTGTCCATGTAGTCCCTAGCAACTACAACAGCGTGAATAGTTTCCTCCTCATGTTTCCACTCCGTGTAAATTTTCTGATACACTGGATCTGTCGTCTCACGAAACAATTGTCGTTGACCCTCTGATCCACCAAATGGAAGCTCTGAATTTACTAGGTCTTCCATTGTTTTTAGAAATGGGTATCTTTTACCGTGTACAAGGAATTGAAAGAACGATCCTTGGTAGCCGGTAGTCAGAATAAGAGACATTGCAATCCAGTTGAAGTGTAAAAATCTCATGAAAAGTCCATGTGATTTTTGTGGAAGAGAAATTCCAAGGAAGATACACAAGCTGCACAAAAAAGGAGATTGATAAACATACTCGTTTTCCTCATGATTCGTTAATTTTGCTAATGCAGTAACTGCAGCTACCATGACAAGAGATACAAATAATAATACCCAGGTGACAAGATCAAAAGGAAAAATTACACTCATCCACTGTGGATACCTGTCTGGTATCCTTGTTACCCACACAAGATCTCCAAAGAACCCCGACAAAATCATTTCAAAATGGTCTGTAAGTGGGAATGGAGAGTCAACAACACTCCTCAATCTAAAACTTGCGTCAACGTTGTAGGATGTCAAATATTTCAAATCTCGACGAAAAGTTCTGTTCCGTGATTTTGGTGTGTATGAGAAGTGATCATACGTAAAATTGAGGTGACGAGCGATCTCATCCATTAGATCTACTGTTACCCCTTCTAAATGATATCTTTCTACACCTTTCTTATCCCAATATTTCTCCGCTTTGATATACCAATAGTATTCATGTGTAATAAACTTTAAAGAACAATAATGTAAATTTCTAACTTTGTTAGGAAACAAATCGTGTCCAATCACCAATTTGCCTCCAATACAATGATCCAAAATCTTAGGTTTGCCAACTGCCTTACAATGAGAGCTTGCAAAAGGAAAATATGTGTAGATGTACATATCTTTATAGTTTCTTAAACTTGTTGAATTATACCTAGCTAAAATGATCACATTATATACTCTTTCTGCATTTGTTACGCTAAATACACTTTCAATATCATTCTCTGTATAATAGCCATTTTCAAGTATAATAACAATTTTACTACAAGGGTTCCAGAACGTTAGTTGTCTCATGTATTTCATTATATCTGCTGATGAATATGGATCTGGTAGTAAGATTAAGAATGCAATATTGTTGCGTTCACTTCTCCAGTTCAGGTCAGATTTGTTATGCAAGATATTGCCATGAGTAGAATACTGAACCCTCAAAAACGCCCCCTCAAAACCATTCAGTATATCATATGAGTAACCTTCAACTTCTTTCTTCTGAACAATTACTAAGGTTCTGATATTTCTGAAACCATTCTTGATAATGTTCCTGATACATTGCACGGCGAAGTTATTGTTTTGAATTTCCATCAACTTAGAAATTACACTTTGTTCAGAAATTGTTAAGAACCATAAGAAGATAAATATACGAAGCATTGTGGCAAATATTTCTTCTGGTCCTGCAATAAAATTAAGAAAAATGTTGATCTTAGTAAGAGTGTCAAATATAAACGAATATCGTATTAATCAGTATATAGTACAATGGTTTTGGTATAGAAATAGTTTTCAAAAAACCATATACTGTAGTCTTATATTCGAGGCTTAAGGAAAAGTTTGTTTCATAGCTCATTGAAAGTAGTTCATTGGATTATTTCAGCATGGAACAATTCCGACAGAGAGTAATTCCAGCAAAAAGCAATTGTCTTTTCGTATAGTAGGTATTTGAAATTATTTGTGTATTTAACACTCTTTAGTGTGTGCCTTTAGCTGGCAACAATGTTTAAGTTGCTCAACGCTTTTCTATTGTTTGTGAACAGGGGGAGTTTGTGAGGTATGAACATACCGTGTTTTCGTGGACACTATATCATGGTCGAAGATCATACAATCTAGTTTGAACAATTACCCATCGTTGTTACAAGCAGTTAGAACTAAAAAGACCTTGAATATGTTTGTTCTCGCGTGTTATTTTTGCGTGCAAACTGAAGTCGTAATCATTTAAATGCAGTGAATTTATATTTTCTTGCATTCGTATGGTATACGAATCAAGCCTTTACAGTCCTCTACTCTAATCATTGTTTGTAGCATTGTCATTGTACTTCAGTGAAATTACAAATATATACATTCATATTATACATTGGTCCTACCCGTAACACATGAGTGCAAAGATGTCTGAGAAATGTTCTGTGCTGTTGTGAAGAGAAATGTGTTTGTGTCGGCTTATATGTAGTGCTATCACGTACGTTGAACAATAGCCACATTGTTCTGTAGGAGGACAGCTGTTGTATCCAGGATCGGACTTATGAAGTCCATTTCATAAGTGAAAAAAAGCAGCATTTGCAGGTCTAGTTTGTTTTATTTCTGCGTAGCATTCAATCATGGCTCAATCTCATTAACGTATCTTAAGGCAAAGATCTGCATACAGAGGCCAGTTAACCGGAATAAACACCTTTGTTCAGGCTTTTGATCCAAATGAAGGCAATATCGAAGAAATACATGCACGCTTGAAATTATCTAAATAACGTCTGGTCAAAGTTGCAAGAGGTGCAATATACTATTGAAATTGATCAAATGGATTCCGAAGCTGGAGCATAAAACGTTCATGCAGAAATTGAAAATGTGTATTTTTCTTTAGAGGCTCAAATGCAAGCACTTGTTTTAAATCATGGAATTAAAGAATCAGCTGTTAATAATAGCACTAGCAGTAGTGCAGAAGTTAAATTACCGGTCATACAATTGTCTGCATTTGACGGGAACTGTAAACATTGGTTATCGTACAAAAACACTTTTAGATCTCTTATTCATGAGAATAAAGACATTTCAACAGTACAGAAGTTTCAGTATCTCTGAACTTCTCTTAAAAGCGAACCGTTAAACCTAATTGAAAACTTGCCAATTACTGAAACAAATTATTCAGTTGCATGGCATTTACTTGTTGACAGGTATTCAAATAAAATGCTAATTGCTTGTTCTTACATTCACGAAATACTACAAATCAAGCCAGGGTATAATGAAAATGTAAGTGCACTTCGCGCTTTTATAAACACAGCTACTAGCAATATAAATGCACTACAAGCACTTGAACCAAACGTAAACCTCACAGACGTAATTTTGACCCAACACTTTCTATCAAAATTAGACGCAATTACTAGAAAATCATGGGAGCTTCAAAATACGAATTCTAGTTTTCCTGCTTTGTCAGAATTCTTTCTGTTTCTAGAGAAACGTTGTCAGCTGATTGAGAACATGAGAACTAGTATTAATGGTGTGAAGCAGGATAGTAGTGTACACCCATCAACAAAAGTAATTCTCCCCCCTAAGCGCTCTAATTCCATTACTTGGGGTCCAGGTAATTTGCGGTTGTGAGAACGCCTAGACCAGCGTTTCCCAACCTTTTTCAACTTGCGGCACACTACAGGTGTAACTTGAATTCTCGCGGCACACTCATATAGATGATATTGTTATTATTTGTAAATATAAAATATAGTGGTATTTTTTCTTTGATTACTGATCTCCTCACAGAAAAGAAAGCTCGATCAATGATTTATCCGCATGGTAAATCATTATGCTTATTTTATTTTTTCATTCTAATTTTAAAATAGAAAACAACTGCAATGAGATATGGGACCAAGGCTTTTAAAAATACACTTTTTCTTGAAAACTGTATCCAACCTTTCACTAAGAAGGAAGATCACTAAATAACGAATGAACAAACAAATCTCTTTTACTTTTAAAACACAAATCTAGGTAATTTGTATGCATGTTTGCTTTGTCGAAAGGACTGAATGTATTTTAAAAATTCAAGTTACGAAGTAGTCTGCAACAATAAAGAAGCAATAATGGTCATAAGAATGATAACAAATACTATTTTCTACATTAAAAATGTACAGAAAAGTAACAGTGTGAAAGTCGAAATTGTAGATTCATAGTAGAGGTTCATGTTAATGTTAAATACAAATATACATTTTTCCCTATGTCTTGCAATTTGATTGCTATAGAATTATAATTTTGTTTCGATTTCCTCGCGGCCCATTCGCGGCACACCGGTTGGGAAACGCTGGCCTAGACAGATGCAACCCAACTTACACGTAACTTTTCTCGGGACTGACAGCAGTTGATGGCCCTGATCCAGATGTTTATGCGAGTAAAATTGTAAAGTAGGTGACTAACGAAACAGTTCTCCATTCTAACAGTAAGATCAATCTCTCTGGTTCAGAGCGTGTTGTCCAATGAACATCATATGTTAATCTCAATATTGCTGTGTATGTAATGTATTTTTCATTATATACTATATAATCAAAGAAATAAAAGCACTGATCACATATGAATCAGAAAACGCTTGAAAGTAGCTGAAAATATCAAATCTAAAACAACTGCTGGAAATAACTTTGTAAATGATTGCCTTCATTGAGAGACCTTCTCCAATTCTCCTCATTCCAACATATCCTTTTTTCTGGAGGAGAGATCTTGCTTATCACACTGAGTATGCATTGAAATTGAAACAAGAAAACTTGAAAAAGCTTAAGCCCGGCCGGGACTCGAACCCGGGTCCACCAAATAGAAGTTCAATACGCTAACCACTATCAAGATGAACACTAACCACTCAGCCAACGCGCCAATTACATTTTTACTCAAACTAATATCTAGTTAAAATCGTTTCATGGAAAAATATAAACAAAATACTCAAATATAACAAAAATATATAAACAAAATATAAATAAGAAAATATAAGCAATTTGTGTGAGAGTCTTAATGACTTACTCGAGATGTCCTTGTTTAACTAAAAAACAAGTTATATACACGTTGCTCAATGAAGAAACTATCACAAAATGTTCTTCAGTTGAGCCTACGGCATCGGCAAAGCCGTATCTTGTGCAACTGCCCCCCAGAGAAGCTCCCCGCCGTTCGAGGGACCCATTTTCAGACAAAATATTCTTACTGCATATACGATAGGAGCATGCAATTAGAAATGAATAATCCAATCGGGTCGATAGATTACATAAACAAAACAGCACACAAGAGGTAAATAGAACAAAAATGAGTCGTGGACCCATTTGAGTAATCTTTATTCGTATGGCTTTGAGATTTATCAATTTTGTCCCCTTAATAATTTTGCCATGTATGTAATGGGCGCAGGGAGTAACTAACGGAACCGCAGACCATGCCGTGCGGGAGGGCTCACAGGCTCCGGTGGGCCCATGAGAGAAAGTTGGAGAGAGGGGGCCCAATAATTAGAAATCAACTTTTTCTAGGGGCCCAAATAAGCTTGCCCCCCAGAAAAAAGTTGAGTTGATTTTGAGTTTAACGTCCCGTTCAGCAGCGAGGCTATATAATACGTGGACCTACTGATTAACATGAAATCCTAACCACATGAGCTCCCGCCGGGAATTGAACCTGGGTCTCCTACGCCAAAGGCCCCACTACAAAAGAATCTAAGTCACGGCGCTGGTCATCAGTTGCAGGGATGGTCCTGACTTACATTACATTTCATCTTTAATATAACTTCTAATTTCCAAAGAAGAAAAGACGACAGAAATTATTTTCTTATATTCATATGAGGAGTTTGTGGCAAATTGAGGCCACATGATCATAAGGCTGTTGATCACGAGGCGTAATTCATTAGGGGTTCAAATTCTTCTGAAGAGCAAGGTCGGAATTTTAATTGTCCTCAGTATCGAGGAGATATCGCTTGTAAGCTGATAAATCGTTGTGTTCGTGTTCTTGTGGTGTTTGGAATACGTCGAAAGGAGATGAGGTGCCACAGGCGAACAATACTCAGGTTGGGGCGATTTGTTTAAAAGAAATTGTTAGAGAAGGAAACTCCCATTGCAGCTACTTGGGTTCAAATCCCGTCGTGGTAATTATTAATTTTTTTCTGAATGGGAAGATAATGTTTATGTAATTGGTATTGTAATTATGTTATTCCTTGATTATTATTATCACCACAGAAGGAAAGAAAAAGTAACATAGTCGAAGGTATTCATAGGAACAGAAAAGATATAGAGTATGTAAGATGTTTCTTAGGTTTATACATGAACGCAATAATTTTATTACGTTTACGGATTTACAGATAGAATTATCATTTTATGACAAGAAATGGAATATAAAGATTTGTTAGCTTATGACAGTCATGCATTTTGTTTCGCCCTTCTTCTAAGTAGAAAGGAGAGGTGACATCTGAAATAGGATCATTCTCGTGACTAGTGATCCCTATTATAAGTTCGATCACTATTAGCAATTTGTGCACAGGTACGAAAAATTCCTTGGAACTTAGTTTTGGCCCATACTACAGCAGTAATGGCCCGTTTATGTAATGACGTGTTTAGCCCTTATGTGTTCATCAATTCTTGTCCAAACATGTTACTTGCCAGACAGTTACGAATGTTGATACAGATGACGTAATTTTGTGTTATTGGCGTTTCACCTGTAAAGAAAGTTGTCTCAACTCTTAGACCCAGAGAAATTGAATATTTTTCATGTTAGCACATCAGAAATATCAGTTTTGTAGATTGTAAAAAACTGCTACACAGGGAATCGCTCTCGCTTCCCCAACATTACGAAACTAACGTTTAAACCACTGCTCTTTTTTTTCACTTGTTTATTGTTAATAAGTCATATTACATATCAGCTGAAAATCCAGAGAAAAAAAAACAACTAAGACTACACATTGGTACAGTTTGTAGTTACAAAGTGAATATATATAGTAGAGAAAATAACAAGTACTTTCATGTCAATTATAGTGCATACCCATACAAGAGGTAATTCAGGTAATGCGCAAAGAGCTTTTTCTTTCTTGGTGGTGGTAATTTACCATATCGTAAACACAGGAAATCTTTGTAGGTGTGATGTGCTTGAGGAGAACTAGGGGACAGAATAAATTCAATGGTATGAACAGTGAGCCATACAACAGAGTTTTGCTTCTCATTAGGAAAAAAACTTAAAATCAGGAAACAAAAGCATCTGAACAGTAATAGAATCCATGCTTATTTTACACAAATATTGAACCATTTCTCTATAGGTTTTCCAAACTGAGGTCGACCCGTTGCAGGTGGTGAGACGGTGTTCTATAGTATCAACTTGTCCACAAAGAGAACACTGGTTGTCATCTGTAATATGAAGGTGATGTCGTTTAGCCTTAGTATCTATAATGTTATTAACAAGTCTGCACCATAAAGAGCGGGCTGAGGTTGACACAACAGTAGATGAAATTGTTCCCCAAATACGTTGCCAATGCGCAGATGGGAATTTTGTAACTATGTGAGGACATTGGCTTGGTTGTTCTTGTAGAAATAAGTTATAGAGAAGTTTCACTCTGTGAGGTAAGGATTGATGGCCACGGGCAGACAGGTAAAAATAATTACATATTACATCTTTAAAATACCAAAAGTCGGGAGGAATCTGAGATAAGTTGACAGGTAGTACTCCGTCATTGGTAGCTACGAGAGACGAAAGAACGGTCGTGCTGAGTTGATCTCCAATACCTTGAATGTTTTGGAATCCTCTGTAGGAGAATAAAGCTTTCGTTTTACTTGCAACATGGATCAAGTTGAGCCCTCCTGCACCATATGGGAAACATGGAGTTGGATATCGTACTCGAAAAATCGTACCTGTCCACACAAACCAGTTACCAATGCTCGTAAACTTCTGAATGTAAAATGTAGGTATAGGCAAAATTTGACAGACGTACCACAACTTGGAAAATGCATATGTATTCACAAAGTAGACACGAGATATCAACGACAGGGAACGAGATGTATGTTGATGTAAAACAGAGCGAACCTTCAGAAAGACATCTTCAAAATTTTTTGCTATACTCTCATCCAAGTTGCAGGAAAAATAAATACCAAGTACTTTCATAACCTTCACTATCTGAGGAAAATTGGTATATGCATGCGTAGAACCATTTCCTAATGACATAAGTTTAGATTTCAAGCGATTAAGACGTGCTCCTGACTGTTCAGAGTACTTGTGAACGCAATCTTCAACTACTTCTAAATCCTGGGGATCACGAAGGAAAACATGCACGTCATCAGCAAAACTATACACCTTAACAGGAACATTGCAGATAGTAAGGCCTTGGATACGTTGCGCAATGCTGTGTAGGAAGGGACAGATGGAAATTATAAAAAGAGTCATGCTTAATGGACATCCTTGTCTAACGCTGCGTTTGAGTTTAAGAGGTGTAGTCAGGAAAACGTTGATTTTTAATTTCGATTGAGCGTCACCATACAGGACGCGAATCCAACGGACAAATAAGTCTCCAACGCCCATATGGTTCAATACTGACCACAAGTAATTGTGATCTACACGATCAAAGGCTTGGTTAAAATCTAAGGATAGCAAAGCATGACTAGTAGTGTGAGTCTGAAAATTTGCAATAACATCTCGAACAGTTTGAAGTACGTGATATATTTTTTTCACTCCGACTCGTGCATATTGAAATGGTCCAGCGAGAAGATCAATATAGTGGGAGAGTCTGTTGTTCAAACAACGAGCAAGCAACTTGTAATCACAATTCAGGAGAGTGATGGGTCGATAATGAGTAACACTTGTAGGGTGTGCTTGCTTAGGAATAAATACTGTGACACCAGGACTTCTGCACAGTCTCTGTGGGTTATTACTGAAATATTCATTAACGAGACAGGTGAGTGTTTCACCAATTAGAGGGAAAAACTTAACATACCATTCTGCACATATGCCATCTAGCCCTGGAGATTTACCTTTCGGAGCTGCGAGAACAGCGTGATGTACATCTTCAATACTAAAAGCTCGAACAAGAGATTGCTGTGCTGCATCATCAAGAACACCAGAAAGTGAAGCAGATAATTCCCCAGACGTTGTAGTAGTGTCTGCAATACTATAGAGTTCGGAGTAGTGCATCCAAAACACATGTTTAATGGAAGCAACATCCTTATGAAGGTGTCCGTCGTCATCTATGATTTGATGGATCCATTTTCCTTGGCCTCGTTTGATTTCTTTGAGGACATGATGTAATGATGGCTCTTCATCAGCATCTATTATGGGAACCTTGCTTCTGACCTTGATGCCAGCTACACGGCGGCGATGCAAATTGAGAAGCAAAGCTTGATAGCGCTTAACCTGAGAAAACATAGATAAGTCAGAAACAGCAGCACAGCGAGCTTCTCGCAAACACCTGGTATAAAAGGAAAGCAAATTACGAAGATCTCTGGACTTTTCAGCTGAGTACCACCGACAGAAACTTGCAAATCGTGGTTTGAAATAAGCATGCCACCAATCACTAACAGTGGGAAAGTATTGACGTTGTCTAAGCCAGTAATGCCATTTTGATTTAAACTCAGCACAAAATTGATCGTCTTCCAATAACGATGTGTTGAATTGCCAATAACCGCGACCTCGTTCAACAGTGAGATCAGGAACGGTGAAGAATACAATATAAGCTGAGTGATCAGAAAAGGAGGTGGGGACAATTTCAACTTGCTTAATGCATGGCACCAATACGGGAGATACATATATGCGGTCAAGGCGTGACGCACTCTGGTGTGATAGGTAAGTGAAATCCCGTGCTTGCGGCTTCAGGCAGATCCATGTGTCTCGTAAATTAAGTCCAGTAACTAATTCCTGGAGAGCATGGCAGTAGTTAAATCCCGGCGTTTGATCTTCAGGTCTTAAAACGCAATTATAATCTCCAGCCAAAATTAACCTGTCAACATTGGGTCCAAGCGACAGAGCAACGTCCTGGGAAAGAAGGCATTTCGCCTAGTGCGAGCTTGTGAACCACTCGGAGAATAAATATTTACAAGATTGATGTCTCCTAGATTACCCCGTATTATTCTAGCAGATGGATGGAACACAGGTGAAGAAAAATTTGTTGAATGTCGGTAAGCAATAGTTGTACCTGTGCCACTATTGTCAAAGTTATTTTCTACAACATAGGACGGACTAAGATTTAATTCAGAAATACCAACCTCTTGTAAAAGGGCAACGTCAATGCCCTCTATGCGCAAAAAGTCACAAAGAGCAAACTGCTTGGCGGAACTTTGCAAATTATTAATGTTAATCGTAGCAATTTTAAGCATCATCACACTGGTAAGCACAGAAAACCACCGACACAAAAGAATGAGCAGAGAAAGTAAATATAACGGCATAATTTCTGACAAGAGAAACAGTAAAAGAAAGCTTAAAACATCTAAATGACATACATATCACTCTAACGTATTATAGAAGAGACTAACGTGTTTTAAGGTACTTAAACTAAATTCATTAAAATATAGCACATGTACTGTATTAAGAACCATATTACGACATAACGTCAGTATTTGGAGACAGAAGAGACGCATTCGTTTCATTTTCAGACTTTTTAAATAGCTTTTGGCTCAATTCATTACGTTTCGTACGCTTGCGTCGATTTCGATTGTCGTCACTAATTGTACTTACTTCCATGATAGGAGAAGCGACCTCCGACTCACTAGACTGAGATGGGGGGGAGGGAGCATGAAACCTTTCTTCAGGAGAACCACACTTTGCTTGGAAATCACTCTCATTACGATTAATTGTTGTAGAAATCGGCGCAGCAGAGAGATCTTGTCCCCCAGGAACTGTTTCGAGATCAGAAACAGAATTTGATAAAGGTGCATCAGATGGGAGTAGTAACGGCTGTGAACCATCTTGTTTTTCAGTGGAACAACTAAAACACGCACTTGCGGACGTTTCTGAGGAAACACTCTTAGCATTGTTCGGCTCGCAGGAAACATTCGTACTTGGTAGTTCCGGAAATTGAGAAGCGTCTATTGTAGGTACATTTGCATCAGATGAGCACGATACACTAGGGGTGGGTTTGTTCCAGTGTCGGGAAGGAATGGGTAAACTGTCAAATTTAGGCATAAGACGCTCTGCAGGATCGTTATTGCGAAATATAGGAGCTACCTTCCCTGCATAACTGTTCGGATCACTGGGAGCTCGAAGGGGACAATTGGAGTACATATGAGCCCCATTGCACCTGAGACATGTTCGGATCTGGTTGGGGTACGTGACACAAAACTTTTGTCCTTGGATGACAACAAAAGATGGAATAGGCCTTTTTACTTCCATACGTATTAATTTACGCCCGGTTCGTATAGGGTAAACATGATCAACGGAATATAGTTCATCAGAAATTTTAGAGATGATCCCATAGTCCCCAAGAACTTTCTTAATTTCAAAATCGTCAAGTTCCATTGGTGTACAAAGCAATTTAACTGTTACAATTTGCACATCAGCCCACAAAACTGGTACCGCATGTTGACCATCTGTATCACTATAGTACACAGTTCCGTCAGAAGCACGCAAAACGTTTTCACAAAGTTCTTCGGTACGAAGTTTCACATACAACAATTTACGATAAACATCCATTTCAATACTCAAGACATCATCAACAGAAAACTTGAAAGAATCACTGAGCCACTGATGCAAACTCAAGGTACTTGGTCGCTGTGAAACACCACCAAAATCATATTTTAATGTATTGACCCTTTTTAACGACATGGTTCATTCAACGAATTCACTCACAAAAATAACAGAAGAAAAAAAAAACGAAAAATAACAACAGCAAAACTGAATGCTAACGAAAGCACCGTTGAAGGTAAACACGTCAGAGCTTGTTGCAGAGAGCGAAGACATGTCTACTCACTTCAACAACCAAACACAGTATGGACCGTTTCGTATGCCTTTGCACATGTTCTTTTGCTTTTTGTGAAAGCACTCTAAGACAACACTGTTCTGGGAGAAGGAAATAATGGAGCTGTAGTAAATTCAGTAATTACACACTCTTATGATTCCAGTGTAATAATGGCGAAACTTTCTGATTTCCGTCGTGATAAAATAGTAAAGTATTATGCAGAAAGAATAGTCCAGAGAAGTCAACTTTAAATTGACAACTCATATGTACGGAGGCGCTGCCATATGCTCTCGCGTCGGACTTTGATTTTTCACGGTACGGCATTGGACAGATACTTATATTGATTGGAATCTGGTGTTTCAGGGCACTGGATTATTTTTTTTATGGTAATTCATTTAACGAACCTGTCTGCTCTATGCATTGTAGACAGCATCTTCTTACGCGACAAAAACGCCAATGAACCACAAAATTACTCCCCAAAATATATTAAATCGCCTATATGTGTGATTTGATTACATTAAGGTGAATCTAGAAATCTAAATAAAGTACCAGAAAAATAACCCGGAGGAGGTTCGAACCACCAACCTTATGATTACTGGGCGGGTGTTTACCCGACTTCGCTACGGAGACGATGAAGGAGACATCGGTTGTAAGCTGATAAATCGTTGAGATCGTTTTAATCTGGTCAATCAGAGTGCTCTTTTAACCGTATATATGAAACGATAACTGTTAGGGATAAGATAAAATGCGATCGCCATGTAATTTTATAACAAAATGACGTGTGTCTATTTACTTTATTTCGTAGTTCTCCCATACTCACTTTCTAATGATCGGCGACAGTTGCCATCTAAATTCATACAATTATCGCACTCAAGATTTTTTACTTCATGATGTTTAGGCAGTGGTTATTCTTGACCCCCTGAGCTTACTTTAGGAACAATTCGTCAGGAAAAAATAATATATAATAATAACCTCATGCACATGATTGGCGATAGTTCGTGTTGGTCCCTTCGTGATGCTCTGCGATGAATTGAAGGAGCGCGTACTATAACGAAGTCCTCGCTGCGACGCGGTGGTAACTTCAACACCCTGACGCGAAATATGTTTCGACTCGACGAAGCCCTGCCGGCAGTGGGACACCGTCTCGTCTCTATATTGACGACCGACGTTTACCCGCAAGTGGGCCACTAGGTGTTGGCGACGTTTACGGCATGGGTAGGTCAATTCTCATATAGTCCAGCTGCTGAAAGGGACGCTAAACTCAAAATCAACTCAACAAAAAATACAGTGCTTCACATCATATATCCATATATGCTTACCATACGCTTTATAATAATTGCTAAAAGCTTGTTTATTATATGGAGCGCTTAGAGCACAGGCAATGAACCCATTAAGTTGTGAGAAAAATAGACATAAAAATTGTAATGTACAGTGGTGGCAAAAAGTCCTGTACACACTAACTTTTTTGGCTAATTTTTGTGTTTGACTTCATTTTTCGTTATGAAATTATCGCACTATCTTAAATAATGTTATTGATTTTAATGTATTTTTTCATGCTGATTTCAAATCTACTACTAGTTTTTTAATGCCTAAAATATTTTTTGTAGTAAACCTGCCTGAACACAATAATGTGAAATATGTGCAGAATAAAACAATATAGAATAACATAATATGAATAGAAGAATAACACGAAAATTGACAAATACGGTACATTTAATACGTTTTGAAAATTACATTGTTATCACATGTTAGAACATCAATATTTTATGGGCCAGCCGTTTGCTTTAATTACGGCTCTACATATTTTTGGCATGGAATGCACCAATTTCAAAAGAAGTTCTTTCGTGACAATATGGTTGAAGGAAAATTTTAAAGCTTCAATTAACTCACGTTTGTTTGAAGGTTTTTTCTTTGAAATTTCATAACCAATTTTAAACCATAAGCTCTCTATCGGATTACGGTCGGGAGACTGTCCTGACCAGTTCATTCTATTCACAGTATGGTCTTTGAATCATTTCTGGACTACCTTTGCATGGTGACAAGGGGCGTTATCGTCCTGAAAAATCCATGACTGATTCCCAAAAAGATCTCTCGCAGTTGGTAACAATTTATTTTGCAGTATTTCAATGTAATCCATGGCTTTCACTGTTCCGCTAACGATGTGAAGTCTTCCAACACAACGAGAAGACATGCAACCCCATACCATCACTTTTGTCGGGTACTTTACTGTGGGCTTCAGACACTGAGGGCTGAATTCCTCATGAGTGCGTCGTCTTACATAGGCACTACTTTGGTTACCAGAAATACAAAACTGACTCTCGTCACTAAATATGACCTTTTCCCAGTCTTTAATAGTCCATAATGAATGTTCCCTTGCCCACGTCAATCGCCTCTTGCGTTGAAATTCAGTCAGTAATGGTTTTGGGCGCGCTTTACAGCCTCGTAACCCAATTTCCAGCAGTCTTCCTCTAACAGTTCTTGGGCACACACTCACATTTGATGTCAAAATCCATTGTTTCAAAATTTGCGTTGAATTAAGCTTTCTGTTTGAAAGTGAAATCCTGTGCAATAACCTGTTTTCACGTAAAGATGTTTTTCTTGGTCGTCCTGATCGCCCCCTGTCCGCAATAAAATTTGTTTCAGAAAATCTTTTCAAAGTTCTCACGATAGTAGAAAGGCCACATGGTACTTTAGCAGCAATTTGGCGCATAGAATAACCTTTTTCCTTCAAATGTATTATTTTGTACCTTTTATTCTCAGGCAGATATGAAAACTTAGCCATAAATCCAATATTGTTCACAAATGCACTTCAAGTTGCTTCCAATTCACTATTCAATACACTACTAAACCACTTTTCACCTTCTCCTTTCAACCCTTTATAGCTATTGCTCTCTGATTGGTTGAAATAACGGAGCATTCCATTGGTTGAAAACACACTCACTCATTCTTACAGTCACCTTGTGCTTTCTTGTCAAGGTTTTTTCAACGTATCAATGAAACTATTTACTTTAGATGAAATCTACAAACAGATTTGAAATCAGCATGAAAAAATACATTACAATCAATAACATTATTTAAGATAGTGCGATAATTTCATAACGAAAAATGAAGTCAAACACAAAAATTAGGTAAAAAAAATGAGTGTGTTCAGGACTTTTTGCCACCACTGTAAGTTTCTGTATGTTGGTCTACGTACCTTGATTTGGGAGTTTCAAATTTCATCCGCTTTTAAACTGAGAAGTATCGATAATTCAACAAGGAAATGATTAGACCATGATAATTTAATTGAAATTCATCGTAAGTTTTCCCATGACAAACACTACCATTTTTATCGTAAAGGTCAGATTCATCATTATTGTAACAGAGCGGTGCTTGAGGGATTGACCGTAGAAATTCAAACTCCGATTAGTTAGAATTTAACAACCTGGTTTTATTACAAGTATAAACTCTTTAGTCGGTAGAAAAGAGGACGTGGATCATGTGTCAGAGTTGATGACGATGTGTTTTGGTAGGTCAGTGGTTCATTGTGGGTGGTAGGTTCGAGTGGGTCATGGTGAGTAGTGGGTCAGAGAGAGCCAAGTTGGGTGGTGGATCATGGGTCAGCGTGGGTCGCGGTGGGTGGTGGGTCAAGTTTTTAATTGACCCACGCCATCTCTGATCAAATCTGTAAAACCAAACCAAACAAAGAGCAATACTACTACGCTAAACTCTCAACATCTTAGCTATTCATGACAAACTATTGCATGATCCGAATAACTCTAGTA
Organism: Thermobia domestica; assembly: GCF_964235325.1. NCBI lineage: Eukaryota > Metazoa > Arthropoda > Insecta > Zygentoma > Lepismatidae > Thermobia > Thermobia domestica. Next base: position 83,202,013 of record NC_137471.1, on the reverse strand, counting down.
TATCCACAAACCATCATATGTCATATTTTACCGAAATACGTCATGACTTTTCTGACAACCTGATATTTGAAATGTTGTTAATACGCAAAGTTCATTGATCTCATCACTTATTCAGTTATTCTCTTATGATCATCACAACCTTTAGGGTACTTCCTGTAGATATAGAAAGGTGAAATGTAGTATCCAGGTTTGGTGTAGCATGCAAGTAAACCAATGAAAAGCAACAGGATAATATTTTCCTCCTCCAAACCCCCTGAAGTGGAGTGTGTTGATTATTCAACAAAAAGACTTGAAATCCAATGAGAAAATTCATAAGATATAAAATATGTAGCCAAGTCTCGACTTTGCAATAATAATAATAATAATAATAATAATAATAATAATAATAATAATAATAATAATAATAATAATAATAATAATAATAAGTAGAAGTAGTAGTGGTAGTAGTAGTAGTATCATTGATAATAATTATATTGTTTATGTAGGATAATTGAAGAAAGTACTTGAAACTACACACAGCATTTGGCTCGATTTTCTTCATTTTGATTCGACTCGAATCGAAACTCGAGTCAAATTCGATTCAGGTTGGAGGAAATTTTTGGAGTTGAATTCTCGAGCTGAACTCAAAGATGTCTTTTTTGAGTCGAGTCGAGTTTGCGTGAAAACTCGTTGGAACTCGCTCGTGCCCATCCCTACAATTCTTCTTTACCTTCTAGTTTCCAAAGGAGAAAAGACGATAGAAAATATTTTCACATTTTTTGAATTATATCAACACCTCTAGAAATACAGTAGTGTGTGCTATGATTATGTACCATAACTACGAGTTTATTTTCTTATTTTTGCCTGAGGAATTGATGGCATACGTTCGTGAGACTTCGTGCTATTCACATCGTCTCTCGCTCGCTGTTAGTGTTGTAACACACGACGAGTCGATTTAAGTTTGTGTACTGTGCGCTTATCTTAGTGGGATATTGAATTTATTAGTGTCTTCTAGCTCTTCATATCTTAATTTCTTCGAGTGATTTTGTGGTCGTTCTACGACGAAATTTCGACATGAGTTGTTTACGTGAAAATACCTTACGCATAAATTTTGGTCAAGTAAGTCAAAAGCCTTCTACAATTTTTGTCCATGAATGGATCCGAAACACGTTTAAATTAACCATAGATCAAATCCACAGCATTGAACTGGACTATATCAAGAAACAACTGTATATTAAGTTAGTCAACAAGGTTCTGTGTGAACGAATTCTATCTTCTACTCATGGTGAAGTCAAATTTACCGATAGTGACAAGGAATATTTACTTCCTATTGATCTCGCTGACAACAGTATTACCGTCGTTAAGGTGTCTTTGTGCCCCATGGAACTTAGTAATCAACAGTTAACACGAGTGTTTTCTCAGTATGGTGAAATACAGTCAATCCTAGACGAACAATATTCTGCGGATCATGTCTATGTCACCCGTACTGGACGTAAATTAATTAAAATGAAGGTTAAACAAAATATTCCTTCATTTATTACTGTGTGTGGTTTGCGCCTCTTCTGTAGTTATTCCGGTCAAATCCAAACTTGCGCGTTGTGCAATTCACAGGACCATTTTGTTCAAGAGTGCCCCCGAAAAAAAGGTCCGCCCTTCAAAGTTCACCCTCCAGTTCGCAGCTCTCCACTGCCACCGCTTCGTACCCCTTATAATCTCCCACATGAAAAGGTGTCTCTGCATACTGATAACTATATGGAATTTCCTCTGCTCACTTCTGCTCACCCTGGTATTTCTTCAAGTCCTGACGTTCCAGCACCTGAAACATCCCCCGATCCCGTCATTCGCCCCGACCTACAAATGGAAGAAGATCGTACTACTGACCCGGAAGTTATTGCCCCTCTGGAATCTACTGCAGTACCTCAGTCTACTCCTGAATGTAAGGCCCAAGAAATTCTCAAGGAAGGACAACTAGCTCAGGTAGGTGACCAACAGTCAGTAAAGGACTTACAAATGGATTCTAGTGCTCCCTTGGACCACGATCATCAGTCTGTTGTGCCATTGGTAGCCGAATCGAATACCACCAGTGACCGGAATGTGCAATCACTCACAAGTGATTCCGCCAGTGAATCCGATCTTAGTGCCCCTGTATATGAAAAACGTAAACTTTCCAAATTAAAAGCAACTGTTACTGGAGTTTCAAAAACTTCTAAAGGAGGTCGTTCTTCAGATGTTACACCTGTTTCAGGTGCACGAACACGGGCCACCTTGAAAAAGTTGAAAGCTGGTACCCCTGTTGGGGAAGATTTATAATTATTTTCTTTGTATTATTGTGGTCTCATTTTCAGCCCTTTATGCAGTGTTTACCACTTCGTTTCACTTTATTTTTGTTTATGTATAGTTTTAGTTTTGCCACCATTAACCTAAATGGATTTACTTCTCCTGTTAAACAAGAAGCGTTAAGAGATTTTATTTACAAAGCAGATATTGATGTGTTGTTCGCTCAAGAAGTGGCCCTTCCAGAATATGGTTCTCTTTCCAATCATACATGCTATTCTCGTTTTACAGAGAATGGGCTAGGTACAGCAATTATCTATCGTAGTGATCTAGCTTTTAAGACAATTAATGATTACCCAAATGAACGAATCTCCCTTGGTATGCTTGAAAGCATCAAATTATGCAATATTTATGTCCCCTCTGGTTCTCATAACAAGAGAGAGCGCCAAGATTTCTTCAATACTGACCTTGCTCAGGCTATATTTAATGGTACTCACCCTTGTATATTAGGTGGAGATTTTAATTCCGTTTTACAACCCATTGACCAGACTCCGAACTTTAACTTTTCTCCCGAACTCCAGCGCATAGTAAATACGTATGATTTAGTGGATGTGTGGCGTCATTTTCGACCCGCTGACCCGGGTCACTCATTTCATACTTCACAATCATCTAGTCGCTTGGACCGATTTTACATAAGCCGCTCACTTGTTGCACAAGTGCGCAATATTAAGCTCGAACCTGTTTGTTTCAGTGATCACTATGCTCTAATTATGAGAATAACCCTACCAGTATCCAAATTTTTGAGAAGTAGTCCCCTTTGGTATTTTAACACCTCTATCCTTATGGACCCTGAGTATCAGCATTTAATTCGAGAGGAATGGCGGATCTTGTTTCCGTTAATATCACGCTATCAGGGCAAACTTATGTATTTTTGGGACAAGAGAATTAAACCTAGATTTCGATCCATAAGTAAACAATATTGTATTCAACGGACCCAGGCATACAATACTCAATACAACTATTACTCTAGTCTTCTCAAAGAATACATGCAAGAACAATTACGAGGCCGTCCGGTCAGGCCTCAAATTCAAGAAATCAAAGCGCATTTATTGTCGTTGCATAAACAACGCATGCGCGGTTTTTTTGTTAGAAGCAAACTTGTCCAGGCCGATGACACGGAACAAGCTAACATCGTGCAAATTCACAAAGAACGACTCAGAGGCAAACAAAAGCTAATTTCTTCTATTAAGGGCAAGGATGGCCAACTTTATGAAGGTTCGCAGGTCCTTCCCCAATTTGTTCAGTATTATAAACAATTGTATACAAAACCTAATGTACATAATGAAGATGAATCTCTTTTGGACTTTATTCCTCTAAACTTAGATGTAAATGCTCAAGAGTATCTCAACAGTCCCTTCACACTTGATGAAGTCAAGAGATCAATTCAATTAGGGAAACGTGGTAAATCTACTGGTATTGACTCTTTACCATTAGAATTTTATATTACTTTCATTGATATTCTTGCCCCGTTTCTTACGGATCTCTTCAATGAATATCGAGATACCTGTATCTTAGGGGAATCTCTATCCACGGGTATTACTGTATTAATCCCTAAACTGCCTAACTCTAACTTCATAGACAATTATCGTCCTATCAGCCTTTTAAGTGCAGACTTAAAAATTTTAACACGATGTCTCGCGCTTCGTATGAAACAATATGTGGGAGAGTTATTAAGTTCCTGTCAATATGGACATGGGCAACAAGCTTTAATTCATGAAGCCTTAGCTAACATAAGAGATTTTATAGCCTATCATGAGACTGCCTCTCCTACGCCCGTTGCTATTTTATCTACCGATTTCTCGAAAGCTTTCGATAGGGTATCACACGAGTATCTTTTTAAAGTTCTACAAAAATTTGGTTTCAATGGCGCCTTTTTGTCCATGCTCCAAGGAGTATATCATAACAGGACAACTAAATTAAAACTCAATGGTAGTCTCAGTTGTGTCATTCCTTTCTGCAATGGTATTCTTCAAGGTGATAGCATGTCAAGCCTTTTATTCAGTTTCTCGGTTGCACCTCTCATATACGCGGCACAAACCAGACTCACTGGCATACAAGTTTATCAAGCCTCCATTTCTGTCGCAAGTTATCTTGATGACGTTCATTTCTATGTTAACAGTATTTCTACCTTAGAAGATATTCAGAGCCTTTTACACAGGTATCAACAAATTTCTGGAGCGATTTTAAATAAAGACAAAACAAAACTACTATGTATACACCCCGAATACCGGACTATATACAGTTCGCACTATACGATTGCTGACTCAGTTAAAATCCTAGGTATTGAATGGTTCAATAACACCAAACAAACAATTCACTACAATTCTGACATAATTGCAAACAAAATACGTGGTCTTTTAATACAGCATAAGCCTCGCAATATGAACATGATCAGTAGGAATTCATTTCTGAAACAAAAAGCATTGAGTCTTTTGTGGTATTTCTGTCAGATTTTCCCTCTTCCCACAAAAACATACAACTTCCTCAACAGTCACGCTTTGTTCTTTCTGTGGAAACACAAGCTGTTGAGAATTGCACGTGATCAGCTTGAGCTTTTACCAGCTCAGGGTGGCGTAGCTTATGTAAACATAGCCCTCCAGGCAAAATCACTACTGCTGAAAAGAAGCATTGAATTGTTTACGAACGATAGGGTCAGTGTGTCGTCATCTGTTCTCTCCGCATGTTTAGGTTGCATCGACCTTGAAGCTCCGATTCATATTTTTCCTTGGGGAATTAAATTCCCACACTTGTGTGAACCCGTCTTAGATATCGCTTATGCATTAATTGAACGAGCACAAATTGAGTTAATGCCTGTCAAAGCACTCTACCGACATTATCTCAGAACGCAACATATCGTCACGCCCCACATTCAATTGAAAGAACCACAACTTCATTGGAATTATATTTGGCAAAATATTAATGCTCCCTTTTTAACTACCCAGCAACGATCTCTTTGGTATTTTATCGTTAATAATAAATACGAAACGCGAGACAGACTATATCAGCTCGGTATAGTGTCTTGTAATCTGTGCGACTACTGTCATAATATAGATACTCTTGAGCATCGCTTCCAATACTGTACAGAGATTCAACATATATGGACCAAATTTAGTACACTCATAAGTAAGATTTGTCATTCTTCACCATCTCATATTACTGCTACTGATGTTCTGATATATCCAGATTTTAACTATTTTCCTAAAGCAAAAAATAACAGCGTAATCTGGCTCGCTGCATATACGCTTCTTTATGTGCTTACCACACATCGACCATATCATGTCGATGTGTATTTGTCTTATTTAAGGTACCATTTGCAGCAAATGAATATGCAGTATAAACAACACTTCGCAAATTATTTTGTTGTCTTAGCTCCATAACAATTCTGTAAACTTTTCAGATTTATAACCAGTTTTTTTTTTAATCAACTAGCTCTTGTATTGCTTTTATAACTGTCTAATGTACATGTGATAGAACTGTTAATAAAGATTAAAAAAAAAAAAAAAAAAGATGGCAAACTGTGAGAGCAGAGAACTGCCATTACAGTCACCCGGGTTCAAATCCCGCTGTGGCATTTATTATTTTTTCTTGATTGGAAAGTATTGTTTACGTAATTGATATTATAATTCTGTTATTCCTATATTATTATTATTATTATTATTATTATTATTATTATTATTATTATTATTATTATTATTATTATTATTATTATTATTATTATTATTATTATTATTAAAATTATTATTATTATTATTATTATTATTATTATTATTATTATTATTATTATTATTATTATTATTATTATTGCAAAGTCAAGATTTAGCTACATATTTTATATTTTATGAATTTTCTGATTGGATTTCACGTGTTTTTCTTGAGTAAACAACACACAACATTGAACGGGACTTGGTGGAGGGAAATATCATCCTGTTGCTTTTCATTTGTTTACTTGCATGCTACACGAAGCTTGGATACTACATTTCACCTTTCTATATCGACGGGAAGTACCCTAAAGGTTTTGATGATCATAAGAGAGTAAGGTTCATTAAACTAATTAACTTAAAAAAATAAGCCAGTGCCCTGAAAGACCAGATTCCGTTCAATATAAGTATCTGTCTAATTCCGTGCCGTGAAAAATCAGGGCCCGAGGCGAGAACATATGGCAGCGCATCCGTACATATGAGTTGTCAATTTAAAGTTGACTTCTCTGGAGTATTCTTTCTGCATAATACTTTACTATTTTACTATTTTATCATGTCTGAAATCAGAAAGTTTCACCATCATTACACTGGAATCGTAAAAGTGTGTAATTACTGAATTCATTACAGCTCCATTTTTTCCTTCTTGCAGAACAGTGTTGCCTTAGAGTAGTGGCTTAAGCGTTAGTTTCATAATGTTGGGACCGCGAGTTCGATTCCGGGTGTGACTGTTCAGTAAAATTTTACAATCTACAAAACTGATACTTCTGATGTATACTAACATGAAAAATATTCAATTTCTCTGGGTGTAAGAGTTGAGACGATCTCCTTCACATGTGAAATGCCAACAAGACTTAATTACGTTATTAGTATCAACTTCATTCGTAACCGTCTGGCAAGTAACGTGTTTGGACGAAAATTGATGAATACATAAGGACCAAACACGTCCTTACTGCTGTAGTATGAGACGAAAATGAGTTCCAAGGAATTTTTCGTAGCTGTACACAAACTGCAAATTGTGATCGAACTTACAACGCTAGTCACGGGAATGATCCTATTTAAGAAGTCAACTCACCTTTCTACTTAAAAAAAGGGCGAAACAAAATGCATTAATGTTATCGGCTAACAAATCTTTATATTCCATTTCTTGTTGTCATAAAATGATAATTCTATCTGTAAATCCATAAACGTAATAATATTATTGTGTTCATGTGTAAACCGAAGAAACATCTGACATACTCTACTATCTTTTCTGTTCCTATGAATACCTTCGACTATGTTACTTTTTCTTTCCTTCTGTGGTGATAATAATAATAATAATAATAATAATAATAATAATAATAATAATAATAATAATAATAATAATAATAATAATAATAATAAAGAAATGGCATAATTACAATACCAATTACATAAACATCTTCGCATTCAGAAAAAATAATAACTTCTACAACGGGATTTGAACTCAGGTAGCTGCAATAAGAGTTTCCTGCTTTAACATTTTTTTTTACAAATCGTCCCAACCGAAGTATTGTTCGCCACTGGCAGCTCTTGTCCTTTCGACGTATTCCAAACACTACAAGAACACGAACACAGAAATACTGAGGACAATTAAAATTCCGACCTTGCTCTTCAGAGGAATTCGAATCCCTAGTGGATTGCGCCTGATGATCAGCAGCCTCATGATCATTTGGCCTCAATTTGCCACAAATTCCTCATATGAACATAAGAAAATAAAATAGTAGTTACGGAACATAAACATAGAACCGTCTATTGCTTCACATGTTGATACAATTTAAAGAATGTGAAAATTATTTCGTCGTCTTTTCTTCTTTGGAAATTAGAAGTTATGATAAAGACGAAATGTAAATAAATCGGGACAATCCCTGCAATCGATGACCAGCGCTGTAACTTAGATTTTTTTCTGGGGGTGCAAGTAGGAATGCGCACGAGACAAGATTTGAGACTGTCTCGTCTCGAAAATGTGCTGCGAAAGTGATATCTCGACTCGAAAAATGTATATTTCTCTATTGGAAGAGCTGTGTCTCGACTCGAATTTTGTCAGAAAAATTCTGTCTCGACTCGTCTCGTGCGTATCCCTAGGTACAAGCATTAATAAGCTTATTTGCCCCCCCTAGGAAAAGTTGTTCTTCTAATTCTTAGGCCCCCTCTTTCCAATTTTCTCTTAATCTTTGTGGGGGCTCCAGAGCGTGTGGGCACTTTCGCACGAGAATGTCTCGGTTCCGTTATTTACTACCTGGGCCCATTCCGTACATGACAAACTTATTAAGGAGACAATAACGATAAATCTCAAAACCATACAAATAAATATTATTTCTAGAGCCGCCATTTTTTACTGAAATGGGTCCACGACTCATTTTTGTTCTACTTACTTTTTGTGTGCTGTTTTGTTTATGTAATGTGGCGACCCTATTTGATGCTTCATTTCTAATTTCATGTTCCTATTGTATATGGAGTAAGAAAATGTTGTCTGAAAATGGTGCCCCTCGAACGGCTGGGAGCTTTTCTGGGGGGGCAGGTGTCCCCTGCCCCCAAAAAGTTATGGCTCTGCCGACGGCGTAGCCTCAACTTGAAGAATGTTTCGTGATATTTTCCTAATTGAGGAACGTCTATATAATTTGTTTTTGACTTAAACAAGGAAATCTCGAGTAAGTCATTAGGGCACACAAATTGCTTATATTTCTTGTTTATATTTTTATTTATATTTTGTTTATATTTGTTTGTTTCTGTTATATTTAAGGATCTTGTTTATATTTTACCATGAAACGACTTTAAGTAGGTATTACTTTGGGTGGAAGTTTAAATGGCGCGTTGGGTGAGTGGTTAGCGCATTGAAGTTCTATTTGGAGTTCGAATCCCGGAGAGGCTGAAACTTTTTCAAGTGTTTCTGTTTCAATTTCAACTTCAATGCATACTCAGTGTGACATGCAAGATCTTCTCTTCTCCAGGAAGAAAAAGATGGTGGAATGAGGAGAATTGGAGAAGGTCTCTCAATAGAGGCAATTATTTACAAAATTATTTCCAGTAGTTGTTCTAAATCTGATATTTTCAGCTACTTTCAAGCATTTTCTGATTCATGTGTGATCAGTGTTTTTATATCTTCGAATATACAGTATATAATGAAAAATACACTACATACACAACAATATTGAAATTAACATATGCTGTTCATTGGACAACACGCTCTGAATCTGAGAGATCGATCTCAGAATGGAGAAATGTTTCGTGCGTCAGATACTCACAATTTTACTTCCATACATTCTTGACTCAGTGCTACCAACTGCTGTCAGTGCCGAGAAAAGTTACGTGTAATTTGGGTTGCATCTGTCTAGGCGTTCTCACAACTGCAAATTACCTGTACCCCAAGTAATGGAATTAGAGCGCTTAGGAGGGAATTACTTTTGTGGCTGGGTGTACAAAACAAGCAAGCAAAAAGTATTCTGTTATCAAAGACTTATTTATCAACATTTTCAAATGCATGTGAATTTTGTAATAGCCAGCATCCCTTATATTCTTGTTCGTCTTTTGTGAATGCAGGACACAGTCAAAAATTAGAGTGCATTCGCAAAAATAAATTATGCATGAATTGTTTGAAAGTTAATCATTTTTTAAAGAATTGCAAATCTAGGGGTTGCAAAAAGTGTTCCAAAATGCACAATACATTATTGCTTGTAGACGTAACAAATGGCAAATCATTGCGGTTACCAAGTGTAAGCACTGCCGAGGTGCAAGAGAGTAGTAACAACTCAGATTCCAGTGAAAATTTAGGGCAAGTGTAATATTGTGCATTAAAGGCTAGACCTAACGCAATAGTAAAAGTAAGGGATAACAAGGGCAATTTGGTTCCTTCTTGCGCGCTTTTAGACGGTGCTAGTCAGACCAATTTCGTAACGAATAATTTGGTGCAACAATTGAACATCAAACGGTATAGAGAGTATACTCCAATTCAAGGTATAAATCAAGCAATATCTAATACAAAGTACCCTGTAGATATTTGTGTCCATTCATCTGTTAACATATTTTCATTGTTCATAATCTGTTCAATTCTCTTTCACATTACAAGTAAACTATCGGAAGAAAGAATTAATTGTGACGATTGGAACATTCCCAGGGACACTGTTCTAGCAGATCTTACTTTTAATACCGGTACGCCTGGAGGCATAGATATTTTTTGGGTGCGGAAGTATTCTACATGACTATGAAGCCAGGGCACAAAACACGGCCAGGTGATTTCCCAGTGCTTCAGGAGACAGAATTGGGATGGATCCTGGCAGGGTGCATTCCTCAAGAAAGTGGCCCCATATTCCATTAACAACATGTTTTGTTAAGAAAAATATAGATCTACACCAACAACTACACAAATTCTGGGAACTAGAAATTACTGTTACCCCTAGGTCAAGCGAAGAGCTTGCATATAAGCTACATCGTTTAGAATACAATATGAGATCATACAGGGCGTTTTATTGTACGATTGCCTTTGCTTGAAGACCGTACAGTTTTAGATGATTTTTATAAGCAGGCATTGGTTAGATTAAAGCAATTGGAAAGAAAATTCGATCAACACCCAGACTTTGAAGCTAAATATACGGAATTCATGCAAGAATATGACGATCTTAGTCACATGGTAAGGATAAATGAGTGTAAAAAGAGAGAGATGTCAGCGTTGCATACTATTTGCCACATCATGCAGTTTTTAAGCCCACAAGCTCTACAATGAAGCTCCATGTGGTGTTTGATGCTTGAGCAAAATCTGACAGCGGAAAAAGCCTCAACGACATTCTCTTAGTTGGTCCTACAATACAGCAAGATTTGTTTTCTCTCTCTTAGTTGGTTCTACAATACAGCAAGATTTGTTTTCTATCATTTTGCGCTTTAGAACTCATTCTGTAGTATTCACTGCAGATATCACTAAGATGTATCGCATGGTCAATGTTTATTCAGAAGACACGCCACTAAATATGTATTGTGGAGAAGATCTAGAAATGAACCGATTCAAATTTTTGAGTAGAAAACACTCACGTATGATACGGTATGTGCTTCATTTGTGTCCACAAGATGCCTACAGCAATTAGCAGACGAAGAAGAGCATAATTATCCTGTAGCAGTAGAAATATTACGTCGAGATTTCTACATTGACGATCTCTATAGTGTCATGAGCAATATACAGCAAGCTCTAGAGGTGCAGAAGCAATTGATAGAATTACTGGGAAAGGGAGGTTTTACACTTAGAAAATTGAGTTCGAATGATCCAAGGTTACTGGAGTCCGTCTCGCCAGAGTTTCGAGAAGTGCAGCGTCCAATCCAGTTCCAAGAAGGCCAAGGCGTCAAGGCATTAGGATTGTCATGGCATCCATCAAGGATATATTTCTCGTTGAAAGCAAGATGTCAACAATGAAGGTTCAAGAGTGCATTACTAAACGCCAGATTGCTTCAATCATTGCAACTATATTCGATCCATTAGGAGTAATTTCACCAGTTGTCATTTCATACAAAATATTTTTACAAGAATTGTGGCTTCAAAAGGTTCAGTGGGACGACAGTATACGAATAGAATTAGCAAAGAAATGGACTCAATTGTACAAGCAACTTCCATTAATCATTCAGATTAAATTTGACAGATATGTACGCGTTGAAGGAAACATACTGGAGATTCAGATCCATGATTTTTCAGATGTTTCTCAAAGGGCATATGGAGCTTGTATTTATGTGCGATCGATCAATCAACTAGGGGAAATATCAGTTAAGTTATTATGTGCTAAATCACGTGTGGCCTCAGTCAAGGAAATCACTTTCCCTCGTCTGGAGTTATGTGCAGCAGTTGTTTTGGCAAAATTAGTTCACAAGATTTTACAAATTTTAAAATTGAACATAAGTAGCGTCCATCTTTAAACCGACTCCCGAATTGTGTTGGCATGGCTAGCTTCTCCGTGCAACAAGTGGAAGCCTTCCGTGGCCAACTGAGTAGCTCAAATTCAAGACTTAACTGACGTTAGCTGTTGGAAACATGTGACTTCTTCAGAAAATCATGGAGATTTGATTTCAAGAGGAATAGATGCAGTTTCCATAAAGGACAATTCATTATGGTGGCACGATCCACAATAGCTTTCTAGTTTAGAATCTAATTGACCAGTCACAAGTAAGGATTCACTGCAACCAGATCAAGTTCCAGAGAGTAAGGGAGCCATAACATTGACAGTCACTATAGACAATTGGTGCAATGAAAGCATAACAAGATTCTCAAAATTGTCAAGGTTAGTTAGAACAATAGCACATTGTAGACGTTTTGTTCATAATATCAAATACAAGCAAAATAAACTAACAGAAGGTCTTTCAGTACAAGAACTCCACAACTCAAATGGCCACACGAAATTGGATTTCACAGCGAATTACAGCATCTTCGTGATGGAAACATTACTTCGCCAAGAAGTAAATTGAACAATTTACATCCATTTTTAGATGGTGAAGGCCTCATTCGAGTTGAAGGAAGATTGGAGAATAGTCAACTTCGTTTGACGCCAAACATCAAATAGTTCTGCCTTCAAATGAATACTTAACAAAACTTATAGTTGAAGCAGAACACTTAAGATTACTTTATGCTTGACCCCAACTATTAATATCATCACTACGCCACAAATATTGGATCATCAGGTGCAAACAGCTAGTAAAACAAGTGATCCATCATTGTTGGACATGTTTCTAGTTAAAGTCCAATGGTTCAAAACAACTTATGGGGCAGTTGCCATCAGCTAGTATGCAGCAAGCTAGAACATTCCTAAACGTAGGCGTGGACTACGCTAGGAGCAGTTAGAAATAGATCTGTACCTAAGACATATCTTGCGTTATTTGTTTATCCACCAAGGCAATACATTTGGAATTGGTAACAGATCTTAGTGTGCAGTCATTCATAGCAGATTTACGCAGATTCATAACCAGACGAGGAAGATGTGTCAATATATATATATATCTACAATGGCACAAATTTCGTTCTAGCCAACAGCGAATTGAAAGAATTGTATCAGCTGTTTTCATCAGATCCTTTTAGTTCTCAAGTTCATGATTTTACATCGACCGAAGGAATTCAGAGGCACTTTATACCACCAAATTTGCCGCAATTTTGGAGGACTATGGGAAGCCGGTATAAAATCAATGGAATGCCATTTAGTTCGTATTATAAAATATGCAGTGTTGTCATATGAAGAGTTTGCAACATTAATCACACAGATTGAGGCCTGTCTCAACTCTCGACCACTTACAGTGCTATCAAATGAGCCTAACGCAGGCCCGTTGCCAGCCTAGAAACTTAGGGGGAAGGGGGTCGGCTGAAGTTAGGGAGGCCCGATCCAACCATATGATAGTTCGTCACCATATTATAGTTCTTTTGCAAGATTACTGTAAAACCTTTAGGGGCCAGCAAAAATTTAGGGGGAGCGGGCCCCGTAGACCCCCTGAATACGGGCTTGGCCTAACGTCTTCAGTGTTCTCACAACTGGACATTTCTTAATTGGCGAAGCACTTACAGCTTTACCAGAGCCTTACCGATTTACCAGACAACCGCTTATCTCATTGGCAGAAGACACAACAACTAAAACAACACATTTGGAAGAGATGGTCTCGAGATTATTTACATGGTCTTCAACAACGCTCTAAGACAACTTCACAGGAACACAATTTCAAGGTCGGAGATGTAGTTTTGCTGATTGAAGACAAAGTGCATTGCAGTGGAAATTGGGCATCACTCAAGAAGTTTTCTCGGGAAAGGATTTTTTAGTTGGTATAGTGACGGTTCGTACTACAACTGGAGCATACAAACGTTCCATCAAGAAACTAGTTGCATTGCCATATAACAAGGACTAGAACTGAGATTTGGGTAACATAAAATAAGTACAGTTGTAGTATTGCTTGAAGTTTTGTGTTAATGTTTCGTTTTCTATATGTATCATTTTATTTTATTAGGGGAGTATGTTTGGGATTATTTATGTATTTAACAGTGTGTGTGCCTTTAGCTGCCTTAGCTGGCTGTTCAAATTGCTGAACGCTTTTATATTATTTGTGAATAGGGGGAGGCATTTTTGCCGAGTACATGACTGAAGTAGCACTCATATTGGTCACGTACGGATCACGTCACAAAGATTCAACCTGCTACTATGCGTGTTGCTTTCGTTTCTATGCGTGTGTGCGTGTTTAAAAGCAGAGAAAGATTATCAATATTGTTGCTTGTGAAATACGTTGCATTATAATTCTTGATTTATGTTCACTTCTTACGCGGTACAAATAAATTATCCTTAAATAAGTCTTCGTCCAAATAAAAATGTTATAAAACGCACTTCACATGAATGTTATTATTGACTACAATTTTAACATTTTTATTAAATCACAGAGACAATGTTAGCTGATGGTACTCACAATGAATACACTGTTTTTTGCAGAAATCGTGCACTTTGTTATGCCACACCTCCTTTTGATTTCAAATTTATATGCAGAACTTGGATTCCACTCAATTGATGATGTAAAATTAAAAACGTCTTTCCTTGTTACTTTTACCATGTACAAAAATGTTTCTCAGATTAACTTTACGTTACACGCTCCAATTCGTCTTTATTTGCAATCAAAAGTAGGTCTGGTTTAGAAGTATTTTTTGGCAAATAACGTTGTAGTGTCGTTATTGATAAGCCATGCTCGGTTCAATTGCACGAGAAATACTCACCAAACTGAACTAGATGGCCATTATTAGCTAGCATTCTTTATGAACCAGATAAGGATACCAACTGCAACTACAATATGAATTGCATTATATTTCGTTGGAGTTTAGCATCTCTTTCAACACTAAGGCTATAATGAGACATGGACCTACTGCTTCACGTGGAATCCGAACTACATGGGATTACACCAGGAATGGAATCCGGATCTCCTGGGCTAAAGACAGTTACGTTAACGATATAGTGACGATATAGTTCCAGACAATGTAAAGTTAACCGTGCTTTTCTTTAGAATGAATATACCAGGGTCAACTTTACATCGCCTTAAACTTTAAACCAGTGGCTCCCTAAGGCCAGCCTCATGAAGAGGACTTGAAGAACAAGGGATACATCACAAGCTGACTACAGAAATAAAACTTAAAATTGTCAAAAACTTTACAGATGTTACGTAATTGGATATTTTTCTTTTTTATACTCCCATTCAAGATTTTAAGGTAATAAATCACTTAATAAATATAAACAGATGAAAACAGGGCGAGTGGTTTAATATTTGAAGTCCCGTTCAGCAAGAAAGCTATATGAGACGTTAAACTACAGCTTAATGTAAAATTCTAACTACATAAGTTCTCGCCGAAAATCAACTCAGGTCTCTCGCGCCGAAGACGTCTATGCTTATTATGTAGCTACAAGGGATTTAAAGATGAAAATATGGTTATGATTGTATTGTCGTTATTATTATTATTATTATTATTATTATTATTATTATTATTATTATTATTATTATTATTATTACTACTACTACTACTACTATTATTATTATTATTATTATTATTATTATTATTATTATTATTATTATTATTATTATTATTATTATTATTATTATTATTATTGAAGACTTGAGATTTCAATGCTGAATCTGAAGTCCGACAAAAATGCACATATGGCCAATGAGTGGGAGAGAGGTTAGCGAGAAGTATACAAGGTTTAAGAAGAAGGCGCCAGGTAAATGGTTGGGAATCACTGCTTAAACCTTATCACTTACACTTTATAACCTCACACTTGTGCTTCCTGCTTCGCCTTGCCCTTGTGCGGATTTGATGCAAAACTAGCTTGTACAGACCAGTCAGCATAGATTGACCTGTATTTTACGCATTTGATGATATAATTACATCAAGAAACTATTATCAATAAAGACACGACAATAACATCTGTTACAAAATATGTTTCCACGTCCAATGCACGTACGAACGGCAGGAGTTAATTTTTTAAATTATTTCTATACGAGACTCGTAATGTTTAAATGGGCCTATTCCATCAGCGGATTTTCATTCTGTTACGAATGCTGTCAAAAAGGATTTGCTTCATAATCCACTGGGAAGTGTAGGGGACCTAAGAAAACAAACACCTGAATAACACATGGAATGAAGTTAAGAGCAAGGATAACAGATCTGACAACACTAGCTTTAAGACACTGCAGACAATTGTATGTTGCATTTACTGCAGATTTTGAAATCGCATTCCAAAAGCTGACAATTTAAAGGAAAGATCTAGTAATTTAGAGTTGATTTTCAAATTGAATTAGAGTTCCTTTCAGCAGGAGCCTCATGAGCTTCTGCGGGGAGTCTAACACTAGCCTCCGGCGCCAAAGTTGTGTACTCTATCCACCTACCCATTAGGAAGCTATATGTAGTAATTTAGAAACGAAAGAGAATTTCTTAAGATCTAGCTTGTCTGTACACTGAACCATGTAAGTATAATCTTACAAACTTATAAACAACAACGCTAGACGTCTTCGGTGCGAGAGACCTGGGTTTGTTTTGCGGCGAGAACGTATCTAATTAGGATTTTACGTTAAGCTGTAGCTTCAGGTCTCATATAGCTTTGCTGCTGAACGAGTCTCCAAATCTCAAACCACTCGCCTTGTTTTCATTGTTTATATTCATTAAATGTTTAATTACTTAAGAGTCTCGAATGGGATCACAAGAAAGACAAAATAGCAAACACGTAACATCTGTTAAGTTTTTGACAATTTTATAGTTTATTTCTGTAGTCAGCTTGTGATCCATCGCTTGTTCTTCAAGTCCTCTTCAGAAGACTGGCCCTTGGGAACCACTGGTTTAAAGTTTAACGCGATGTAAAGTTGACCCTGGTATATTCATTCTAAAGAAAAGCAGGGTTAACTTTACACTGTCTGGAACTATATCGTGACTATATCGTTAACACGCGTCTTTAGCCCAGGAGATCCGGATTCGATTTCCGGCGTAATCCCATGTGGTTCAGATTCCGCGTGAAGCAGTAGGTCCATCTCCCATTATAACCTTGGTGTTGAAAGGGATGCTAAACTCCAACGAAATATAATGCAATTCATATTGTAGTTCCAGTTGGTATCCTTATATGATTCAAAAAGATTGCTAGCTAATAATGGTCATCTAGTTTAGTTTGGTGAGTATTTCTCGTGCAATTGAACCGAGTATGGCTTATCAATAACGACACTACAACGTTATTTGCCGAAAAATACTTCTAAACCAGACCTACTTTTGATTGCAAATAAAGAGGAACTGGAGCGTGTAACGTTAAGTTAATCTGAGAAACATTTTTGTACATGGTAAAAGTAACAAGGTATAGACGTTTTTAATTTTACATCATCAATTGAGTGGAATCCAAGTTCTGCATATAAATTTGAAATCAAAAGGAGGTGTTGTATAACAAAGTGCACGATTTCTGCAAAAAAAAAAAAAAAAAAAAAAAAAAAAAAAAACAGTGTATTCATTGTGAGCAATATCAGCTAACATTGTCTCTGTGATTTAATAAAAAATGTTAAATTGTAGTCAATAATAACATTCATGTGAAGTGCGTTTTGTAACACTTATTTGGACGAAGACTTATTTAAGAATAATTTATTTGTACCGCGTAAGAAGTGAACATAAATCAAGCATTATAATGCAATGTATTTCATAAGTAATAATATTGATAATCTCCTCTCTTTGCTTTTAAACAGGCACACACACAAAACAGAGAAACGAAAGCAACACGCATAGTAGCAGGTTGAACTAGAATCTTTGTGGCGCCATCCGTACGTGGCCGATAAGAGTGCTACTTCAGCCATGTACTGGACGAACCTATTGGGATCGGCGAAAATTCCAGGAGGAGTGTGTGAGGTATGAACATGCCGTGTTTTGGTGGACCATATATCATGGTCGAAGATCATACAATCTAGTTTGAACAATTAGCCATCGTTGTTACAAGCAGTTAGAACTAAAAAGACCTTGAATGTGTTTCTCTCATGTATTACTTTTGTGTGCAAACTGATGTTGTAATCATTTAAAAGCAGTGATTTTAGGCCTATATTTGGTTGCATTTATGTGCTATACTAATTAAGCCTTTACAGTCCTCTATTCTAAACATTGTTTTCTGCATTGTCATTGTACTTTAATGAAATTACAAATATATACATTCATATTGTACAGTAGACACACATAAACTCTAGCAGAAACGTAATTGGTACAATTTAATGTTATTGCTGTTTCGCTATTAGCTTTGAATCATACGCTGTTCTAGAACACGCAACTGAGTGTATTTTATTATTTTATTTACTTTATAAATAAGTATAGTATAGTTTAGTTTTACTCAATCTATTTTTATTCTTACAGTATATTCTATACATCTCCGTAGTAAAGAAACTTGTAATATTCTATTTATAAAATATTGTGAAACCCTTATTCTCTATTAAATTTACCGTTTTTTGCTGTATTTTAACTAATAACTACATCCTAAAGATAAGGAAAATATAATAATAACTATAAAATTTTATAATTGGATAATATAACAATACTTTTGTTCTACTGCCAAGAATATCTGGTCATACTAAAGGGACTTTAGTATCGTTCAACCGGAAGGACAAATGCTTGGACATTTAATTATTAAGGATCTCGAAAAAAGGTTATGGTTGTAATAATATGCCATTTTATAGGATGGTTGTAAAGTTGACATTTATGGAATAATTGTGAAAAAGACATGGGACAATAATCAATCTGAAGAAGAATTCAATTCCACTTCAGAAGACAAAATGGTAGGAGAAGATACTGATTATTATGGTAAAGATTAATGGTAGCAACTATCATACGAAGAAGACGAAAGTGTAGTTTATCATTACGTAAGTTTCTAAATGTTCGTAATATTTTATGTTGACTATTTTTACTTATCGATTGAAACCATCATAAAAGATTTGGAATGTACTTTAGAAATATTCGAGATAATATTACATTCAGATGAAAAAACATGGTATTATAAGATTAATTAAATACAAAGGAACATTCATGATTGAACCCTTTTCAATTGAGTGGAATTAAAGTACAGTATAACCAATTATAACATTTGTATAGTTAGGAATACCTTAATATAATTTCAATATGAAGAAATCGAATGCTCACTTTAAGAACAAGCTTCCTATATTTGCATATTGTATGTAGTATGTTGTGAATGTCTTCAAACAGTGTCTCAGCAGAGTTCTGTATGTTTCTTATCCTTTGGACAATTATTAATATCTAATGAAACTCAAACTTACATCATCGTTAATATTGTCTGGTTACAAAACATACATTATTTCGTAAGAACAATTTCGAGGTTTTTAACAGCCTGAAATTTTGACATGAAATATTATCTCGTTCCACTGTTGAGAAGCATTTATTTTACGACATGCTAGTAAAATTATCTACGACCTATCTCAGGACCATTTAGCATATAATTTTCACAATCTTGCAAATTATAGTTAATGAAGTTTTTCCTTATAATTGTTATGGTGCTGATTTTGTAGGACATTAAAACAAATCTTCTTGTGTGTAAAATGAGGTTATACGTAATAAGTTTCATTTTTTAAAGTCTGTGAGGACTAGAATTTGCTACCTAATCTTCTTGTGACAGATTAAGGCTGTAATAATTCACTACAAATTATGGTTATTATCGCAAGAAGAGTTTATCCTATAGTGTTTTGTAAATTGTTTTGTTTGTCCTCAGAAAGGGTCATTATGGAAATTGGCTCATATGTTGTTTTCTGATTGATAACGTTTTGTCAGGGTACTAATTATTTGTTATGTGGGAATATGACTTACCACCACATGTATCAACTCTTTGAAACACATAGTTGTTCTCCAAATTTAGGCTGCCAGTTTCTGTAAATAAACTCTCAAAGAAAACACAACAAAATACTTAAGAAAATACAATGTTTACACAATATTTGATCTTCGGATGTCCCAACATTTAATTAGTCCAATGCCAAAATAGTCATCCGTGAAAATTTAGGAGGGTACTGATATTCGTTAAACTTGCTACAGTAAATACATTGTTGGTGTCTTAGTAATTAAGAGTACGCTGATTAATGTGTATTAAGATGTACTATCATGCAAAAAGACGTGTCTGATATCTATTTTCTGTAAAATTGTTTCATTGCTTTTATTTCATTGTAGGAATTAATGACGTAGTTACTTACAACTGATATATCTAGTAGCCAACTAAGGCTCCGTGTACCTGTTCTTTTTTGAGTTATTTATGTCATTGAGTCGCATCGTGATTCAGTATTATAAAACATTATTATTATTATTATTATTATTATTATTATTATTATTATTATTATTATTATTATTATTATTATTATTATTGATTCCTTTTCTGTTAATTGAATATATTGTGTTACAAGTACGGTCTTTTGCGAGGTACTAACAAGAATTCACTTCTTTTCCTAGTCTTCCATAGCTTCTTTTCCTATGGAAGAAAAAATACATATGTTTTCACCATTTAACTATGCGAGTATTGGCTTACTTGGAGTAGCAAGACGACCCAGGGCAATAAAGTCTTATAGCGAATATCTGAGTATGTTACTGCTTCCATGCAGCAACATCTTTTTACTCAAAATCTGCCTCGTTGAACTTGCTGTTCAAGTGATTGTCCAGACCTGTATTCTTTGGAACAAAATAGAATATAGAAGTTTTGCACAAGTTTTATTTTTCAGCTACATTATTCAGGGAAGATTGGTTTTATGAAATGTTAACTGTTTTAACATGAACAAAATCTGATTGTAATTGTCATTATCATTATAAAGTGACTTTTGCATTTTAATCCTTATATTCCAGGAAAAACAAGGCCTTCAAATTCTTCACATTATTCCACGAACCTCCACTAAAATATTAAAATCAGAGAACAAGGATATTGAGTGGGTCAGAAGAAGAAAACATGCACAAATTTTCACCCAAATGTTCGTCCCTGATAGTATCTAATACTGCACGATTTTCCTTGCTTTTTTGTTTTTTCTTTCATGTTGCTATTCTGCGTGAGATCCTTGCTAACGTGTTATGCCCATGGATACTCAACCAATCAACTATTAATAACAAACTCATACACTTATATGATCATGTTCTTATAGATTGCCATAATGTTTGGGAGTACCTAACATATTGTAGAATTGTTCAGTATCTCGACTTCGTAGAAGTCCTCGAGACTATAGAAAGTGCTACCTTATTATATGGCATTGTTAGAAGTACCACCACTCTTCCCGAGCAACATTAATTGAAGGGTTGGGTGCAAGAAGCAGGTAAGTCCACTTTTAGAATTTTTTCCGGGACTGCCTGTTTTTTGTTCTAACTTCACGATGAATACTTACATAGGCACCTCCTTTGTATTATAACACTGAATATAATCATCAGATTTACATGATTCTTGTACACAATGTAGAGTAATCTTTTGCTACTGGAACATGTGAGAATCTCAAATTCGCTAAAAAAATTGACCTAACTAGTTCTTATATTAAACCCATGAATTAGTTATGTGTATCTTACCTAAAGAATGAATAAGGCCAAGGGAATATTTTAGAAGGATATATCATTTACTGAAAGCAATAATCAAAACATACACGCAAAGTATGCGCAATGTTCTCCTGTGCTGATTTCATCGATGTATTGCACTGTGCTTGCTTCACATCCTTGCTTGGTTTCTTAGTCATAGGTGTATATTCGTGGTCTAGGTGTAGGTAGCTCAAATAAGTCATTTACGACTGAACATGATTCCCATCAATCTTCGCCATTGATTTTATTTATTCGGTCATGTTCAAAATGGACAATAAGAGGTTTCGACGTTGCTTCAGTGCCATCATGCGAAGAACGGTATTTGTCTTTTCTTTAGTTAGTAATTATTTCTGTCCTCTATGGTTGGTTTCGCCTTTTCTTTCTGTTTCCTCACCGTTGATAATATATACTTGATATATGCCTCAGAAGTAAGGAGGGTTTGTCCATGGGCTACTTGCAATCTAATTATCGGCGCACAGATATGCTGAAAAGTACTGGTGGTAGGAGAGAGTTTAACGTTTTTCGTCTGCAGTGATAAACTAGATTTTTCGTGGGAGAAAATTATAGAAGTGTTCTTCATAAGGACACCTTTTATTGCTCTTTCTTTTGATATCTTTTTTGATCATCTAAACTCTTGTTTTGTGTAGATGAAAATCAATTTACTGAAACTTCGTTCCGAGATCTAGCTCCTGACACTGTAGATGGCAGTACAGCGTGGTCCGATAGTGGGCGTACCCCTAATTGGTGTTTTCTGACGGTTTTAGATTTTACCCACACTTGTTAGGTAACATTGCTTAGTATTATCTGGCAACATTGTTATCCGTGTACATTTATTCACTTCCCGATTTACGTGCGCAATTACGTGAATAAGACGTTCCCTGGCCGCTGGATTAAAGGAGGTTGTGCATCTTCACCAGCTCCCTTTGCCTGGCCTCCAAGAAGTCCCAATCTGACGACACCAGATAATGCTCTCTGAGATTTCATAAAGCAACAAGTAAGAAACACTCGATAACACACAACGCAGGAATTACGAGCAGTTGTAGAACACGCCTTCACCCTCGTGACTCCAGAGTATCTCCGCAAAACATCTGCGAGAACTTGGCGCAGAATTCAGCTGTGTTACGACATGGATGGTGATCATACCGATGTTTATGACTCTTAAGACTTCAAAATAACTGTGTACAGACATTCTACCATAACTAACACTATACTGTTGAAACTAAAGGAGGGTACGCCCACTTCTGGACCACCCTGTACTCGGGTCATCCGCTGTTTTCTTTTCTTTGCAGCACTTTTAGAGTTGGCTGTCTTGTTGTCTTAATGAGATCCTGCTATTCCTGAGTTATTATGATATTCTACACTTGTAGCGTCACAGTCTATCCGTCTTCTTTCAAGCGGATGATCGGACAGAGTTTATTATCCTAGAAGGAAGATGTACTTTTCGTGCAAGTGGTAGTGTGTCCGTACTTACAGATTTTTTCTAGTTTTCCTCTTTTTTTGATCGTCTTCTGGGAAGGATGTTTTTTAGCATGCTGTCCTGCCTGTTTCTTATATTCTTCTGTACCCAATGTAGTTAAAGTTCCTAAGTATGAACCAATTAACAAATGTTCATCGATGGCTATAATATTACAGTCTGCAAAATTCAGAATGCTGTTATCTCTTATTTTAATCTCGATGGGTATTTTAGGTACATACCAAGTAATGAATTCGTCAGCTGTGCTAATTTTTCACACGCTATTATTCTTTACAGGCGTCTTAATTTGGTTCAAAAATTGGTCGTGCTGGCACTGTAATTTTACATTGCAAAATAAGACGATATACGTGTTATGTGTCTTCCCCTTCTGTACAATTATGAAGAAACATACTTCCCGTTGTTCTTTGAATGGAATGAGCTCATTCCATGTGTTATTGCCTGTGTTTCTATATTGGATACAAATCACCCTAAGTTTCCGACGTAGGTTCGACAAAGCAGGGCCGCAACTAGGGGGGGGCAGAGGGGGCACGTGCCCCGGGCGCGTGGTTGGAGGGGGCGCCGGAAAGAAGATATATCAATTGTTTTAAAACTCGCACCCTTTCCCTTGAGGAACTTATTCTAGAGGTTAAAAGAAATCAAAAGTTATATATATATATATATATATATATATATATATATATATATAGAGAGAGAGAGAGAGAGTCTCATCTAAATAGGTGTAATGTCATACATTAAAAACCTAATATTGCATGCATTTGTTCCCTTTGGCGACCACAGAGAATCCGCCCCCTTTCCTTTTCCTACCACAAGGAGCTGTTTGTTTGTAGACCCTATAATTCCATTGAGAACAGCTCTGAAGTTTAAAACGCTGTTATCAATAGGGGCGGGGGCGAAAAGTTCCCGATTTTTGTTGCTTGCTGGTGGTTGAAGAGTTTAGCTCAGACGCGCCCCCTGTAATGTTACGCAATTGCTGTAATGTTTTTAAACTAGAGGGCAGTTTTGTGGCGGAAAAGATAATTTACACGACTCGATGTATTTAATCGGTATAGATGTATCAAAACTAATGTATGGAAAGAGTCTGTGTATTTTAATTACTGTATAAAATCTGTAAAAAATTCGTTGATTGCAAACACAATTCTCTAATATTAGAAAAAGAATCAACATAAGGTATTATTTATTATTACTTTTAATATATATTTCCATTTAGATTTTGGAGAGAAGATTGGCATTAAAATGCAAAATCACTAGAAGAGCGGGTACGGAGGGTGGAAAGTTTCCCCTCATAATACATTAGCCACTCAAGATGAAAGATCCAGAATTATAACAGTTACTGGTACCTATCAACAAAATTCTTAGTATAAGTTCTATTTGGTATTAACTGTTACAATCAACGTTTTGGCAATTGGTTCATGTACAAAGAAATTAGTATCATAACGGAACTGAAGTAGTTTATGGCATACTTTATTAAAGTACGTGTTTGTGATCTATGTGGCATCATGCGTGTATATAATGGGTAAAATAGCAGCAATTATAGTATGCAATATTTGTGATTTCATCTGCAGACGCACTAAATGTGATTTCCTGTTTTGTTATCTTAGGGTCCCTGGCTAATCGTTTCCGGTAATCTGCAAAAGATATATTCAGTATGTAGTCAGTAATCTCGTGCTACAACGATGTACGTATAAGCATGCGTAAGCGTTATATAAAATAGAGTAAAAATTATATAAATATGACGAAAGTTATAAAGTATAAAAATAAGTAGTAATGATGAGTATGGTAAATGCATTATTAATTGACAGAATAAAGAAAAGAAACTACGTAAATAATATATATATATATATAATAGTATTGCAATGCTTATGTATAAATAATTGCACGATTGATCGAGTCTACTGCCAGGAACTAAATGAGGAAACGAATGAATAAAATGCGTTCGTAGAGTAAACAAGAATTAGAAATAGCAATATGTACTATGAACTATTTAATATTGCTATTATAACCCATAAACATCTCAATTTTCTTATCAGGCTATTAATGTGATTGTTCACTAGTATGTATGCCAGTGTGACGTTATCATCTAATTTTGCAAGTACTACAAACATTGATGAATGTTGTGATGCTATTGTCAAATGCTATTTACTCACCAAAATTTATTAAAAGACGTCATGTTATTTATCTTTTAGCCTATTGATTTCCTTTGTTTCATGTTATATATAAAATTTTACCATATGATTTTAATCTATCGATAATATCATATCACAGTGAAGTTTGTTGTTAAGGTCATTTCAAAATTATTAATTTTGTGTTTAGAGTTTAATATTGCTTTTGCAGAATGTGCCAACGATAATATATAAGTATGTATGGTCTAATCGGAAAATCGAATTCACGTGAGGCATTTACCCCCACAACAACGAATTTGGATTGCTTTAACATCTTTTCCGCAGCGATTGCTGCGGTGGCAAGCTAACAACTGGGCTACTAAAGTCAGTTTCTCCCCTTGAAATCCAGACGATGGAAGCAGGAGACTGAACAGAGACAAATTCAACGTTGCGCGAACAACACAAAATTAGTTTCAATACAAGCTATATGAGACGGGACCTACTAATTAACATGGAAACCGAACCACATGAGCTACTGCCGGGAATCGAACCCGGGTCATTTTCTAGATAGGCAGGTGAGGTGACATCTTGAATAGAATCGTTCCTGCGACAAGAGTTGTAAGTTCCATCACTGTTTGGAATTTGTGTTCTTCCTTTAATGCTTTATCAATGTTGCATGTAGCGTTAAAGCTAATAATACCTTGTTGGTGAAATCATGTGTAAAATTTGAAGACTGAGTTAGTTGTGTAAATTCGCACACAGATCGAGGTAACGAAGCCAGAGGAATGTACGTATGTCTCTTGAACAAAGAAATCGGTTTGTCTGCTATGGGCATTCTCCCTCGTAGAGTTTTCGATAGCAAGGTGGTCTGAAGATATTGTAGTCTACGGTGGATTACCGAGCACGCAGATATATTTTTAATTCTTGAGCACAAGCAGAAAAGGCCAGCAAAAAATAGAGACGCATGAAGTTTAAAGCTAACAAGTAAGACCGAACGAAAGGTATGGGTCATTACGTGATATGTTTAAAGAAACAACAGAACGAAGGTAAGTGGTTTTGTGTGTCTAGGAATGGAGTATAAATACAAGAAACTCCACTTCTATCTAGAATTTCTGTCGCATTTCTTTAAAAAAACAAAAATAGAAACAAATCTCTTTCTTATGGTAGAAAATGTTAAATGTCTACTTAGAAATATGCAGAAAAAGATAACCACATATTTCCAAAAATATATTTCTCTAAAAAAAATAACAAATAAAGAAGTTATAATTAATGCAAACCGTTTTGTTCAAATTATACAATAGATTTGCATTTTACTGTGCATGATTCTGATCACGCATTAGAAGCTAGTTTCTAATCTGGCGAAGCTTAGTCCGGAGGCGTGAATAGCGAACGAGAGAGAGGCAAGCTATTACAAAGATAAAATGTGGTATGAAAAAAGATAACTTGTAATAAGCATTTACACCTTCGTTTTAGTAAACTTCAAAAAGCTACAACGACATTTTATGTTTCCTATTTATTTTCCGTTTTTTTCTTTGTTAAAAACTATTTATAATTAATTATACAAACTAATTTTTGTTATAAACATATCGAAAATGCGTACAAAATTAAGATAATAATTATTAAGTAAGGCCACAGAAAAACTCAGTCTGGTCGTTGAAAGTTGTACTGGCGCCGGTGTAGATAGCCGAGCCAGTAAAATTTTTTGTGAGGTCATCGGTGAAAGGTCAATGACATTCGTCCAGGTTCAATGAGCTAGGGGTACCTAGAACAAACCCCTCTAGATTTTTGGCAGGGTACCTTGCTCAACCCCCTAAATGTTGTCAATGTTACAGAAGACCAGCCCCTAAAAATTCGAAATTGCCAAATACAAAAATTGGGTATGGTAGGCTAGGACCAGGATATGTACCTCTATCAGTACTGATGGTTCATCTATTTCCGTTTCATGGGTAAAAAAATTGACAAAATTTCCAATTTCGGAGGATTTTGACCTAACTTATCCCTTTTATGACGTCTTATTATATTATATGGCTACATGGGCGCATACAGAGGTCCATTCCCTTTCATAACGCATTGGTATTATCTGTCAGGAAAGCAAATGTACACTTCTTTTTCGAGTCTGGCATTCCTGCGCTCCATCCGTGGAGAGTATGAGAATTAAATCAATCAAATGTTTACTGAGGGGCAAAAAGAAAAGTTTAATCTGAATAAGACACTGCAGAGGGGCACAAGCTGTGAATACGAATAGTACATAGTGTAAATAAAGGACGACACCGAAAGAGAAAGCCAGAAACAGCTGTTAAACTTAGAAAAAAGAGTAAAAATTGTCGAAGTGAGAACATAAAACATAAATACAACAAATACGCCGACAACTAAACCTTCACCACGCCGTGATCTTGGCGTAGTGGTTAAGGTGCTGGCTTACAAATGCAAAGGTCGCCAGTTCGAATCTTCGGTGAGGACGTTTTTAAAATTTTTTGTTAATAATACATGCAGCTCGTGAGAGATGGTAAAAGAGGTCGTATTTAGTTTTTCGTAGCAATTATTATTGGTAATGTTTAGTACTGATAATACTTTTCGTCTTTGCGTATTGCTTTTATTCTTGTCTTAATTTTGAAAGAGAAGAAAATCCGAACAAATACCACCAAAGTTCCTCATATTTTGAATGTAAACGCCATTTGCAATTAGTAAAGAATAAAATTTGAACGTTCCGATGTAGCTGCAAAAAGTAAAAAGAAAAACATGGAAGTGGAGTATTCGAATCCATACTCATGGTTATTAAAAATACAATTTCTACATGCCTTACACCTCCCGACCACGTTTCTACGTTAGCAAGTAAGAGGTTTCTGTTTAGGTTAGGCTGCTCAATAAGTTTTGCAAAGGGGCCCGGTTTAGCTCTGACGCACCACAGGTGCGAGAAGGGAGCAAAACACTTTTTCTCTCTTCCTCTGTGTGTCTATTTATCTATATATCTGTATATATATATAACGCTATTTGTGAATGCATTAACCACCCTAATTTTCAGCGGATTGAGACGAAACTTGGCACAAACATTAATTGTTGAATTATCTTGATGAGTTCGTTAACCAGAATAATCAGATGAAAATGTTCAAAATGGTGGCCCTTCAAACTCTTAAAAACTTCCAAGGGAACCAAATTTCGCCCATAAATAGGTATTCAGAAAGTTTGAATAACTTTTCCTCTTTTACTGAAATATTTGGTGCAGGGACTTATTGAAATATTGGACCCGATTAATCGCCTAAAGCAGGTTCACGCCCTTTCGTTACGGTAGGCTTTTTTTACTTTTTTTTGCAGGAGGAGGGTTATTTTCCTTTCGGAACAAGATGATTATTAGTGATAATATGGAATTACACATTGAGAGTGAAGTAACTTGTGAAACGTGTTATTTGAAAGAATAATATAATAAATGTGCTTTCCTCTAACACAGAGAACTGTAAATCATGTATTTCGAGTTCGGGAGCCTGAATGGCGAGGAGTGTTATTTGATTTGCTTTTTAGTAACACATTGCATTGCAAATAAAGGTATGCAACATTAGTGGTAAGTAAAATAATAATAATAATAATAATAATAATAATAATAATAATAATAATAATAATAATAATAATAATAATAATAATAATAATAGGTGTTGTTTGTGGCAAGGCAATATCTTTTTCAATTCTTCTTCAAACGAAATGATTGTAAAGCCATATTTCTCTTAGAAACAAAATATTAGCAATTTATATCGAGAGAACGGGAAATTGTAGAGTGATGGGAGCAACGTTGCACAGTATGCACTCATAGTACTCAGAAAAATAAGCGATTTCAATGCAAAATGAACGAAGAGTCATTGTCATGGGTAGTCATGGGGCCACGGCAGAGCCCTCTTTAGGCAAAATGTCGATAACTTATATCGAGAGAACAGGAAGCGTTAGTGAGGTGGGACCAACGTTGGACACCGTGGACCCATAAGGCGCATCGAAAAAAATTAGGGGGCGAGCCAGCATTACTTATTTCCACATAATAATATAAAATTATATTGTCGAAATACACACACCAGTTAGCTAGTAATATTTCATATTATTATTAGTATTATTATTATTATTATTATTATTATTATTATTATTATTATTATTATTATTATTATGGACAGTGTCTTTTCATTACGTGTGCATGTTTGACATGAAGCGAAAGAGAAGATCCATCATTCGTAGGAAGAATAAGAATAGTCAGTTACTTTAACTGTGAACGACAGCGAAAAATACGAGAAGAGTGGTTACCTGTAGTGACAAGAAACAATACTTTCTCTCAAATAGAAAAAAAAATCAAGCCGAGATAGATTCGAACTCGCATGGACGGCGCGAAATGTCAGTGCTTTGTCCGCTTTTTTTTAACTGACTCATCGAAGGTGTTTCAGTAACTTGCTTATTGCTAATTTTACTTGCTTCACTCGTTTAACTTGCTTTTTCTAATAACTTATAACGACAGGGACACGAACACAGAAACACCAAGGACAGTTAAAAAGCAGAGAGGCTCTCTGGCCGGGAATCGAACCCGGGACACCATACATCCGGCGCACGTGCTAGCCACTAGACCAGCGAGGAGGGCACTGCTCACTCCCTGTGTCGTTAGGGATTACGACCACTGTATTGCCAGGTATCACTTCTGTGGGTTGTATACTATGATCACATGTTTCTTCTTTGCTGGAAGAGTTAAACATACATTCTATGTAATACATGAGGTATTTAGACCTACATGCTCTTCATATAATGTAGTAAAAGGGTCATGCTGGGAATAAGAAAAAGAACATTCCTTGGACAAAACGGAAACTATTGGCATCAGAAATATTTATCTACGAGGCATGCACAGTAGTATATTTAAGAATAGTTACTGTTTACTTCAGTAAACGAAGAAAGGGGTATAAAAAAGCAATTATGTCGCGTCAACGAAATCGACCAACGAAATTGAAATTGACAGAGGCGGAAGCAGATGTGTAGTAATACAACAACTTGGTTAAATTGATAATTGGTTCATTATTCTGTAGTAGATCGTATCACAACTTTACGGAAGAGCAGAGAAAGACTTACTAACGCTGTCATATAGAAAGCTTTAGTAACACGGTCATATAGACACAAATGGATGTAACTGTGAGTACCACAACTTGGATTTAACGAAAGCCGTTTAGATATTCAGTGGTTTGCAGGGTTGTATAAGACACAAAAAGATAAGACAGAATACAATTCTTCATACCTCAGCTTCCAGTAAATAGATACATGCAATTTCTGGTTAGATACTGAAACTGCTGTCGGATTTTAATACGTGACGTATTGCAGGATACAAAATGCTTTGCATTACTTGTTTGTTTGTAGACAGGTACTAGCTTAGTGTTTTGAAAGGTTGTGTATAAACTAGAGATAGCCAATTCAGAATTATTACTTTCCGGACTCCCGAAGGTAAAAGCGGACAAATTTCGGAATTTTTCGAAATCCGGAATTTTCTCAATTCCGGAATTTTCTAAATTCCGGATTGTTTCCGAGTTCCGGAATTCTTCTGAATTTCGGAGTTTAACTGAATTCCATAATTTTCCGAAATCCGAAAAGTGAAATTCCCGCTTCCGAAAAATGAATTTATTTTGGTTAATATGAATCGTGGCGGGAATAAGTCTTTGACCAGGTAATGGCGACTGCTTTGAAAGAAATGGGGTGTATGAGAATTCAATCTGTCATATTTCTAGTTTTGTGTGGAGAAAAAACAAACTTGTGAACCAGCGGTTTAAGAACAACTCAAGTTATTAATGTAAACTTTTCCGACTTCATAAAAGAAATACGAAAGACATTTTGAATCGAAGAAATATAACATACAAGTTTGCAAGCGGAGACAAAGAAACCTAACGTAACCAGACTAAAAACGAATCTTTTACCGCGTAGCGATCGCGGTTCAGTGGTCATGGTGCTTGTGCGAATGCACATTGTATTTTTTTTTACTTTAGTATTTTTGATGGCGATTGATCGGCCACTTTAGTATTTTTGATGGCGAAATAGTGTATGTCCATTCTTTAAGTAACAATTGCTCTGTAGACTGAATCTCATAGGCTATTTCGTTACATTATATTTCAGAGCTCATTGAATTATTCTCTGTGTAGGTATTTTGCAGCAAAGCTTTTATATTTACCTCTGCATATCCTAAAAATTAGTTTATTATATGCCTTACTGTTGCGTGATATTCAGTTATATTTATTACAGTTATTTCCTTAAAACATACAGTAGAATACTTTCTACATGAAACTTCAATGGAACGTTGCAGTTTAAAAAGTTGGTAGTTGCAGAGGTGTCTTGAAGGTACGGAACCCTTTCCCCGAAATCTCTACTTTTAAGTAAGATTTGCCAAATTTCAACGGCAAGTTTAAACTTTTATTATTATTATTATTATTATTATTATTATTATTATTATTATTATTATTATTATTATTATTATTATTATTATATCAACACCGTGTATAATCTTTAAAAGATATACGGTTTGTATCTGAATAATAAAAACTAATTGACTGTCGATCTCGGTCGTCGAAAAGTCTTCAGGAGGGAAGGACAGCGGTCACGCTCTGGGTTTGAGTTCCGAAGGGACAAGTATTCGAGCTCGAGCCAAAAATTGTTAAAAGTTATAGGCTTCAGCCAAACATGTTCAAAACAGCTGGGACCGGGTTTAGGCTTCTCAACGGCCCGAGCGGCTCGGCTTACAGCTCATTCACTTCGAACCGAACCGAGAAGTGAGCCGAGCCAACAGCTCACCCAACCGAGGCGATTTGAGCCATCGGCTTAGTTGAGCTGAATCGAAACGTGCCGATGGACTAGTTTCAACTTAGCTGGCTTGAACCGGTTCACATGAGCCGAGTAGAGGACCCATCCCAACCGAGAAAGCTCGAGCCATTGGCTCAATTGACCTGAGTCGATGGTTCGTTCCAACTAAGCCGGCTCGGGTCATCGGCTCATCCCAACCGAGCCGACTCGAGCTGTTCGCTCAGTTGATACGAGCCGAGCCGGTTGATATCACTACCCGAGTTGGTCTTCTGCTTGGGCTCAAGAATTCGACAGTGAAGGCCTTGATTTTAAGAACTACCGTATATACTTATATTGGTGACTACGACATTTGAGGCTGTCTCGTAATAATAATAATTAAAAAAAACTCTTGTCTTCTCGTTATCTAGACGAGACGAGATACACTAAAATTGCCCCACGAGATGCACTAAAATTACGAGACGAGACGCACCCCTGTCGTGAGCAACACTAAAAGTATTCCACATTACTGCTTACATTTCTCATGGCTTTCGCTTTCCAGTCTAATCAGATCATTATTTCAAAACGAGTTAAAACGAGCTGAACGAGCGAGCGAGCCATTATCAAACTCGACTCAACTCGAAATTCGCTTTCGAAAACAGTTGATCTTGATCGCTACGCGGTAAACGATTCGTCTATAGTCTGGTTACTTTAGATTTCTTTGTCTCCGCTTGCAAACTTGTATGTTATATTTCTTCGATTCAAAATGTCTTTCGTATTTCTTTTATGATGTCGGAAAAGTTTACATTAATAACTTGAGTTTTTCTTAAACCGTTGGTTCACAAGTTTGTTTTTTCTCCACACGAAACTACAAATGTGACAGATTGAATTGAATTGAATACACCCCATTTCTTTCAAAGCAGTCGCCATTACCTGGTCAAAGACTTATTTCCGCCACGATTCATATTAACCAAAATAAATTCATTTTTCGGAAGCGTAACTTTCACTTTCCGGATTTCGGAAAATTAAGGAATTCAGTTAAACTCCCTAATTCAGAAGAATTCCGGAACTCGGGAAGAATCCGGAATTTAGAAAATTCCGGAATTGAGAAAAACTCCGGATTTCAAAAAAATCCGGATTGTTCCGAATTCCGGAATGTTAACGAAATCAGAAATTTCTAAATTCCGGATTTTTCCGAATTCCGGAATTATTCCAAAATCGGAATTTTCCGAATTCCGAAATTTGTCCGCTTTTACCTACGGGAGTCCAGAAAGTAATAATTCCGGAATTGGCTATATCTAGTTTATACACAACCTGTCAGAACACTAAGCTAGTATCTGTCTACAAACAAACAAGTAATGGAAAGCATTTTGTATCCTGCAATACGTCATGTATTAAAATCCGACAGCAGTTTCAGTATCTAACTAGAAATTGCATGTATGTATTTACTGGAAGCTGAGGTATGAAGAATTGTATTGTGTCTTATACAACCCTGCAAACCACTGAATATCTAAACGGCTATCGTTAAATCCAAGTTGTAGTGCTCACAGTTACATCCATTTGTGTCTGTATGATCGTGTTACAAAAGCTTTCTATATGACAGCGTTAGTAAGTCTTTCTCTGCTCTCCCGTAAAGTTGTGATACGATCTACTACAGAATAAAGAACCAATTATCAATTTAACCAAGTTGTTGTATTACTACACATTTGCTTCCGCCTCTGTCAACTTTGGTCAATCTCGTTGACGCGACAAATTTGCTTTTTTATACCCCTTTCTTCGTTTACTGAAGTAAACAGTAACTATTCTTAAATATACTACTGTGCATGCCTCGTAGATAAATATTTCTGATGCCAATAGTTTCCGTTTTGTCCAAGGAAAGTTCTTTTCCTTATTCCCAGCATGACCCTTTTATTACATTATATGAAGAGCATGTAGACCTAATACCTCATGTATTACATAGAATGTATGTTTAACTCTTGCAGCAAAGAAGAAACATGTGATCATAGTATACAACCCACAGAAGTGATACCTGGCAATACAGTGGTCGTAATCCCTAACGACACAGGGAGTAAGCGGTGTCCTCCCCGCTGCTTTAGTGGCTAGCACGTGCGCCGGATCTATAGAGTCCCGGGTTCGATTCCCGGCCGGAGAGCCTCTCTAATTTTTTAGCTGTCCTCGGTGTTTCTGTGTTCGTGTCCCTGTTGTTGTAAGTTATTAGAAAAAGCAAGTTAAACGAGTGAAGCAAGTAAAATTAGCAATAAGTAAGTTACTGAAACACTTTCGGTGAGTCAGTTAAAAAAACTGGACAAAACACTGGCTTTTTGCGGCGTCCATGCCAGTTCGAATCTATCTCGGCTTGATTTTTTATCCATTTGAGAGAAAGTATTGTTTGTTTTCGCTACAGGTAGCCACTCTTTTCGTATTTTTCCAGTCGTTCACAGTTATAGTAACTGACTATTCTTATTTTTGCTACGAATGATGGATCTTCTCTTTGGCTTCATGTCAAACATGCACACGTAATGAAAAAACGCTGTTGATAATAATAATAATATGAAATATTACTAGCTAACTAGTGTGTTTATTTCGACAATATAATTTTATACTATTATGTAGAAATAAGTAATGCTGGCTCGCCCCCTAATTTTTTTCGATGCGCCTTATGGGTCCACGGTGTCCAACGTTGGTCCCATCTCACTATATACGTTCTCTCGATATAAGTTATTGACATATTGCCTAAAGAGGGCTCTGCCGTGGCCCCATGACTACCCATGACAATGACTCTTCGTTCATTTTGCATTGAAATCGCTTATTTTTCTTAGTACTATGAGTGCATACTGTCCAACGTTGCTCCCATCACTCTACAGTTTCCCGTTTTCTCGATATAAATTGCTAATATTTTGTTTCTAAGGGAAATATGGCTTTACAATCATTTCGTTTGAAGAAGAATTGAAAAAGATATTGCCTTGCCACAAACAACACCTATTATTATTATTATTATTATTATTATTATTATTATTATTATTATTATTATTATTATTATTATTATTATTATTTTACTTACCACTAATGTTGCCTATCTTTATTTGCAATGCAATGTGTTACTAAAAAACAAATCAAATAACACTCCTCGCCATTCAGGCTCCCGAACTCGAAATACATGATTTACAGTTCTCTGTGTTAGAGGAAAGCACATTTATTATATTATTCTTTCAAATAACACGTTTCACAAGTTACTTCACTCTCAATGTGTAATTTCATATTATCACTAATAATCATCTTGTTCCGAAAGGAAAATAACCCTCCTCCTGCAAAAAAAAGTAAAAAAAGCCTACCGTAACGAAAGGGCGTGAACCTGCTTTAGGCGATTAATCGGGTCCAATATTTCAATAAGTCCCTGCACACAAATATTTCAGTTAAAGAGGAAAAGTTATTCAAACTTTCTGAATACCTATTTATGGGCGAAATTTGGTTCCCTTGGAAGTTTTTAAGAGTTTGAAGGGCCACCATTTTGAACATTTTCATCTGATTATTCTGGTTAACGAACTCATCAAGATAATTCAACAATTAATGTTTGTGCCAAGTTTCGTCTCAATCCGCTGAAAATTAGGGTGGTTAATGCATTCACAAATAGCGTTATATATATACAGATATATAGATAAATAGACACACAGAGGAAGAGAGAAAAAGTGTTTTGCTCCCTTCTCGCACCTGTGGTGCGTCAGAGCTAAACCGGGCCCCTTTGCAAAACTTATTGAGCAGCCTAACCTAAACAGAAACCTCTTACTTGCTAACGTAGAAACGTGGTCGGGAGGTGTAAGGCATGTAGAAATTGTATTTTTAATAACCATGAGTATGGATTCGAATACTCCACTTCCATGTTTTTCTTTTTACTTTTTGCAGCTACATCGGAACGTTCAAATTTTATTCTTTACTAATTGCAAATGGCGTTTACATTCAAAATACGAGGAATTTTGGTGGCATTTGTTCGGATTTTCTTCTCTTTCAAAATTAAGACAAGAATAAAAGCAATACGCAAAGACGAAAAGTATTATCAGCACTAAACATTACCAATAATAATTGCTACGAAAAACTAAATACGACCTCTTTTACCATCTCTCACGAGCTGCATGTATTATTAACAAAACATTTTAAAAACGTCCTCACCGAAGATTCGAACTGGCGACCTTTGCATTTGTAAGCCAGCACCTTAACCACTACACCAAGGTCACGGCGTGGTGAAGGTTTAGTTGTCGGCGTATTTGTTGTATTTATGTTTTATGTTCTCACTTCGACAATTTTTACTCTTTTTTCTAAGTTTAACAGCTGTTTCTGGCTTTCTCTTTCGGTGTCGTCCTTTATTTACACTATGTACT
This sequence comes from Thermobia domestica, assembly GCF_964235325.1. Lineage (NCBI taxonomy): Eukaryota > Metazoa > Arthropoda > Insecta > Zygentoma > Lepismatidae > Thermobia > Thermobia domestica. The sequence continues at coordinate 83,165,738 of NC_137471.1, read as the reverse complement.
ATTCGTATTCACAGCTTGTGCCCCTCTGCAGTGTCTTATTCAGATTAAACTTTTTTTTGCCCCTCAGTAAACATTTGATTGATTTAATTCTCATACTCCCCACGGATGGAGCGCAGGAATGCCAGACTCGAAAAATAAGTGTACATTTATTTCCAGACAGATAATGCATTAATGCACCCCTTTAAAATTTTGGGAGGGGTACCTTGGCTCACCCCTAAAATTTTGGAATTTGTCAAATTTAAATATTTGGTATAATAGTACAGGACTTCAATACATATAATTATAGATTCGGATGGACTTCGTTGTTCCCTTTCGTGGGTAAAAATTGCAAAATGCAACTCAAGCAATACGTTGTGCTAATTGTTCGGTTTTTGACCCAATTTATTCCCTTCGATAAGGTCTTATTAACTTCTATTTTTATATGGGCATACATACGGGTTCAATCTCTTTTATTAGACATGTGTATATTGGTAGAGCCTTTAAAAATTTGGGAGGGGTACTTTGGTCCACCTCTTAATTTTTGAAATTGCCCAATTTAAAGGTTTGGTATCATGGTATAGGACTCTAATATATATAACTATAAATTTTTGTGGTCGATCTCGTTCCCTTTTATGGGTAAACAATTACCAAAATATAAACGTAAGTAATACGTTGTATTGTCTGTCAAACAAATACGAGTAAATGCATGTTTTCTGCGGGATAGTATCTTGGCCCTTGCTGCTATGAAAATAAAATACTACACATTACCCCATATCATTTCGCCAGTAGCTTCCTATTTGCTTATCAGTTAAAACAGTATTCCTGGGCATCGTGGCGAAAAATGTATTTGGTTTTTCGTGCATTGTACGAAAAACACAGAGTGAACGCATTAAAAAGGAAACAGGAAAAATACAATGCGATGAAAAGTGCTTGGACTCTTTCGGCAAATCACTCAATTTAGCGCTTTTCATTCAAGTAGAGCTTGATGGTGCAGTCGGTAACAGCTTGGGCTCATGTTCACGGGATCCTCAGATCGACTATAATGAAGATATATGTTTTATTTCCTTTCCAACAATAAAAGTTTTTTTTTTTAAAAAAAGATATCCAGTCATCTGACAAAAGGAAGTTGTGTAGAAACACAACATTTCACTTTTGTATTCACATTATCGCGAAGAAATATGATCACTTCTTGCAGTTCAAACCGTAGAATATAAGTTAGTGAATAATGTTTTTCGGTTTTTTTTACAAACAATGTCCATTGTGTTGTCGTCGACAGAGCTCTACATTGTAGACATTAAAGCCGCAAGTTTCTGAGAATGAAATCTGAGTTTATGTCAGATTCTTTTTAAGTTTATACACGGAAGTAATAATATTATTATATTAATGAATTGACAGAAAAAATTAATTTTTTATGAGAACAAGAAATATCGTATAAATATTTGTTAGCTGGTAACAGTAATGAACTTTGTCTCGCTCTTCTTCTAGATACGTTGACACGATTTTGAGTTTAATAACCCTTTCAGCAGCAATGCTATATGAGACGGGACCTACTAATTAACGTGGAATCCGAACCACATTAGCTACTGCCCGGAATCGAACCTGGGTCTTTTTCTAAATAAGAAGGTGAGGTGACACCTCTAATAGAATTGTTCTTCTGACTAGACTTGTAGGTTCGATCACAATTTGTAATTTGTGTTCTTCCTTTAATCCTTTATCAAAGTTGCATATAGCGTTAAAGCTAAGAATAACTTGTTGTTGAAATCACGTGTAAAATTTGGAGACCGAGTTAGTTTGTAGATTCGTACACACATCGAGGTAACGAAGCCAGAGGAATGTGCGTATGTCTCTTGAACAAAGAAATCAGTTTCTGTGTTCTGGGCATCCTCCCTCGTAGAGTACTCGATAGCAATGTGGTCTGAAAATATTGTAGTCCATGGGTGGATTACCGGGTACGCAGAATCATTTTAATACTTGAGCACAAGTAGAAAAGGCGAGCAAAAAAAAAAAAAAAAAAAAAAAAAAACCAAATCTAGATGCATAAAGTTTAGAGCTAACAAGTAAGATGGAACCAAATGTATGTGCCATTACGTGATTTGTAAACAATAAAATGGAGGTCAGTTGTTTTGTCTGTCTAGGGATTGTGTATAAATACAAGAAACTCCACTTCTGTGTAGAATTTCTGTTGCATGTCTTTCAAAAAAATGTAAATAGAAATAACTCTCTTTCTTATGGTAGAAAATGTTAAATGTCTACTTAGAAATATGCAGCGAAAGGAAACCACATATTTCCGAAAAACAATATTTCTGTAAAAAAAATTAAGAAATAAAAAAGTTATAAAAAATGAATGAAATCTCCGAAACTCATCGGCAAATTCTAAGTTCCATTTCGTAAGTATGTCAAACAGGGGGGAATTTACAGAGAGAGAGGGAATTTTATCCTTTATTAGAAATTCAACGTTAATCTCTCATAATGTTAGTTACTGTACATGTTGAACAGGTCTGCTAATAATAGATATTAAACATTTTATACGTAAACGAGGAAATAAAAATAAGCCACAAAATATGCGAAGCGATCAAGCAGCTTGTGGTAGTGATTTTCTAGTATGCGTTTAGTAAGAGAAGGAATCTAAATATACCTTCGTAGAGTAGACGGTTAGCTCACGCTCCCCAAATATTTTGTTTTTATCCACCATTATCAGTTCGAATCCTATACCCAACGTTCCTTTTATTGAGAAAATCTTGATTCTGTCAATCTTTTAAACAGCAATGGTTTGTTTTAATAATGTTGCTTAGTGTTATCGTCTTCATTCTAATTTATTTCTCTTCTCCTTCAAATCTGCATTCTTCCTCAGCACAAGCTGGCAACGTGGCTGCTCGCCGGGAAACAGAAAACCGCAGGAAGTATAGCAATTTACTCGACAAATATCATTTTGTCGCTATAGCTGTCGAATCGGGTGGTTCATGGGGTCCCGAAGGCCTTAACTTTATAAAAGAAGTTGGTCACCGCATTTATTTATCGTCAGGAGACGCTAGAGCAACCTCTTTTCTACTGCAACGCATCAGTATGGCAGTACAAAGAGGGAACGTTGCATCAGTTTTGGGAACGCTACCCTCTGGTAAGGAACTGGAGGAGATCTTTCGTCTGTAATCTCGGCGAAGGTTTGAGGATGCTGTTGCGAGGCTTATCACAATAACGTGTATTAGTGGATAATTATATTTTGATATTCTGTAAAATGTAAATTGTGTACTGTTCAAGGAATGTAATCTTTTGTAGTTTTGCCAGCGGACTTAATGCAAAGTGGGTTCTGTGCGTAAAATTGTTCATGTCTGGTTCCTTATTTTTTTGCTGTTTTGCTTACTGTTTTTCTGTTTTTCTATCGCTGTTAAAATTTGCATGTGTTACTACTAAAAGACGCACAGAGGAATATTCACTGAAATATATAAATTAATATTTATTTGAATATTTCCAAATCATCCAGAATTACGTTGTTTAAATAAAGTATTACAATTATCAAGATTTTTTAAAAAAGAGGAAACTTCATTTCTAATCATTATCCTAACCGGAAGAGGAAACTTATAAATATTCGAAACAGTAATTAATGTGTGAGTAAACTTTAATGAAACATTACTACAATAAAACATTTACTCCGAATAATCTCTGCAAGTAATTTGTACAAAATGCAGAGAAATTATGAACATAAACTACTAGTTGTCAATTGTCGTTGCATTAGTTCTAAACCCAAGTAGAATATTGACACTTTGCTTCATGAAAATAAACATTTTACAAAAATAGTGATCTTTTGGCTGTATCGTAAATATTTTAGTAACTAAATAAATAAAATACATATTATGAATAATTTATTCAGCGTAACTGCATACCTCATTGCGTGGATGAAGATAATGAATATTAGTACAAAGTGTTACAAAGCTAGGGACCGCAGTGGCCCAGTGGAAATCGGTGGATGTAGCTGTGCAGCCTGAGGTGTTAGACTGTTGTGTTAAGCTCGAGGAGTTCGGCTCACAGCTGAGTCACCCCCGAGCCGACCCGAGAAGTGAGCCGAACCCACACCTCAACCTATTGAGCCTTCTCGTTTCCTCTTCTCAGTTGGACCAAACCGATTCGAGCCAATGCCTCACCGCAACGGAGCCGGATCGAGCCGACGGCTCACCTGAGTCGAGCTGAACCAAGCCGATGGCTCATCGCAACCGAACCGGCTCGAGCCGATGACTCACTTAAGCTGAGCCGAGCCGAGCGGGCTCGAGCTGTTGGCTCAGTTGAACAAAGCTGAGCCGGTTGACATAATTATGAGAGTGACGATCGTGAGGTTTTCGAGTCCCTCTGTAGTAGGAAAGGAAGAATTTTAATTGTCCTCCGTGTTTTTGAATTCATGTCCCTGATGATTCTAGGGGTAATAAAATGTGATTGAAAGAGATAATAAGTCAGGAAGTTAAAAAAACGTAGACGGTCATTTCTGGTAAATAGAGTCCCTGATTCGATCCTCGCTCACGCCAAGTGAACTTTATGGTGGATACAGCGTGTGTGTGCTCTTTCGAGGTTTTCCTGTTTTCCCCCTCTTTCTTCACACCACCATTTCATTGATTTCTTATAACCACCGCCTCCTTTATCGTAGTCAGCATAACTATGAGACGTAAAACTTTGATGACTTTCCTTTTTATTGTTAGAGGTAAATTACCGTAAATAATTGTGAATACAATTTTGTATCCTCAGATAAAATATTAGATTTTAACCCTTCCCGTTCGTCTAGCGAGTTGCACGTGCGCCTATGTTGTATTCGGTTCCGGGTTCTATTCCCGCTAGAACACAAAAATAATTACCTTTTCAGTTTTACCCTCCCTTATTGTCTATCATTTTTAACCTGAAGAGCATAAACGTGAAACATTCAACTAAATAATTCCGTTTCAATATTGTCCAGTGATTTTATGTCTCAATCATCAATTATTGCGATCGTACTATATACTACCATATGTATTCAATTGGCTTGTCGCAGCTGATCCGAATATGAATGTGATTTTTTGTCATTGTTCAAAGATTCAATGCTTGTTTGTGCTAATTCTTCACTACTGCTTTGGCAAGCTGTCTTTCCTTTAGGTAGTTACGTGCGTGAAACCATCTAACCTGTAGCTTGTAGTTCGTGCCTACGTGTTCTGTGTTGTGCTTAGCACTGTAGTATTAATACGAATAAAGCAATCTTTTCCTTTCTACATGAAGTCTATCACACATATCAAATATAGGTGAATGTATTTAGGAACGACAACGTTTTCACAAGTCATTCACTACAGACGATCTTCTATTATCCAGTTTTGATTGCTGGCAGAAACTAGTGTTTAATACTGAAAATTGGCATTCAATGCACAAAGGAATCAGGTTCACTTTCCGTATGAGACTTCCAAACTCTGCTATGCATAAGTATCCAAAGACTTATAGAACAGCTATGTCCGTTTGTCCGTCCATCTGTCGACAGGTATAATAGGGAAAACGGTAAAAGATAGGAGATAACGGTTCTTGCAATTGATTCACGATCCCAAGGATGGGCTTCACCTCCACTGTTTACTGTCTGTTCAAATCGGGTGATGGGCGTGGTGGCTCAGTGGTAGAGTGTTCACCTCTGGTGCTTTGGGTCCCTGGTTCGATCCCAGCTCGCGCCCTGTGGAATTTCTGGTGGAAAAAACCGTGCTAATGGGTTTTCTTGGTGTTCTCCCGTTTCCTCAAATTTTCTTCATTCCACAATTTCATTCATTTCTCATCATCAGCTTCTCCGTTAGCCTAACCGGCATATGCGTCGGACTTCAAACTCAAAGATTTCATTTCATTTTCATTTTTTTCTGTTCAAATCGGAAGTTGTTCAAGTTAATCATTTCCGGTTTCAACGTTTATCTCCATAGAAAAAATGCTCATTATGTGGGTGTGGGTTTTCTCAGGGTTCTCCTGTTTGTCCCCAGTTTCTTTATTCCACCATTTCATTGATTTCTCATAGCCACCTCCTCATTTATCCTAGTCGGCGTAACTATGAGACGTAATACTTATATTGCTTTTTCTATATGTCGTTAGAGTTAAATGACTGTAAATAATTGCGAATAGAATTTTGTATCCTCAGATAAAATATTAGCTTTCAACTCTTCCCATTGGTCTAGCGAGTTCTACGTGCGCCTTTGTTGTATGCGGCTCCGGGTTCTACTCCCACTAGAACACAAAAAATAATTACCTTTTGATTTACTCTTATTAATTGTCTTTCATTTTTAACCTGAAGAGCATAAACGTGAAACATTCAACTAAGTAATTCTATTTTAATATTGTCTAGTGATTTTATTGTCTCAATCACCAATTGTTACGATCGTGCTGTATACTACTATAGGTATACAATTGGCTTGCCGCAGCTGATCCGAATATGAACGTGGTCTAGATTGTGGTTGTTCAAAGATTCAGGTTTAAATGAGCATTAAAAACATTTTTCAAATAAACCTGTTCCTGATCATTAGAAAGTACATACGGGAGAACTCTGAAATAAAGTAAATGTACGAGCGTCATTTTGTTATAAAATTACATGGCGAACGAATTTTGTATGATCTGAAAATATTATCGTCGAATGTACAAGGTTAAAGATGCACTTTTATTAGCAAAATGAAATAGACCTCAATAATTTATCCCTCTACAAGCCAGGTTTTCTGCATCGCCTCCGTATGAAATCTGAAGAACTCAAGACTTTGGTCGTTCGTGCCCACCCAAGGGTACTGTTTCTTTCTCCTTTAGTGTTCTGAGACTTGCCTTAATGTAACAAAGTCACGCATAGAGGCAATTCAACATACTTCCGATTTTAACAGAGAGTAAACAGTTGAGATAAAACCTATCCTTGGGACGGTGAATCAAATGCAAGATCCCTTAACCGTTTTCCCACTTCTACCATTTTCTCTATGATACCTGTCGACAGATGGACGGACCAACGGACATAGCTGTTCTACAAGTCTTTAGATACTTATAGATAGCACAATTTGGAAGCCTCATACCGAGAGTGAACATGATTCCTTTGTGCATTGAATGCCAATTTTCAGTATTAAACACTAGTTTCTGCCAGCAATCAAAACTGTATAATAGAAGTTCGTCTGTAGTGAATGACTTGTGAAAACGTTGTCGTTTCTAAATACATTAACCTATATTTGATATGTGTGATAGCCTTCATGTGGAAAGGAAAAGATCGCTTTATTCGTATTAAAACTACTGTGCTAAGCACAACACAGAACACGTAGGCACGAGCTAGAAGCTACTGGTTAGATGGTTTCACTCAGGTAACTGCCTATAGGAAAGAAAGCGGTGCCACAGCAGTAGTGAAGAATTAACACAAACAAGAATTGAATCTTTGAACAATCGTAAAAAATCACATTCAAATTCGGATCAGCTGAGACAGAGGCCAATTGTATACATACGGTAATATATAGCACGATCGCAACAATTGACAATTGAGACACTAAAATCACTAGACAATACTGAAACAGAATTATTTAGTTGAAGGTTTCACGTTTATGCTGTTCAGGTTAAAAATGATAGACAATAAGACAGGTTAAAAATGAAAAATATAATTATTTTTCTGTTCTAACGAGAATAAAACTCGGAACCGCGTACACCAAAGCAGGCCCGTATCGAGGGGGTCTAAGGGGCCGGGCACTCTAAAGTTTTGCTGCCCCCCTAAAAGTTTCACTTTAAGCTTGCAAGTGAACTATGATATGATGATAAACTATAATATGTTTGGATCGGGTTCCCCGTACTCCAGCCAGGCCTCCCTACATTTTTGGACTGGCTACCGGCAGCACCAAAGGTGCACGTGCAACTTGCTAGACGAACAGGAATGGTTGAAAGCTAATATTTTATCTGAGGATACAAAATTCTATTCACAATTTACAGTACCTTACTTACAGCAATTTACTTCTGACACCAAAAAGAAACACCAATCTAAGTTTTACATCCCATAGTTAATCCGACTAGGATAAAGGAGGCAATGGTTATGAGAAATCAATGAAATGGTGGAATAAAGAACCTGAGGAAAACAGGATAACCCCGAGAAAACCCATGTACACACGCTCTGTCTCACATAATGTTTAGTTGGCGCGAGCTGGCATCGAACCAGAGACTAAGCACCGGAGGTGACCGTTCTACATTTTGTAGCTCCCTTAGTTATACTCTATTTCAATCACATTACATTGCTCCTGGAATCGTCAGTGACAAGAATTCAGTAACATCGGGGACACTTAAAATTGTTCCCTTCCTACTACAGAGGGACTCGAAAACCTCACGATCGTCAGTCTAATAAATGTGTCAACCGGCACGGCTAGGCTCGGTTTAAATGTACCAACAGCTCGAGGCCGCTCGGCTTGGCTCAAGTTAAATGAGCCATCGGCACAAGCCAACTCGATTGCGATGAGCAACTGGCTCGGCTCTGCTCAGGTGAGCGATCGACTCAAGCCACTTCGGTTGCGATGAGACGTCGGTTCGGTTCGGATCAACTCAGGTGAGCCATTGGCACTGTTCGGCTTGGTTCAGGTGAGCCATTGGCTCGAGCCGGCTCTTTTGGAATACGCCATCGCCTCGGCTCAGATGAGCCTTTTGCTCGAGGCGGCTACGTTGGGGTGAAGAATTTGGATCGGCTCGATTTGGTCCAATTCAGCAGAGGAAACGAGCAAGCTCGGTTGGCTGAGGTGTGGGCTCGGCTCACTTCTCGGTTCTGGTCGGGGGCGTCTCAGCCGTGAGCCGAACTGCTCGAGCTGTTGACAACACTACAGTCTAAAACCTCAAGCTGCTCAGCTACACGTACCGTCTTCAACTGGGCCACTGCGGCCCCTAGCTTGTACTAATATTCATTATTCTCATCCTCGCAATCAGCTATCGAGTCTCAGTGATTGAATTATTCATAATATTATTTTATTTATGAAGTTACTAAAATACTTACCATACAGCCAAAAGATCATTATTTTTGTAAAATGATTATTATTTTCATGAAGCGAAGAGTTAATAATCTACTTGGATTTAGAACTATCGCTACTACACATTTAATTGACAACTAATAATGTGTATTCATTATTTCTCTGCATTTTCTACAAACTAGTTGCAGAGATTATTCTGTGTAAAAGTTTTATTTTAGTAATGTTTCATTAAAGTTTAGTCATACCTTAATTACTATTTTGAATATTTATAAGTTTCCCCTTCCGGTTAGGATTATGATTAGAAATGAAGTTCCTCCTTTTATAAAATTCTTGATAATTGTTATACTTTATTTAAACGACGTAATGCTGAATTATTTGGAAATATTCAAATAAACTAGAATCAATACGATCATACCAAGCAACATTATTAAAACAAAACATAGCTGTGTAAGAAATTGACAGAATGAAGCTTTTCTAAAAAAAAAAAAAAAAGCGGAGGGTGTGAGATTCGAACTGATGATGGTGGATAAAAACAAAATATTTGGGGAGCGTCCGCTAACCGTGTACTCTTCGACGGTATATTTAGATTCATTCTCTTAGTAAACGCATATTAGAAAATCACTACCACAAACTGCCTGATCGCTTCGCATATTTTGTGGCTTATTTCTTTTTATTTGTTTGTTTACTACAAAATATTTAATATCTATTATTAGCAGAGCTGTTCAATATGTATAGTAACTAACATTATGAAAGATTAACGTTGTATTTGTTATAAAGCATAAAATTCCCTCTCTCTCTGTAAATTCGGCGCGCGTTTGCCACACCTACGGAAATGGAACTTGGAATTTAGCGATGAGTTTCGGAGATTTCTTTCATTATTTATAACTTCTTCATTTCTGACTTTTTTACAGAAATATTTTTTGGAAATATGTGGTTTCCTTTTTCTGCATATTTCTAAGAAGACAATTAACATTTTGTACTATAAGAAAGAGAGTTATTTCTATTTATGTTTTTTTTGAAAGACATGCGACAGAAATTCTAGACAGAAGTGGAGCTTCTTGTATTTATACTCCATTCCTAGACACAGACAAAACAACTTACCTCCATTTTCTTTTTCTTTAAACAAGTCACGTAATGACCCTTACCTTTGGTCAGGTCTTACTTGTTAGCACTAAACTTTATGCGTCTAGATTTGTCTTGTTCTTGTTGTTGTTGGCCTTTTCTATTTGTGCACAAGTATTAATAATGTTTCTACGCGTCCGGAAATCCACCCGTGGACTACAATATTTTCAGACCACATTGCTATCGAGTACTCTACGAGGGAGGATGGCCAGAGCAGAGAAACTGATTTCTTTGTTCAAGAGATATACGCACATTCCTCTGGCTTCGTTACCTCGATGTGTGTGCGAATTTACACAATTAACTCGGTCTTCAAGTTTTACACGTGATTTCATCAACAAGTTATTATTAGTTATAACGGCACATCCAACATTGATAAAGCATTAAAGGAAGAACACAAATTACAAATTGTGATCAAACTTACAACTCTAGTCAGAAGAACGATTCTATTCAAGGTGTCACCTCACCTTCCCATCTAGAAAAAGACCCGGGTTCGATTCCCGGCAGTAGCTAATGTGGTTCGGATTCCACGTTAATTAGTAGGTCCCGTCTCATATAGCATTGCTGCTGAAAGGGTTATTAAACTCAAAATCATGTCAACGTAGCTAGAAGAAGAGCGAGACAAAGTTCATTACTGTTACTAGCTAACAAATATTTATACTGCAATTCTTGTTCTCATAAAATAATAATTTTATCTGTCAATTCATTAATATAATAATATTATTACTTTCGTGTATAAACCTAAAAGGAATTTGACAAACTCAGTTTTCTTTCTGAGAAACTTGCGACTTTAAGGTGTGCAATGGAAAGCTCTGTCGACGACAAAACACGGATTGTTTATAAAAAGACCGAAAAACATTACTCACTAACTTATTTTCTACGGTTTTAACTGCAAGAAGTGATCATATTTCTTCGCGATAATGTGAATACAAAAGTGAAATGTTGTGTTAAGAAAAAACTTCTATTGTTGTAAATGAAATAAAACATATATCTTAATTATAATCGATCTGAGGACCACGTGAACATGAGCCCACGCTGTTACCGATTGCACCATCGAACCCTGCTTGCAAGAAAAACACTACATTGAGTGATTTGTCGAAAGCGTCCAACCACTTTACGTTGCATTTTATTATTTCCTGTTTCCTTTTTATTGCGTTCACTCTTTGTGTTTTTCGTAAAATGCTAACTAACTAACTTACTCTTTGGCTTATGGAACCCGGAGGTTCAATGCCGAGTTCACAAAAGCTCTCCACTGACTTCTATCCTTACCTAACTTCATCCAGTTTCTACTTTGTATTCCAATCTCTGCGAGATCCATCTTAATATTGTCCTCCCATCTGCGCCTAGGTCTTCCTATTGGTCGTTTTCCGATTGGCCTACCAGTCAAGACTTTCAAAGCGTTTCTACTTTCTTACATTCTAGCTACAAGACCCGCCCACCTAAGCATCCTAGACTTGACGACCCTAACAATGTTGGGTAAACCATAAAAATTATGTAGTTCCTCGTTATGAAGTTTCCGCCATTCCCGATTCCCGTTCATCTTGGGTCCGAATATTCGTCTCAGAATCTTGTTCTCAAATACTTTCAGTCTATGTTCTTCCCTCAGAGTAAGCAACCATGTTTCGCAACCATATAGAACAACAGGCATGATTATCGTTTTGTATAATTTAAGTTTCAAATTCCTCGACAGAATTCGCGACGACAAGATGTTTTGAACTGAATAGTAACACGAACTCCCTGCTTTTAGTCGACATTTGATTTCACCGTGAATAGGATTTTCCTGGATTTTTCTATGATTTTCCTGTTAATATTGATCCTAGGTATTTGAAACTATCCACTTTAACAAAAGTATTATTTAATATTTTAACGCATCTATAAATTTGCTGTATTCCGGTCCCGACGCACTTTCATGTATTCAGTTTTCTCTGCATTTACTTCTAAACCCATGTCCCTGCAAGCGTTTAATAAGATTTCCGCATTTCTTTCTCTTGTTCTCCTATCATCTCCTATTAAATTTACATCATCAGCATATGCCATAACCTGGTGAATACCGTTCAACTCTAGGACCTAGTTACTATCTTTGATTTTCCTTATAGCGTATTCCAGAAGGAAGTTAAATAATAATGGCGACAACGCATCCCCTTGTTTCAGGCCATTTTCGACGTGAAAGCTCGTGGACAAAAATTTTCCTACTCGGACTTTACTTTGGGATTCATTTAAACGTATCATAATTAATCTAATTAGCTTTCTGGGTATTCCTAGTTCTGTAAGAACGTTGCATAATGTTTCTCTCCTAACCGAGTCGTACGCCTTTCTAAAATCAATAAATAGTTGATGTACCGGGGTATTGTATTCCCACTTTTTTCGAATATTTGGGGAATGATGAATATTTGGTCGATAGTTGATCAATTTCGTCTAAATCCGCACTGATAATCTCCAATAATGTCATCTGCGTATGGGGCCAGTCTTGCTAATAGATTATTTGAAAGTATTTTATAGGATGTTGGCACAAGGGAAATGCCTCGATAATTATTACAGTCAGTTTTGTCGCCTTTCTTGTGAATTGGAACAATGATTGATTCTTTCCACTCTTGTGGCAATTTTTCCTTGTTCCAGATAAGGAGAATGAGTTTGTGTGTCTTGTTCCACAATTTTTCGCCTCCAGCTAAACTTAACTCAGCCGGAATTTCATCTACTCCCGGAGGTTTGTGTTTCTTTAATTTCTTTATAGCGGTTTCTACTTCTATTCGGTTGGGTTTTGGAATATACGGTTCTGGGGTGAGTATCTCCTTTTCTCGAAACACACTAGTTTTTTGTTGCGTGTTGAGCAACTCGTCAAAAAAATCCTTCCATCATATGCTATCCGTTCAGTGAGAACTGTACCGTTAGATTTCTTTAATATATAAGCACGAGGTTGATAGCCTTTCTTAAATTCGTTGATTCCCTTATACACGTCCCGGATGTTTTTATTTTTACTATTATCTTCAAGTTCATTAATTTTACCTCTCAGAAAATCGCGTTTTTTGTTCTAAAAGTTTTGGAAGTTTCCCGCCTGATATCTGCGAAAGTTTGTGTAGTTATTTCATTCGGATTTCGTAGCTTGCGTAATTTTGCCTGTTTTCTGTTTTCTGCTAGTTTTATGCATTCCTGGTCGAACCATGGTTTGTTCCTACGTATTTCCGCCTGTCCCAATTTTTCTTTTGCTGAAATTTTAATCTCTAATTTCAATCCAGGTATCCTCAACACTAGTGCATTCCGGATCTTCTAAAGCCGAGAATCTATTCGAAACTTCAATCTGGTATTTCCCTCTTACCTGGTTTTCTTCTAATTTCTTTAAATTGAATCTCTCCGTTTTCGGACAATGAATATTCCCTTTATTCAACGATAACCTCTCTCGTATTATCGCTACTACCAGGTAGTGGTCAGTGTCACAATCAGCCCCTCTAAACGACCGCACATCAATTATGCTAGATTGCCTTCTTCTATCTACTAAAACGTGATCAATTTGATTATGTGTTTTCCCGTCTGGTGATATCCAAGTGTATTTATGAACGTCGCGATGTGGAAATTTTGTACTCTTCACGATTAGGTTTTTCGATGTTGCAAAGTTCACGAGTCTAGGAGTTCACCGTTGTCATTACTTTCCTTATGCAGACTTTCGTTCCCTATAATCGGTTTGAAAATATCCTCTCGTCCTATCTTCTCATTGAAATCCCCTAATAGAATTTTCATATGGTATCGCGGGAGTTGGTCAAATATCCGTTCCACTTCTTCGTAAAAACTGTCTTTTATATCGTCATCCTTATCGTCATCCTTATCCATTTAGAACAATAATATCACACCACCGTCCCTTAAGAGTAATAAAAAGAAAATCTGTCAGTAACAAATTCAACCCGTTTAATTGCTGGTAATATTCGTTTATGAACGAAAAACCCTGTTCCTAACTGGTGATTTTTATTTCCTTCCCCGTAAAGAATGTAAAATTTGCGGAATTCACAGATCCATTTCCTTCCCACCTAACTTCCTGAACTCCTACTACGTCCATCATGTATTTCTCTAGCTCACTCGTTACGGATTTTAACGCGCCTGCTCTATAAAGACTTCTAATATTCCATGATCCAAATCTCATGTACATTTTCATTTGCTGACTTCGTGCCAAGTTATCAGTCCTTGTCCGAGGCTTTTGTGAATATTTCTGAACAAGTGCTTTTTTTACAGGATGAGGTTGTTAGCCCTACCCAAACCCCCCAAGCTGGAGGACCATTCCTAGTCGGCTGTCCGCGACTGCTTATTCAGTATATTCGCAGCTATCCTCTATTTCTAGAGGCCTTCTCCTCGAACCGCAACCTGAGGACGCGCCGTGGTGACAGGAAACCATTTCGTAGAATGCACGAAAAAACAAATACATTTTTCACCACGATGCCCAGGAATACTGTTTTAACTGATAAGCAAATAGAAAGCTATGGGCGAAATGATATGGGTAATGTGTGGTATTTTATTTTCATAACAGCAAGGGCCAAGATACTATCCCGCAGAAAACATGCATTCATTTGTTTGACATACAATACAACGTATTACTTACGTTTATGTTTTTGCAATTTTTTACCCATAAAAGGGAACAAGATCGACCTCAAAAATTTATAGTGATACATATTAGCGTCCTATACTATGATACCAAATGTTTAAATTTGGGCAATTTCAAAAATTAAGGGGTGCCAAAGCACCCCTCTAAAATTTTTAGAGGGCTGTACCAATATACACATACCTAATAAAAGAGAATGAACCCGTATATATATGCCCATATCACAATATAAGGTAATAGGACCTCATCAAAGGTTATAAATTGGGTTAAAAACCGAACAATTGGTAGAACGTATTGCTTAAGTTTATATTTTGGCAATTTTTACCCACGAAAGGAAACAACATGGACCACCAGAGTCTATAATTATATATATTGAAGTCCTATACTTTTATACTAAATTTTAAATTTGACAATTTCCAAAATTCTGGGGGTGAGCCAAGGTACCCCTCCCAAAATTTGAAAGGGGTGCATTAATGTACTCATAACTTATGAAAGGGAATGGATCTCTGTATGCGCCCATGTAACCATATAAGATAGTAAGACGTCATCAAAGGGGATAAGTTAGGTCAAAATGCTCCGAAATTTGAATTTTTGCCAATTTTTTTACCCATGAAAGTGAACGAGATGAACTTTTAATACTGATAGAGGTACATACCCTGGTCCTAGGGCACCATACCCAGTTCTTAGATTGGCGTTTTCCAAAATTTTTAGGGGGTGGTCGTCTGTACCACTGACATAATTTTGAGGGTGGAGGAAGGTGCCCCTAGTTCATTGAACCTGGGCCAAGGTCATTGACCTTTGACCTATGACCTCAGAAAAAAAATTTGCTGGCTCGGTTATCTATACCGGCGTCAGTACTACTGTCAACGACCAGACTGAGATTTCCTGAGGCCTTACTTGGTAATTATTTAACTTAATTTTGTACTCATTTCCGATAAGTTTGTAAAAAAAATATAGTTTGCATAATTATTTATAAATAGATTTTAATAAAGATAAATAATGAAAATAAATAGAAAACCTAAACTGCCTTATGCAGAGTCGTTTCGACGTGTAATTAGCATCATACGAAAACACTGACTACTGCAGGAGACTTATGTTAGTCGAACTCTTTAGTATCGCACTAAACGCGCTTCAAAACGACTCTGCATAAGGCCCAAAATGTCGTTCTAGCGTTTTGAAGCTTACTAAAACGAAGGTGTAAATGCTTATTACAAGTTGTCTTTCTTCATATCACATTTTATCTTTGTAATAGCTTGCCTCTCTCTCGTTCGCTATTCACGGCTCCTGACTAGGCCTCACCAGGTTGGAAACCACCATCTAATGCGTGATAAGAATCATGTACAGTAAAATGCACTATCTATTGTATAATTTGAGCAAAACGGTATGTTCTATTCTTTTTGAATTTATTAGATTTCCCCATTACATTGTACACGAGAAACGTAAACATACGTAATTGTATTTCTTGCAACAATTTTCATTCCGAGATTTTCTATCATATCGTAGTAAGAATCAGTGGTGTTAAGCAGGTGGAATTACAATATAATCAATTTAAATTCCGAATTTGAAAATTACGCAATTGTAGAAAATAAATACCCCATAATCATATATATCAAAATTACATATAAACTTAACAGCGTTGTACGAAAGAAACATAAATCCACACTTTCACTAATTTAGTAATTAAAGTAAAATCAAATATTTTTGTTGCCGTTTGCTGTTTATGTGTATTCAAATACTTGCTGCATCGACACTACGGCGTTTCGGGATATCCGAAGTATAATACATTTGCAAAGGATATGAGTATCAATGTCACTCAATACTGGAAATTCAAAATCATGTTTGTTCAGATCGGCCACATAAATTCTTGAGGTACAAAGTCCGTGAGTTAGGCAACCCAATACATACGTTCCAAAACTAATTACGCCTGGTAGATTAACTAGAACAGCAGCATGAAGTTGCCCCTAACTGTTAAAGAACAAATCGTAAAGTGTGTTTTTGTGCTGGCTGACGAAATCACAAAAGGGAGTCTTTGGATACTTGTACTCACAGTAAACAGCACAATACCAGAAAAAATATACGGAAACCAGAGACGATGAGAAGATGACAGTCAGGGGACTTAAATAATCTTATAATTAACTCAAATGAGGGATTATAGACAAGTTAACTTACTTCAAATGACTATACATATATGCGTATCAAATAATATACGGATAGATTATGCCGTATATGTAGTAGGTTACTTTTTAACTAAACACAAAGCCTTGCCCTAAGTTTAGAAAATATTAACAGTAGTCCTACCTGCAAATCAATTAAAATATGAATCGATCATTCGGGCCGAAGAGTCCAGCCTCCAATGAAAATTTTAGGGGTCTAACAGGGTTTGAGTTCCTTGGTTCCGGCGCCAATGATTGATACGTAATATTACTTCGAAAGAAGAAATTGTCCGATTTCATTATTCGTTAATTAGCTTTCGAAAATGCGAAATATTGGTATGCAGTAATTTATTTGTACATATTAACAATGCAAAATTCGGTAACAATCAAACGAGTTGGAGAACTTATCCGCACTAAGCTTATTTCCCTTATGTTGCAAATGCAACTGAAGGTTCCTGACTTGTATAATATTTGTGAAAATTTACACATTGAGACACAAGGAGAAAAGGGGAGAATATAGTGTCCATTAACAGCAACTTAAAATGCACGAAATAAACGGATGACATCAAATATAGAACCATTAAGTGAATTAACTCTGTAACTCGATTTCTCCATTCATTTTCTTCCTTTATTTTCAGGATTACATCATCACTAAATTTCTCCACTGGAGATGATCTTTTATTTAGCAGCATCCACTGGAGATAAGCCTTGTAAATGAAACTTTTCAAAAAATATAAAGGTTAAGAGAATCGAGCTCCAACCGCAAGATTAGATAAACCACAACGCTAACCACTCACCTAAAGCGTTACTTATTTTGGCTCGCCTAAGTAAAGAGCTTTTTCTACTCGCTCAGAACACTAGCTTGTTAATAGTTAAATTGATTGGCAAAAAAAGGAAAAAATAATTGAGGACTCGGAGGGCATTATATAATTGTATTCACTAAATTATCAACAATACAGACTTTATAGAAACAAAATACCAAACTCCTATATTTTGAATCAAAAACAGCACGCATGCTATACTCGTAAACAAACTCAAGACGAATCAATTACAGCGTACTGGTGGCAGCTAAGAAGGTTGCTAGGCTACGGAATTTGGTCTTAGCGACTCTTCCTGCTGAGTTTCGCCACCTACTCCTTGCTGTGAAGAGTTTCAGCACGGTCCTCAGTCTTATATTTAAATTTCCTTTTAGAAATCCCAATTAAAGTAAACAAATAAAGGATGCAAGTGATGAAATAAATATTAAATAGGTAGAATGTAATGACGTAATACCCCGTACATAACTTAATAAAGGTAAAAAGCTTTCAATTACAACAGAAACTGAATCCATTATATAAACTGGCTAATCCTTAATAGCCTATAGTTTTTAACCTATAAAGCTAATTTCGTTAAAGTATACTTAAGTTATTTTTCTCTAAAGCTGGAGATAACCCCTTTCGAAATCACCTTAGTCGTTAGCTGAATATACTTTCTTAAGGTAAGTCCGTTTACGTAATAATCCGTATTACGAATAAAAGGGAAACGTCTCACCCTGCGAGTAACGCTAATTCCTAATACTTCATAGTCACGCTTAGACACCAATACACATCGCTAAATTGCAGTCAACTTGAATATAAAACTAGTGTTACGATTTAATTGCAGCTTAAAAACTGTACAGTTTCAATTTAATCATTTGAAAATTAGACATGGTCTGTGATCATACTTAGATTTGAGCATTAATATTCATATTTGTGAATTTCTATAGCAATATATTGTGAGGATTTAATTGCAACTCATAACTGTATTATCTCAATTTCAGTATTGACAATGTATAATATTGACGAACTGTATGCTTCGCTGTTTATTATTAAGATAAGGGCTGTAGCTATATTTAGATTTGAATATTAATTTTCATATAATCTTAAGTTAGTGGAAAAACTTAAAACGTTAAATGTAAACGATCGGAACGTACAGTTAAGGAATTTTAACATATAATGTATACTAAACCGAAGTCTTCGGAATGGGGGACGACTAGAAATAAAAGAAACTCTTTTAGCCTTCCCTACTGGTCTAATAGCTAACACGAGCCTGTGGTGAGCGTGGTTCTGGGTTGGATTTCCGGAAAGAGAGCATTGAAATTTAAACACACTTCACTTGTTTGTATTGCAGTTTAAACTGTTGGTTCAGCCCTCAAATGGTCCCGGTACTGGAGAAGAAAATATTTCAGTTGAACGTCCCACGTTTATGCTTATTATCCTAAAAGAAACAGATGATTAATGGAAATGAATGATTGAATAATTGGTGGAATGAGAATGTGGGAGGAAACGGGAGTAACACGTGAATAGCTAAGGACACGATATGGTTCAAAATAAGATTACTTGTTGCGGGACCGAACCAGAGACCCCATGCACGAGAGGCTCTGGCACTGAGCCACCGTGTCCCTTTCGCTGCAAAAAAGAAACACTAAAAACCAATAAACAAACAAAATGCTATTAAGAAATTTCGTCACTGCTACGCGATTTGTCAAAACACTTACAAAATATGAGTTCTAACTTCTCGCTCAGGTAGGATTCAGTATACCCTACAAGATTCAACTGCTAAATGAGAAATTCGCCAATGATGATAATTTTCAAGAATAAATATCTTTTTATTTTTTTGCAGAAACATTGACATATTTAATTACTATTTACTAATAAAGCTTCAGATATAGCTGCGAAGTTATTTACACTGTAAGAAATTAATAAAACACGAGAAGCTGTTTTAGAAGGAAGTATGTTAGGACTTTATATCAAGGGGCTAATTACAGTATTCAACTGATTTTTAGATAAAACCGATCTAAACCCAAATAATAATAATAATAATAATAATAATAATAATAATAATAATAATAATAATAATAATAATAATAATAATAATAATAATAATAAACCCATAGCCATATCTTTATCAGAATTTCAAGCTTAGCCAATAAATGAATCCAACATTGTCTCTATTCGAAGTTCTATTGAACTGAATCCGGTAGAAATACAAAGATTAACTTCGAATACATGTAAAAGAAAATGTTAATTTAATGGGACTGGAAGTAACCTTTAAGAGTTCTTTACAATATACAAGCAAACGCCTTAGACAATTTTTCTTTTCTTCAAGTTACCTGGTTCATTGAACGTATCTGAGTGACTTGTCTCTATTTTCTACTCAATTATACAAGTTTTACAGTCATTTTCATAAAACTTGAACGACAGGAACACGAACACAAAAACATCGAGGAAGGTAAAAATTCCAAACTTCTACCACCGGGAGTCGAACTCGGTACACCGTGCAACAACGGTACACTTCCTAGCCTCTTTTTTGACACTTTATTCACAATCTTGTTACATAAAGATCATAGTGAGGTTTGACAAAAAAGAAACGAAAAGGAAAGAAAAAACTCAGCAAAACATATAGACAATATATACAAAAGATCAGAATATTAACTGAGCTCCTCCGTGGCTAAGCGGTTAGCGTGCGCGCCTTTGGCGTGGGAGGCCCGGGTTCGATTCCCGGCGGGAGCTCATGTGGTTCGGATTCCACGTTAATCAATAGGTCCACGTCTCAAATAGCCTCGCTGCTGAAGATTGAAGTTAAACTCAGAATCAACTCAACTCAGACGATTAACTTAAGACAGTTAAAAAATTGCAAAATATTTTCGCATACGAAGAATAGAAAGTTGGTAGCAGCAGATATGAGGAAAGCAAGGTATTGATCGAGTTAATAAGGTACGGGTTGGTCAACAAATAGACAATAATGTGTGCCACAAGCCAAACAGTATTATTCTTTGTAACAGATTAGTAATTAAAATCTGGGTAGAGTGTTAAAGCAGTGGTACGAAAAGAAGAAAGATGAAGGCGACATATATTGCTTAAAAGTGCAAACAACTGGTGCCAAATACTAGTGACTGAGGAAGAAGTTTCGAATCTATAACTAAGAGAGTCAGTTTGTTGGCATATATTACAATAGTTATCAGCACCAATATTTAAGTGATACAAACGCTGTTTTGTTTCATATGCATTATTAACAATAACATACCAAAGAGATTTCTGAGTATACTTCAGAAATTTAGCGTGAACATTACACCAGATACGAGACAGGTTGTGAGATTGTTGCTTGACCATTATGTGTGGTGTACCTGCTGAGTGGATGTTTAAATGACACCAATATAAGTCGTGAACTGCAATGTATTCTATTTCATGTTTTGCCAAAAGTGCAGAAGCCAAGTCTATTATGACGTCTTTCAGGTGGTGATATGCAATTCCACGGGAAGACATTGATAGGTCCCTCAAGGTCCATACATGTAAAACATACTGCAAACACCGCTACAGAGACAGTGCTGTGGGTGGAACACGCGACCTGACAGCTACTATGTACCAAGATAGCTTTGGCTTGAATGTTTACATCGAGAAAGCCAATGCCCCGTCTTTGGGAAGCAAACGTAACTGAGTTGAAGCAACACGTAATAATTTGCCGTGTCAAAGGAAAAACAACGCAGAACTATGTCAAGAGCGAGCAATATTGTGGGAGAGGGGATAAATCTGGGCGAGATACCAGAGTACGCTATACCCAGTCTTTTTAAGAAACAACATTCTGCCTAATAAACTAAAATGACCATGTTTATAAAAATAAAAAATATTTCTAATTTTTGCAGCAACGTGGGCAAAGTCAGTAGTAATAGTACGTGTAGTACTAGGAAACTATTTAATTCGTAGTATTTTAAGAGAGTCGACAACCGAAAAATAAACTCCATACGCTTCTGTACAATTGTCATTTACATATAATTGTCGTATAATTATCATTTTACTGTCATATAATTTTGCACCAGATGTCATTTGGTAGTAAAGGCAGAATATGTTGAATCTCTTCAGGGCTGTTCACGAAGTAATGAGTGTCATCAACATACCTTTCTACAATTCGTGTATTATATACAGGGAACCCTGGTAAAAGAGATTGAACAGAAAATAACAAAGGAGCCAGAGATAAACTAAATCAAATGCCGGACATGCTATCGCCCTGAAGGATTCCGTTATTAAAAAAATCGCTACACTTAATCCACCATTGATCTTCAGTTTAGTCGTTTTGTGAGAATCCACACCTTTAACCATAGGTATAAATCTGTCACCAAAGTCAAAATGGGTTAGCACATTAAACAAATATTGATGCTAAATTTTATCAAAAGCCTTAGAGTAGTCCGTTGAAAGAATAGCCACTATATGATCAGTTTTAAACTCATAATATGCTATAAAATGTCGAAAATTGGAAAGCGCTTCATACATACGGCGGATCTGTACATGATCATATTGACAGGGAGTTCTTCAATGTATGTTTTCATTCGCAGCGTGATGCAGCGGGTCAAAATTTTGAGGTCCGTACACAGTAAGCTGAGAGGTCGAAGGGCATCAACGTCATGAGCGGCAGTGATACCCGCCCTGAAATACAACTATCACGATACTCGTTAAAAAGGTCAGTGAGAAAGGGAGCAAGGATGTCAATAAAAGTTACATAGAATTCCACTGGCAAGGAGACGACACTAGTGGATTTGCCTCGCTCACCAAGTTTAATGGATGTTGTGTCCTCTTCTACCGTGAAGGACTGGCTAAGACGCTCTCTATCATGTGCTCTATTTCTATCAGTAACTACTATGTGATCAAAAATAGTATCATCACTGACGATCAAAAAAGGCTTGGCATAGAGATGTTTAAAATGTTCTATATTATATGCAGTCACATGAGGTCCCTCATATAAATGTCCGTCGGGGTCTTTAAGGTGGGAAATCAGTTGTTGTTTACATCTACTGCATTCTCGCTGTATATAGACAGTACTAATAGATTCTGTGGAATCATTCGAAGGAATCTTGCTACGAACAAAATGCCCGTGCATACGTCGGCGATGCATAGAAAGAAGAAAAGCCTTGCTTTGATGTACTTGAGGCCAAACAGACTGTCTTTGAGTTAGCGCATTCACGTAGTCCCGTAAAAGCTTAGAATTATATGAATACTGTTCACAGAAGGTGTTATGACGATGAATACTGTATCGTAAAACAGATCTAATTTGTAATTTCTAAAAGGAAAACAAAATAAATCAGAAAGAGTACAAAGGAAATAATCAAGAAACGCGATTATTCTAAATTTAATTTTACATTGCATAGAAACGATTTCTTTTCGTGTCTCATGCATTTAGCTTGCAATCGTTCAACATTAGCCGGAAGCAAACATGCAGATAGAGCAGAAAATAGAAAAAAACATACAACGAAACTGCAGACATAAGATGGAAACACATTGAAGAGAACGTTCTCATCACAAGCAATTGATTTGCTGAGATAGGGACGCCAGATCCTTCGAACAACGCCGAGCGAACTTACAAATAGAAGCAACAACTTGTAACACTAAGCTTTTTACCTCGATATTTCAACCGCGCGACTTCTCTGTGTGCGAGATACTCCGATTTGTCTTAGTTTGTTATTGAAGCATATACGAATCTGAAGAAGAAAATACCCAAAATGAGAAAAGGACTGTCATAGACTTTTAGGGTATTTCAGATCCTTAGGAGACACCCTCGTGGTCCTCCCAAAAGAGGGAAAATCACCGAAACTTCGCCCATACAGAAAAGAAGGAAGATATGGTTGCCTAGCAGTCTACGATGCTGGAGTCCAGATTCCTAATTGGTCACCGCCCAGATCTAATCTCCAAGCAATTTAGATGCTTAATGGACTAAAAACCTTCCCACCTCATCTTTCGGACTAAGACAAGTGTCACTGAATAACCTTCAAAAACTGTGTATTAGTGATGTGTTAGTGTGAGTGTTAATACAGACTACAACAAACTGGAATGGATGGAACTAAATCCGTAAGTAGTACTCATTTATTGGCAAATCCGAGTCAGTTGCAGTTTCTATACATTTACTCTCCGTTCTGCTCTCATATCTGAATGTTTCCTTTTAGGCTGTGTTGTTTCCAATCCAATACTAACCCAAAATTTTATCTTGAATTAAATTTCAAATTAGAATCGTTTTAAGAGACAAAGGCACTCGCATTAAAGCCTCACACATTGCCTTTGCTGTGAATGAATGTTTCCTTTCTACTCGCACATTTCCTCCTCGAAAACTGTGTACCTTTCATTCACCCAAAATGCTCTCCCTAATAATATAAAAATGAAGATACGTTCTAGGTTGCAGGTACGGAAACCTCACCTAGACAAGAACGTTCAATGTGCGCTGTGCCCTGAGACCAGGTAAGACTCAGGAGCATATGCACACAACGTGGTGCCGAAACCCGTTCGCACCCTTGAGGCCGCTGGCTCACAACGTGGTGCCGAAACCCGATTTACACGAACCGTGGTGCCGAAACCCGATTTACACGAACCGTGGTGCCGAAACCCGATTTACACGAACCGTGGTGCCGAAACCCCCTCGCACACTTGAGGCCGCTGGCTCACAACGTGGTGCCGAAACCCGCTCGTACACTTGTGGCCACGGTCTCACATCGTATTGGCCGAAACCCTCTCTTCTAACGCTAGGAATTGAACCAGTGTCCCTTCCCATACAACGTGGTGCCGCAACCTGCTCGTACCCTTGAGGCCACAGGCTCACAACGTATTGCCGAAACTCGTTTTTCCTGTAGTGGTCCTGCGGACAAACAGCGTGATAACGAAAACCGGTTTACATGCAACGTGCTACCGAAACCCGCTTCTGGAATCGAACACAGACCTTTATGCGTAGCATTTGTGATGGTATCCCTTCCTGTTTAACTCATTCTACATGTGTTTTGTAATCACATTGTAATTATTATACGAGAGCTTACTGACCTACTCGCCTCATACACTGTAATCGGCTGACTTCCTTCCTTGTTGTTATTAGTGGCACGACTACGAAGATAAGCATTGTATGCCAGTCTCTTGATGGGTCATTGTCCGCATGTCGGCAGACTCCAAGCAATCCCTCGGTGGCTTACTGGATGATATCCACTTGCTAGCGATAAGAAATCGTAAGCAACTAAAGAAAAACGCCAAGGAGCTTAGAGAGGCATTTGCTCTTCGTTTGCGCACTAGAACAATTTGTAGGCAGCCTTTTTCTTCTTCATCGTCATCCGACATGGCAGACCAAAATAATGGTGTAAATACTGGTAACGTGTTGAACCAGAATGTGGTTCCCCCAGGTAATCAACAAACCCCACCAAATCCACCTCCACCCCCACCACCACCGGTCGTACATGTTCATAATGCAGCTTTTCGCTATCCGACTTTTGATGCGGATAGGGATGATATTCAGGAATTTTTTAAGGAAATGGACGATGTTATTTTCCTTAATAACATTCCCCGTGACCAGGCAAAACAAGTAGTAGTGTCATGTTTTACAGGTAAAGGTAGACGTCAACTTCGCGTTCTCCTTAAGCGCAATAACTTGGAAAACGCTATCTATACTGAATTCAAAGATGCTGTCATAGAAGCTTTTAAACGCGCTAGGGACAAACTTTCCATCTTTGAACAACTACATGATAGAGTACAAGGTGAAACAGAATCCGTCCGTAACTATGTTTACGAGAAAATGATTCTTTTGGATAAATGTGATAATTTATCTAATGAAGAACAATGTTCATTCATTAAGAACGGCCTTTTGCCTTACTATTTAGACAGAATTGGTTTTCATGCCTTTGACGACCCGGACGAGCTTTTGGAGGTTCTCACACAAATTGAACTAAACAAAAATCGTCTCGAACGCAGACAGGCCAAAACGTTGGAAGATAAAGTCAAAGCAGCAGTGCGGAAAGAGCTTGCGTCTTTACAAACGACCTCTTTTACGGAGTCTCTTGACACTTTTGTAGACACGAACCCCGCACCCACCAATACGATTAATCCTCCACTCAACAACAACCATCGTAAAAATAAATTTAAATACAAAGGCAAGTCTGGCCATGTTCTTCCATCTTCGAACGCTTCACAGCACGCACCTCCCTCCGCTCAGGGAAATACGGAGGACCTAACGGCCAAAATTGATAAATTACAGAAAGACTTAGAGGGCTTAACTCTGTCAGTAGCCTCAACCACGGCTTCCAATAAAACTACACCTTCTGTGAAAAATACAGGAAGGTCAATTTAGAGGTAAACCTAGAAAGTTTGGTAAGGGTAGAGGACAAAAACAGTATCCTTCTTATCCCGTTACCCCTTTCCCTCCAGGTTATTACCCCTATCCGTACATGCCTTATTTTCAGCAATCTATGGGTATGGGATCATCACCCCATCCTATGACGATGCAACCCACAACACAACCAAGTGGTAGTGGACAATTGAATCCCGAGGCTCAGGGCTTCTACCTCCACCCACCTTTGACTTACTCGCAGGCTTTAAACTAACTACGGGTAAGACAGTTGGGGGCAGTCTTACTCCGAGCTCCCCTCCCCCTCCCACCTTCGGACAACGGTCCACAGGTGTACAACGTACGCCACATGTCCCTCACGGAAGTCGAACCAATACCACTTGCTCTGAAAATAAAAATCCACGTGGTCGATTAGGACGCAAACCCTTTGCTCAAACCCTTCACGTACCACTTATAGCAAATGAGATTCTCCGTATACCACTACAAATTGGTAGAAATGACGTTCATGGTATAATAGATAGCGCGTCATCTATCTCTATCATTGATAGAAGTCTTGTCCCCAAGTCGGCCAAGCGTTATCAACTTCAAACCACTATAGTAGGTATCTCTCAGGCCCCAGTACAGCTTAATGAAGTTGTTGTTTTACGCCTTAGAATTCATGGTTACACCTTCCACCATCGCTTTCATATCGTCGACCGCTTAAGTGTACGTCTGATCCTTGGTGTGGATTTTTTACGACCACATATGGCATAGGTCAATATGGAATCGAACACCTTGACGCTCAAACGTCATGGCAAACCCCCGCCAGACGCTTTTAACGCGACCCCTCCCATTAGTTTATCTGCATCTGTGTATAACATCCTTTTAAATGCTTCGAAACCATATTTCACCTTAGGTCAACGAACGAGGTTGTTACCCCGTTCTCGTACGGTAGTTCCGCTCCGACTTCACAACGGAGACACGGGCGTTGACTATTGTATTGAACCTGACCCCCGCGTTTTTGCGAAACATGGTATTCTCATACCCCATGCCTTATTGAACAACGAATGCAATTACATCGAACTCATCAACCCCAGGCAGAAATGTATAACTTTACAGCCTTCGCTCTTTATTGGAACTGCTGACGAGGTGGTAACTGCCCCTCAAGATAAGGAATTTTACTCCTACTTTGACCCCACCTATATCAACTTGCCCCTTTTAAATGAAGGTCAGCGTAATTTTGACTCACCTAAATTACAAATTGGACCGAACGTTTCACCTGAAACAAAAGACAAAATAGTTAAATTAGCGTATCAATATGCAGATACCATGACTTGGACTGACACTATTGGTTCCGCACGAAATTTTCAATGTCAATTTCAAATGAAGGAACATTCGATTTTTCGAGGTAAGAGTTACGCAATTCCTGTTGCCCTTCAAGATGAAGTCCGTGATTACATTAATCAATTGTTGGACGCCAAAATTATACAACGGTCGAGTAGCCCATACAGATCGCCAGTCGTGTTTCTTCGCAAACCCTCAGGAGCGATTCGAAAAATCATTGACCTCCGGGAAATTAACAAGTCAATTGTACAGTATTTCAAAGCGTACAACTTCCTCCTATCCAGAATATTGTTCAGAAACTTAGTGGTCATAAATTTCCGACAGGTTTCGATGTCACCAATGCCTATTTCCATTTGGACCTTCATCCTTCGTGCAGAAAATATACTGCATTTGCTATTCCTAACATTGGGGTTTTCGAATATTCTAAACTTCCAGAAGGTCTAAACGTATCTCCTGCATTCTATAATAAATTTATGAGTATCGTTTTATCGAATTTGGAGCCTCAATCCCTCGAATACTATTTTGATGATATTGTCTATTCAAGCGATTCGGAAGACCAAGCTTTAGTGACATTAGTAGAGCTGTTCAGACGTTTTCGCGTTAGTGGACTTCGTTGCAGCGTTGCCAAATCTAAATTCCCTTTCGATCAGTTAGATATTTTAGGCTATACTATCTCTCAAGACGGACATAGAATTAGTGAGAAATTGATAAATGCAGTGAAAACATACCAACCACCTAAAAACACACGCCAACTTAGACAATTCTTAGGTTTAGCGAATCACATGCGTAGAGGAATACGGGACTATGCCAAATATGTAGCCCCTTTCCGTCCTCTCCTACGTACAGGTGCTAAATTCCAGTGGTCCCCAGAAATGCAGTCCGCCTTTGAAACGATCAAAGACAAATTGGTCTCTTCCGAAGTACTCAAACCTTACGATAGAAATAACCCTCTCTGGGTATATACGGACAGCTCTGAGACATGTCTCGGCTCGATTCTCTTACAGAAAGAAAGCGAGACTGACACTGAATTTTACCCAATAGCTTACTTCTCACGTTTGTTAACACCTAATGAACTGAAGTTGTCTATTCTCCATAAGGAGCTTTTATCCATCATTGCAACCTTTAAGGCATTTAAGTTCTACTTGCTAGGTAGGAATTTTACTCTTTGTTGTGACAATAAGAGTTTGACTTACTTACAAACTGCGAAAGAACTGAATTCGAAACTTTTACGCTGGTACATGACTATCAGTGAATTTCAATTTGATGTTAAATTTATTAAAAGTAAGGACAATTTCGCAGACGCCCTCTCACGTTACACTATCCGCCCATGCGATACCGAAGATGTCACATTTGAACGTCTTGCAGCGGGAAATTGCTTTGTGTCGAACGCAAAGAAGACAAAAGGCATCCCAGATTTTCAGTTTTTGGACCCTGTAGATGTCGTAACAGCGCAGAAAAACGATTCCTTCTTTGGTCCGCTGTACAAATTGGTGAAAGACGATCAACCGCCTCGTAATCCAACCGAAGGAAGAGCGTTGCGAAGCTTCAAAATTGTTGATGACAAGCTTTACAAGATTGCTCGCTACACTAACTGTGAAAGATACCTGTTGTGTATTCCCGAGAGCCTCAGGGAAGAAGCGTTTCTTCTCATACACACGCTTCCTGAACTTGGTAATCATGGTGGACAACAGAAAACATACGCGTTGGCCCACTCTCGTATCTTTTTTCTGAACATGCGTGAATATCTAAGAGAAAAAGTTCGGCTTTGTGAATCTTGTTTGTTACACAAACGAAACTCCAATCAGAGAAAATTATATCCTCAAACTTATGCAACAAATGAACAGCTCTTCTCCACGCTTATTTTGGATGAGATAGGTAAATTACCAATCACAAAACACGGGAATACCTACATCTTAATTGTTTCTGACCTCACCACCAGATATTTGATTGCTATCCCCATCCCCGATGTGAAAGCAAACACAATCATAGAAGCGCTTCGCACCCATGTCTTTCTTGTATACGGGTACCCTCGTATTTTAAAACTGGACAAATTACCTAGCCACTCCAGCAAAGTTTTCAAGGAATTTGCTGAGAAATACTCTATACAAACAGAGTATGCTACAACTCAAAACCATAACAGTATTGGCTTATGTGAGAAATATTGTGACATTTTACAATCATCCATTCGGCATTACATAAGTAAAGATCGCGATGATTGGGATGAGATATTACCCGCTATCACATTTGCTATTAACACGTCTGTTAATTCCAATACTGGAGATAGCGCGTATAGACTTCTTTTCGGCCACTTTCCCCGAACGCCTTTTGATGTCAAATTCGACACTTGCACCGATCCCGAAATCTATACCAAACGTCTCAAACGTCAACAGAAGGTGTTATGACGATGAATACTGTATTGTTTACTAACAGAGCGAAACACAGGCTTTACACGTTTCTCACAAAGGTTCATAAGAGTACCTTTATAGCTGCGTTTCTCATCCATTAAGGGTGCCCACTCAGCACGAATGACGGATTGGTAGTCCGCTTCAGCGAGTATCGACGTATAAGAATCCCACAGAGGATTACTTTTAAGGAATTTAGTTACGAGTAAATTGATAGTCATAACGACACAATAATGTTCAATTTTGATGTCCTTGACGTAAGGCAAAAAGATACAGTTGATGTAAATTTGATTGAGTCTCGAGGATGAATGCGACGTTCAGAAAGTACTACCCGCAACGGTGGGAAAATAGAAATGCCACAGACCGACGCCACATTAATATCTTTCAATCACTTTGTCGAGGGAAGGTGAGTATCTATGAAAGTACTGCGTTGAAGTCTCCAGCGAAAATACATGGGCTGGACCCATTGTATAATACCTCCATGAGATCAATTTCGAAGAAATTGTTCTGTGCCCTAGTTTGAGAGGTCCTAGAAGGAGTATAAGTGTTACATAACCGTATATTCCGTAGTTGGTCCACAGCAAGTCTATCAATTAGAGGAGTAGCATGTTCAATAAAGTTGGTATCACTTTTATAGATAATTGCAGTTCCTAAGCCTTGAGGATTAAAATTAGAGCACCAGAAGTGGTTAAATAGGTTGGAAAATTCAGACAAAGTCACTTCCTGTATCTCTGTTTTATGTATAAAATCACTCAAAGCAAGTTCCTTAACCAAGGAAGTTAAACCGTTTAAATTTAGAGTGGCGATACGAAAACAATACATTTGGATCCACCAAAGTAAAAAGATGAAGAAAGAGAAAGAAGAGGACATTAGAGAGAGAAGAGAAATTACGAAGGATCTGACGCAGTGTCAGTCCCTTTCCTAGGACGAGACTGAACGGGTACGAGTGGACTTTACAATATAACTATCTTAAGACTTTATTAATTTCTAAGAAAAATCACTGTCACCACTTTTAGGTTTCTTTTTCTTGCGCCGGGTTTGGGACAAAAACACATTTTCACTTGTAATAATAAGGTTACTAGCAGTAGAAACAATCACATCACTGAGCGAAGCACTAGCACTAGAAGGTGACACGGTTACACTAGGTGGGGCACCAGAAGGGGACATAGAGTTGATAGTTGTCACATCAGATTGGCGGTGCACAGAGGTAACTTAATCACTGTTGAGTAAGCGTTGGTCAGAGAGAGAACATAAGCCTGTATCAGATTCTTTGAAGGAGCAACAATATGGTCATCACTAATGGGGGGCTTCTTCAATATTCACTGTGCCGTGCACAGAATCAATAGTATCAGAAGTCGATAGAGCTGTATAGATTAAGGAATCACAAGGAGGGCGCACGGGAGTATCGAGGTATTTGACAGCAGGAGTGTCATGAATCGAGTTTAAAATAGAGAAGGTGTTGAAATTAAGTAATTCTGGTGTAGGTGTTGCTGATGGAAGATTAACAAGAGCAGGACGTGACAAACGGGAAGATCGGAGTACGGTAGTGAAGGATATGGTAACTTCATTAGAGCGACGCTTATCACAATCTTGGGGAAAATGTAGAGGACTATCACAGAATCTGCATGTCTTGATTTGAGCATTATAAGTGATCCACAATCTTAAATCTGCGATTGTCACATAGGAAGATATGGAATGCTTAATGTTCATGCGTATCAACTTCCTGCCAGTACGAGTTTTAAAAGTGTGACCTGCATCATAGTATTCGTTTCAATATGTTGCACTTCGCCGTACTTAGAAAGCACACTGATGATTTTAGCAAAGTCAAGTTCGCTAGGACATACATGTAATTTAACCAATTGAGACATATTACTAGCAGAATCAACGTCTAGAACAAGTCAACATCATCATCTTTGTACATCACTTTATCCTGTGAATCATGTAGTTTTTGCTCATAGGTAATCTTGTTTAAGAGTTTAATATACAATATTTTCCTGTTGAAGTTCACTTCTATTGATATCACCTGGTCCGGGGATAATTTAAACGTTGAAGCAATCCATTCATGTACTTTAGTAGACGTGGGACGATTACTCACAGGACGAAAACTAATTCGTATAGTATTCACTCGTAAACTAACCATTAACCCAAAACCGTTGTGGAAAGACCAAAAAATAGCAGGGGGTCGTAATAAAGGAATTCACAGTTCAATTTCACACACAAATGTTCTGAACACGAAAAACAAAAACGAAGCGCTCGCAGCTACACACAGCGTACAAGCACACACCAGACGAGCGATGTGCACATCGCGACTTCACAGACCGAACTGATAGCCACTAGACCAACGGGGAGAGCGAATGAAATGTATTTTGTAGTTTCTGAAGCTTATTCTTATTTCGCTCTGATGTAATATGTCTATTGATGTTGTTATGTTTACCGTATTCGTTACTTTGAGGAATGATATATATGTTATTCATATAGGTTCTTTTACGTATTCGTCCGTAAATATTATATAAATTACCAGCATTATTCATGATCTTCCATGGAAATTCATTAGTACATGCACAGGGGACAGACAGTGCAATTGGAAGGGAGTTCAATAGAGATGATGTATTTCGCCGACATTATTTAATATCTATGTAGAAGAGATAGCGAAAACGAGTCTACATAATGAAGGTGGAATTTCGGCAGAAGATACAACGATTAGGTGTATACGGTTTGATTATGATATGGTTGTTGTTGTAGAATTTAGAAAGAAAATTAATAACATGTAGAAAACTTGAGAAAGGCCTGTGAAGAATATGGGATGAAAATAATTGTTAGAAAGACAAAATCCATAGTGATTAAGACGAAGCGATCGGTGTCAAATATAGAAGTAGTAGCGGGAAAAACAACAGGTGACTAGTTTTCGATTTCTAAGTAATATTATTAGCGATGATATGACATGCGAACGTGAAATAAAAGCAAGGATAGATATAGCGAAAGGAGGATTTAGTATGAAGGAAATACTATTTTGTGAAACCTTGAATTGAGTTGAAAAAGACTCATAAAATGCTTCGTGTACTGTATTTTACTGTATTTATAGCGCAGAAACATAGACATTACACAAAAAGTATGAGAAACAATGGAAAGTTTTCGAAATATGGGTGTGGAGAAGAATGGGCAGAAATGGTCTGGTCGAGAAGAAAACGAATGAGAGGGTGTTAGAAATGGGAGGAGAAAAGTATTACTAACAAGAGGCAGAAAAACTGGATGGGATATTGGTTAAGAAGGAAGTGTATAATGAGGGATGTGGTAGAGTGAATGATGGCAGCAATGAAAGGATAGGGACGAATGAGACTATATCGAAACAGAATTAGGCTATTGGCGATATCAACACAGAAAAATCGTATGTGAAGATGGAGATGTTAAAAGAAGATCGTGGAGCATGGCAGCTTTTCAGATGCGGCAAGTAACCCGCAAATAATGGCGGAATACTTATGATATAATGATGCTGATGATGCACAGTAGAAACAGAATGATCTACTTTACTGTCATATCTAATACGAATCACAGTGCAAATATCTAAAGGCTGTCAAAATGCCTCGCTTTAAAGGCTGTAAAAAACTATCTGTTACTATGCGAGGGGAGACCATAGGTCGATCAACAATGGGACAAATTGTCATTCAGATAGCTAGGGATGTGAGCTGACAAGAAAACAGTGAAGAAATTGATTTAGCGGTATAAAGACAGTGGCGAATATTTCACATCTCGGCCAAGAAATGTAATAATAATAATAATAATAATAATAATAATAATAATAATAATAATAATAATAATAATAATAATAATAATAATAATAATAATAATAATATCCCAGAAATTTATATTTATTTCCAGCAAGACTTTTGCATGCCCTCTTAGTACAGTATTATTTTTTAAACGGTCATTAAAAATTATCAAGTTAAATGTTAAAAAGTCAGTATAAGTGGTGTTTCTCCATTTATTTATTTCACAATTCATTCCTGCCAGTAGTTTTCGCTGCCTTACTCGCTCTTTATGCCTACCCAGGAGCAATGGCGGCTAATGTTAGTGTTGCAGCGTTGCGCAACGACCAAAGAAAAAATATTATTATCAATAGTAGTAAAGAACAAAAAAATACTTTTTAATACTTGCATATATACACTTTAAATAACATATTTTTTATTTCTGTAACTGTCCGTTCCGTTAATCCGTTTTAAAAAGCGAAAAATAATCCGTCACAGTCTCTAATTTATATTGTATTTATATTGTATTGCAGCGAGCATACAACGACCAGATTCTTTCAGCGCTGCAATTGAAGCAAATGTTAAGTCTCCTTTCCCCTATCTCAGAAGTTAAAGGGACTGGTCGTTGCAGTACTTCTGCAACACAGCACGGTTTCCAGTGAACGGGAGGGTTTTCCGTGCTAAATAAGATTTCTGAATTTTCTTTCACTAGCAATTACCAAATGGAATTTGTTTTTATGCATTCATATTTTTGAATTACTGGACCATACTGAAGAAATTCAATATAATGACAATTAAAAAAAGTGCTTGCAGAATTACAAAATAAGAAAGAAAATATCTAGTAGAGGAGAAAACAAATGAGAAAGACCCGCATTTACAAGTTAATTCTTAGCTTATAGGCTATTGATAATGAGGGCTTCTTCTACAGTAATTTGTAAATCAAATATTAATAAGTCTGTATGTAGAATGCCCCCCCCCCCTCCGTGGATAGTATTTGAGTATAAACATATTTCTTTTATAAAATAAGTATATTTTAAACTCTTGATAATTTCCACATAAAACTGTATGATGGGGAACGCCACATTGAATTTGGGACTAATTAGCAATGCTTAGGGGCCTAGCCACGAGGGGGTCCACCGGGTCCAGACCTCCCAAAAATTTCGAAGCTTGACTAACATTTGTAGACTTTCTTAACGAACTATACTTGTTTAACCCTAGAACGCAGAACATGGGTCAAAAATGACCCAACAGTAATATATGTATAGATTTTTGTCTGCAATATTTGTTGCACAGTAGTTTCTCTCCGTGATATCTTCTATTGGTTTGTTTACTACATAAAAATAGTGTTTAAGTTTTTGGTTTTGTATTTATTTTTTACATTTTATTATATATATTTATATACGTAGTATACATAACATGGGTGATTTCTGACCCGCGGTATATTTTAGTATTAGATTACTATTATATATTAGTATTAGTATATAATACTAGTACTAATCTTTATAGTAGTATTAGATTAGTTCTTTACTATAAGAAATTAGTATTTGTTTTACTAAAATGTTATGATGTTTGTAGTAGTATTACTACTAGTAGTCTTGTACTTTGAATTGGATTTTTTTTAGAAACATATACTCTGAACAAACTAATCTTTATGATAGATCTTAGTTAGAATTGCTTCTTGTGAGTTTTCTCAACTGTCTACAAAAATCTTGTGTACTAAAGTTCCTCCCAAATGTGGGTTCTTGTTTGTATTTCAAAGGTTTCATTACCTTTTGTTCATTGCAAAATAAACTTTCAGCTATTTTACGCAATATTTACAATCTGCAATACATTCTAAATATGTTCTATGAAGTATTTCCTTTTGTTTTACTCTTCCCTTGGCAACTATAAGCATCTCTCAACACAGAATAATTTGTACTGATATATTGTGTAGTTGTTTTTGCCGGCATCTAGTGGATAAATCTGTAACTTGTGTCGTAACGGTGAAAATAACAAGGTCGGCGAATCAAATTGTAGTGTAAGACAATGGCTTATTTAGAGGAGAAAGATATTCAAGCTATTCTTGATGAAAGTTACTGTGCGTTAGACAGTTGAGAGTTATGTGTCAGATGATGCGGGAGAAGGTATGGAATACCACAATGATGAAAGTGTTGGAATCTGTGATAGTAGTGTAATATCTAAAGAAACCTCAGGAGATGAAGATTCTGGTATTGTTCACAACCGTAAAGATTGCAGACAACACAGAAACAGCATGGACTAATGTGCTACTCAGTCCTTCATAAACAAGAACCCACAACATTTTTTTAAAAAAAGCCGGGTCCAACATCGCGTGCCAAAATCAACACACAAAGAGAAACTTTCGAATTGCTTTTTCGCCCGAAATCATCCAAGAAATAAGAATGACTACTAACATTGAGAGTTGCCGCGTTGCAAAAGAAAAGAAGCGGCAATGGAAAGGAGTAACGAAGGAAGAATTGTTTGAATTTTTGGAATGTTACTTTTATCAGGTAAACGACAGAGCTGTGATGTGGCAGTTCTTGAGCTGTTTCTGGAATCTCTGTCAAATCCTATGTATTGAGCTCCAATGGGTGTAAAAAAACTTGAAGACATTGGAAGAACGTTAAGGTTTGATGAAAAACAGGAGTTACTCGTGAGTAGAGTGACAAAGTAGATGCTATCAGATTTGTGTTGGAAAAGTTCATTCCAAACTGCAGATAACTTTTCAATTCTAATGAGTGCGTTACTGTGTGACGAACAGTTAAATTAGTCTCTTTTCGTGGCCGCTGTAAGTTCTTACACTACATGTCAAACTAACCAGGGAAATATAGTATCAAGATATTCTGGGCTTGTGATTCCGCGACATCTTATGCTATAGATCTGCACAGCACGCAACCCTGGAGAAAAAGAAAGTGGGAACATCAGTAGTGAACAACTTGTGTAATCAGTTTGCCAATTCTGGATTAAACATAACAACGGACAATTTGTTTACAGGTATTGAATTAGCACAGGAATTATTGAATAAGGGATTTAAGTTGTTGGAATACTTCGCCAAAACAAACCTAATATACCACCAATTTTGAAACCTAATAAGGATCGAAAAGTGCGGTCATCTGCTTTCACATTCAAGAATAACATTACACTCACAGGCTACACACATAAGAAGAACAAGAGCGTCACTGCACTAAGCACAATGCCCCAAGATTCTCCGATTGACTCTTCCAATGATAATTCTCTACTATAAACCCGAAATAATTCTCTACCATAATAAGACAAAATCAGGGGTCGATAATATGGACAAAATGGTCAATACATACACTGTCAAACGATAAACTGGTAGACGACCTATGGTTATTTGGTTCAATGTGTTAGATTTTGGAGCTCTGAATGCCTACATTTTATTTGCTGCACTACACCCAAACTACTACAATAATTTGACGTATCAGAGAAGATTTCTTACATACTTTTGTGACGAACTTGTCAAACTATGCGTCATGATCAGATAGAATACACCTACCCTTGAAAAACATGTTTTGGGTGCTATGGAAAGGATTGGTGTAACGAATGTCAAACAAAGTCTTCCAAAGTTTGCATAAAGTGTGAAAAATGTGTGTGTAGTGAACATTCAGTAGCATTAAATGTTTGTGAAGACTACGAATATTAAAAAGAATTGCCATCAAAGCAAATAATTTGAAACTGTTTAAATATTTTAGGAATTGTAAGTTGCTGGATATAAGAACTTCGTCCTGATAACTACATTAGCCAAAAATACTTATTTTTTCTCTGTAACTTGACACAATACTTGCTAGTGATAGTAAAAACAATACATTTTCATATTGTAGTATATATTATAATAATAACGCCTTGAAATAAAAAAATAAAATGGATTATAAATAAAGAACTCACTCAAAGAAACATTAAATTAATGAGAAAATATAAATAGGAATGTCTTAAACATACCAAAAACACTTATACAATCGAAATTGAGTATGGGTCAAGAAAGACCCATGTTATGGAAACTAAGGTACAATTCATGTCATGCGTTCTAGGGTTAACAGAGAAACGATTGATATAGGCTAAATATTTTATTTTACGCCTCATCATGTACTCTTCTTTTCTTATAAAAATAATCATTCTATCATTTTTTCTAAAAATATAGGTGACAGTAAGTAAGAATTACTTATCGTATTTTCGGGTGCAGTATAAGACAGGTTCCATATTATGTAGACGTATTGGACCTCCCTCAAATACTATGGACACCTCCCAGTTAACATTTCTGGGTGTAGAACTGGCAGTGCTGTTTGTTTTGATGTCCATTGATTTTTGGCTTCTGTTACATGCTGATTCTTCATCTGGCGGATTTCGAGGTTTCCTTTCTAGAACATATCACATTGGTAAGCGTTGTTCCGACTCGTGTGGAAATATATTGTGTTCATCGTGCATTCCGTAACAACCAAGACGGATGATTTGGAATGTAGTTTTTCTTTTACGCACATGTGTGTGTGCTGATGTATGAATATGTGACATTCGGAATTCATATACCAGTACCCCTTTTTGTATCAGCTGGTCTGGTTTTTAATTATTAGGTTTAATTTTATTGTGTGTACTTAAATTCTGTAGACTACAAATTCTGAATGAATTGTATACCATCACTTCTGTAAATAACTTACAAAAACATTGGCCAGCTTTCAACTAAGGAAAAATTTGCAATTAAGGCTTAGAGAGGGCAATTCATTAGAGTGTTCGAAAAAAAAATCCAGTTTAAATTTACAGGATATCTTATGGCAGTAGTGTTGTTTGCGCCAGATACATTTCCTCAATTTATTTTAAATTTTCCTGGATAAACTGTGAATAAAGTATGTTCAATTTACATTTTTTATAACACTAATCTCTGCTACGAACTCTCTTCAGTCAACGCTGAAGAGGAATTCTGATCACTGTCAGGGACTGAGTTTGCCAGAAATTCGCAATAAACTAGGAAAAGTATTTAGTGAATCTACAAAGCTTCTGAAATTAATATTAACTGTACCTATGACGTCAGCAAAAGATGAAAAGTTTTTTTCCAAATGAGAAAGAATTCACACTTTCAAGGAATTGAATGTCCCAAGAAATGTTATCACCATTGGTTATCCTTTCCATCGAAAAGGACCCGACAATAAGAATACCAGAGTTCAACCAGCATGTATTAGACAGATTTGCTCCAATAAAAGAGAGGATAATGAACTTACTAATTAATTAAGGTGATTAACCGGATAAAATGTTTTGCATTTTTTATTTTTAAAAACAGAATTTTATTTAATTTAACATGTTACATAGCATTTGCATCTAAAGTTATGCTGATTGGTCAATGAGTCAACTTTATATCTTCTGGCTCTGATCGTTCGTACTGCAACACCCGAAAACCACAATCCACCGGCCGCCACTGCCCAGGAGGAAGCTGTGCCTTCCCAGATTGGAAACCAATGCTTCCATTAAGGCATTTTGACAGCCTGTTAGAAATTTGCATTGTGATTAATATCAGTAAACAGAATTCTTCTGTTTCTACTGCGCATGCACCACTGAATTTCCATGTAAGAACATGAATAATTCTGATAATTTATATAATATTTCTGGACAAATATGTAATAAAGCCTATATCTATAACATATAACATTCTAAAAAAATAACGAATACGGTAAACATTAAAAAATCAATAGACGTATTACATCAGGGTGAAATAGGTATAAATTTCAGCCACCACAAAATACAGGGTGTCCGAGAAGTCCTTCCCTGATTACAGAAATTGATAACTCAGGTTAGAAATAAGATAGAAATATGAAACTGGTGTTGAATTGTTTTACAAACTATAAAAGTTTTTGTCTGTGTTAGGTTTGTTCTGTTTTACCAAGTCTCAATTTTGTTTGTTTTTAGGTTTGTAGTACGTAAGTAAGAAGCCCAAGAAGCCATGCCAACCAACCAGGAGAAGGCACAGTGTGTCCTGTGGTACTATGAGACACGATCACCAACCACTGTGCAGAGACAGTTCCAGACAACATTTGGGAGGACTCCACCTGATGTCAAGAGCATTAAAGCCTGGTATGAGAAGTTCAAGAACACAGGGTCGGTTGCTGACCTTCCGAGGTCTGGTCGACCAAGAACCTCAGCAGACACGGTGGAGACTGTGCGGCAGTCTTTTCTGAGAAGTCCTAAGAAATCGGTGCGCAGGGCCTCACGTGAATTACAGATGCCAAAAAGCTCTATCCATGACATTTTACACAAACGTTTATTGTTTCGTGCTTACAAAGTGCAACTCCGTGCCTATCTTGATAGGACATTTCCTGGGCGATGGATTGGTCGTGATGGACCAACAGCTTGGCCTCCACGCTCTCCTGACATAACCCCATTAGACTTCTTTTTATGGGGCTATGTCAAGGATGAGGTCTACCGAACACGTGTACCAGATCTTGAAACCCTGCAGCAACGAATAACCACAGTCGTTGCATCGATCCCTCCAGTGATGTTGGCTAATGTGTGGATGGAAATTGAATATCGCCTAGATGTGCTACGTGCTACCAAGGGTGCTCATGTGGAAGTGTACTGATGTGACCAAAACTTTTGTAGTTTGTAAACAATTCAACACCAGTTTCATATTTCTATCGTATTTCTAGCCTGAGTTATCAATTTCTGTAATCAGGGAAGGACTTCTCGGACACCCTGTACGTTTTATTCGCTCTCCCCGCTGGCCTAGTGGCTAGCACGTATGTCTTTTGTGTACGTAGACCCGGGATCCATTTCCGCTGGTGGAAGTTTGGAATTTTAACTTTCATAGACTTTTTTTGTGTCCAAGTTCCTGTCGTTCAAGGTTACTTGAAATGGCTGTAAAACTTGTATAACCGAGTAGAAAATAGAGAAAAGTTACTCAGATACGTCCGGTGAACCAGGTAACTTAAAGAAAAGAAAAATATCTAAGGCGTTTGTTTGTAGATTGTAAAGAACTCTTAAAGGTTAGTTTCAGTCACATCAAAATAACATTTTTCTTCTACCCATTATCGAAGTTAATCTTTGTATTTCTATCGGATCCGATTAAATAGAACTTCGAATAGAGACAGCGTTGAATTCATTTATTGACTAACCCTTTGGGGATCCCATGGTACAATTTGTACCATACGGGGTGTTTCATGGTACATTGCGTTATAACTCTCCTATTTGAGCTTTTTCGTCCGGTTTTTTTTTGTTGTTTGTTTTTCAAGTCCAGAGGCATTGTAGAAGACATTACGTATGGTTTCACACCTTCCTGCGTCGAGACATACGAGGTGATGACGTCATAAGTCTAAAATTTATATTTTCCTGTAATACTTTTGGGGGGGTTATGTAAATTATTTTTGGCGGGCTTATTTTTGCACGTAGAAGATTGAAATTTTGCACAAACATACAGTCCACCGAGTAGTATTTACCTGATTTTTTTCAGATTTCTGGGTTAAAACAGGGGGGGGGGTCCAGAGGAGCAAAAAGCTGAAAAAAGAGATATTTTAACCAAAAAATCCCGTTTTTCCTAATTTTTTCGCCTTAGATACATGATGGAGAGAAGTGAATGGTACCGCCTGAAAGGCAGTTCTATTCTGAAGAGAATGATGTGCGACACATGGCCCTAGGGTAATTAGGGAAGTGTCAGTGAATTTTTTATCAAAATATACTTGTGTATAGGGGAATTTTGGACATTTTCGGTATTATTTTTTGCGGGCTTATTTTTGCACCTAGAAGATTGAAATTGTACACAAACATTCACTCCACCGAGTAGTATTTACCAGATTTTTTTTTTCATATTTCTGCGTTAAAACAGGGGGGTACAGAGGGGCTAAACGTTGAGAAAGGGAAATTTTTACCAAAAAATCCCTTTTACGGGATTTTCCCGTCTTAGATACATGATATGATGGGGGCAAGTGAATGGTACAGCCTGAAATTCAGTTCTATTCTGACGAGAATGATGGGAGAAACATGACCCTAGCGTAATTAGGGATGTCTCAGGGAATGTTTAAAAATATCCCTCTGTATACGGGAATATGGGACAAGTCGGTATATTTTTTTTTGGCGGGCTTACTTTTGCACCTGCAAAATTGGAATTGTGCATAAACATTCAGCCCACCGAGTAGTATTTACCAGATTTTTTCAGATCTCTGCGTTAAAACAGGGCGGGGTCCAGGGGGGCTAAAAGTTGAAAAAAGGATATTTAGACCCAAAAAAATCCGTTTTTCCTAATTTTCCTGCCTTAGATACATGATGGAGACACGTGAGTCATACCGCCTGAAAGACAGTTCTATTCTAAAGAGAATGATGTGCGAAACATGACCCTAGGGTAATTAGGGATGTCTCAGGAAATTTTTTACCTGAGATCATGGTGTTTTACGGTAATTGGGGGCATGGTGGGAATTCCTGATAAAATTTCTCCAGCCCTTCGTATTCAAGATAGAAACTTAAAATTTGGCACACACATTCAGTATACCAAGTACTATTTATCAGAATTTTTTAGATGGCTACGTTCACACAGGGCCGCTCCAGAGGGGCCCAAAGTGCGAGAAAAAATTTTCCTCCGAAATTTTCCCATTGACAAAACTTTTTCCCGCTCCTAGTATATGGTATGAGCATGCATGTGGTATCATCTGAAAGCCAGCTCCATTCTGAAGAGAATGACGTATGAACCATGAACCTAGGATAAATAGTGACGATGCAGTAGCTGCTTAACTAAAAGTCTAAAAAAATAGCCCAAAAACCCCGGATCTCTTAAGGGCTAAGCTTGAAATTCTGATAAAGATATGTCTATGATTTTATTACTATTAATGTTATTATTATTTTTATTATATTTTGGTTTAGACCGGTTTTAGCTGAAAAATCAAATAAATATTGAAATTAGAGCCTTGATATAAAGTCCTAACATACTCCTTTCTACAACAGCTTCTCGTGTGTTATTAATTTCTTACAGTGTAAATAACTTCACAGCTATATCTGAAGCTTTATTAGTAAATAGTAAGTAAATATGTCAATGTATATGCAAAAAATTTAAATCATTTATTCTCGGAAATTATCATCATCTTCGAATTACTCATTTAGCAGTTGAACCTCGTAGGGTATACTATATAGTTCCAAACCGAGAAGTTAGAACTCATACAGTTTAAGTGTTTTGACAGATCGTGTAGCACTGATGGAACTTATTAATAGAATTTTGTTCATTTATTTGTTTTATTGTTCCTTTTTAGTAGCAGGAGATGGCATGGTGGCTCAGAGGCAGAGTTATTATATCTGGTGCATGGGGTCTCCGGTTCGGTCCCCCAACAAGAAATCTTATTTTGAACAATATCGTGTCCATGGGTTTTCACGGGCTACTCCCATTTCCTCCCCCATTCTAATTCCATCAATTGTTCAATCATTCATTTCCATTAATCATCCGTCTCTTTTAGGATAATAAGCATAAACGTGGGACGTTCAACTGAAATATTCTCTTCTCAGGACCGGGACCATTTGAGGGATGAACCAACAGTTTAAACAGCAATACAAACAGGTGAAGTGCGTTTAAATTTCAATGTTCTCTCTCCGGAATTAGCTATTACACCAGTAGGGAAGGCTAAAAGAGTTTCTTTTATTTCTAGTCGTCCCCCATTCCAAAGACTTCGGCTTAGTGTACACTATATGTTTAAATTCCTTAACTGTACGTTCCGATCGTTTACATTTAACTTTTTAAGTTTTTCCACTAACTTAAGATTATATTAAAATTAATATTGAAATCTAAATATACCTACGGCCCTTATCTTAAAATAAACAGCGAAGCATACAGTTCGTCAGTATTATACATTGTCAATACTCAAATTGAGAGAATACAGTTATGAGTTGCAATTACATCCTCACAATATATTAGTATAGAAATTCACAAATGAGTATTAATGCTCAAATCTAAGTATGATCACAGACCTTGTCTAATTTTCAAATGATTAACTTGAAACTGTAGTTTTTAAGCTGCAATTAAATCGTCACAATAGTTTTATATTCAAGTTAACTGCAATTTAGTGATGTGTATTGGTGTCTAATCGTGACTATGAAGTATTAGGAATTAGCGTTACTCGCAGGCTGAGACGTTTCCCTTTTATTCGTAATACGGATTATTACGTAAACGGACTTAAGTAGGTGGTTGTCACCTGACCCCCGGTAGCTGAAAAAACGCCTTTTTTTCCAGAGTCTCCTGAGAGCAAGGACTCAATTTTCCAGTAACTCACGATACGCTATGACCCACGCACCGTCAATCCATGGTCTTTTACGACCTCTATGTTAGGGGTGTATTCATTCCCTTTTATGAACACTTTTTAGGGGTGTACTCGTTCACTTTTATGAGCACAATTTAAGGGGCGTACTCGTTCCCTTTTATAAGCATATTGTCCAACCCCTATTCGAACATAGCAGATAATACATAAGACTACGTAACACATAGCAGAACAGATAAAAATATGAAACATAGAAGGGGTGTATTCATTCTCCTTTATGAGCATATTTTTCAACCCCTATTTTAACATAGGAGATAACACATAAGATTACGAACACATAGAAGAGCACATAAGACTACGTAACATAGCAAGGGTGTACTCGTTTCAACCCCTATTTGAACATAGTAGAACATAAGACTACGTAACATAGCAAGGGTGTACTCGTTTCCTTTTATGAGCGTATTTTCCAACTCCTATTTTAACACAGCAGAACATAACGAACATAACAGAACTAGTAAAGGAGTATGACTTATTTTTCAACCCTTAATTGAACATAGCGCATCAGACAGAGACTACAAAACATAGTGAAGATTAAAGGGTGAACTCGTTCCCTTTTATGAGCATATTTTTCAACCCCTATTTTAACATAGCAGATAATACATAAGACTACGTACTTTTTCCATCCCTTATTTTACACAGCAGAGAATACATGGAGACTACGAACACATAGTAGAGCAGATAATCTTTTAGAGGTGGACTCGTATGATCACTTTCCACCCCTGTTTTTACCATGGCAGATAATACATAAGACTACGTAACATAGCAGGGGTGTACTCGTTCGAACACTTATTTTAACATAGACAATGATCACATTATAGCAAAGATTACTGAACCGTCCACCCACGGTCTACAGATAGTCATTTTAAGGGGTGTATTCATTCTCTTTGATGATCACTTTTACATCCTTATTTGAACGTAGCAAATTCATTCCACCCCTAATTGAACATAGTCCATTTTAAGGGTGTATTCATTCTCTTTTATGAGCATCGTTTCCAACCCTAATCGAACACAGCAACAAACTAGAGAATAATGGGGATGTACTTGTTCCCTTTTAAACCCCTATTTCCCACAGAGGCTACGAACAGGAGATTACATAGCAAAGAATTCTTTTTACCTGGGTCTTATAGTTTATGTGGGATACGCCCTTTCTATGACAATTTTAACCGATTTGGATGAAGTTCGGCATATGGGGGTTTTCGGACATGCTGATTACGAATATGATATTTATTTTTACCTGGGTCTTATAGTTTATGTGGAATACGCCTTTCTATAACA
Organism: Thermobia domestica; assembly: GCF_964235325.1. Taxonomy (NCBI): domain Eukaryota; kingdom Metazoa; phylum Arthropoda; class Insecta; order Zygentoma; family Lepismatidae; genus Thermobia; species Thermobia domestica. The sequence goes on along the minus strand of NC_137471.1, from coordinate 83,120,850 downwards.
ATTTTAACCGATTTGGATGAAACTCGGTATATGGGGGTTTTCGGACATGCTGATCACGAATATCATATTTATTTTTACCTGGGTCTTATAGTTTATGTGGGATACGCCCTTTGTATGACACTTAAAACCCAATTACTTGTAAACGAAGCAACATATTGAGGTGCTGTTTCCATATTTAGTAATTGGTCATCAGGTACTACAAGTTCCAAAAATAATGACCATCGAGGTCAAAGGTCAAAATACTTAAAACCTAATAACTCGAAAATGGATCCACATACTGAGGTGCTGTTTCCAAATCTAGTTATTGGTCATCAACTACTACAAGTTCCAAAATAATGACCATCGAGGTCAAAGGTCAAAATACTTAAAACCTAATAACTCGAAAATGGATCCACATACTGAGGTGCTGTTTCCAAATCTAGTTATTGGTCATCAACTACTACAACTTTCAAAATAATGACCATCGAGGTCAAAGGTCAACATACTTAAAACCTAATAACTCGAAAACGGACCAAAATATTAGATGGTGTTTCCAAATCTAGTAATTAGTCATTAACTACTACAAGTTCCAAAAATACTGACCACCGAGGTCAAAGGTCAACATACTTAAAACCTAATAAATCGAAAACGGACCCACATATTGAGATGGTGTTTCCAAATCTAGTAATTGGTCATCAACTACTATGAGTTCCAAAATGATGATCATCGAGGTCAAAGGTCAACATACTTAAAACCTAATAACTTGAAAACGAAGCCACATATTGAGATGACGTTTCCTCATTTAGTAACTGGTCACCAACCACTGCAAGTTCCAAAATAATGACCATCGAGGTCACAGGTCAAAATACTTAAAACCTAATAACTCAAAAACGGATCCACATATTGAGGTGGTGTTTCCACATTTAGTAATTGCTCATCAACTAGTACATGTTAAAAAATACTGACCATCGAGGTCAAAGGTCAAAATACTTAAAACCTAATAACTCGAAAACGGATCCCCATATTGAGGTGCTGTTGCCACATTTAGTAATTGGTCATCAACCACTGCAAGTTCCAAAAATAATGACCATTGAGGTCAAAAATTTAAAAACGCGGTAACTCTTAAACAGAGCAACGTTTTAAGGTGCTGTTTCCAAATCTAGTAATACGTCATCAACTACTACATGTTCTGAAATCACTGACCATCGAGGTCAAAGGTCAAATATTTAAGCCTGTGTGACCAATTCGGTTTTGTACCAAGCAGAGAGAAATGAAGAATGAATAAATATAACTGGCTTACTTCAAGAAAGAAAGCAACGATATACATTTTAACTAGCTGCGTATTTTAAATCATTTTTTACTATTTAAATAAACAATCGGACAAATTTAACCGGCTCAGAAGTTCAATACTATTTTGTACTCTTGAGTGAGCTTTCCAATTTTGTAGCAAGAAGGACCATTTTTTAAACTAACTCAGAATTTCATTTCATTTTGTAATACTCAAATTTGGATGGAGTTTTTAGTTTTGTACGAACCAGAATCATTTGATTGGATTATTTCCCTATTTACCAACTGGAAAAAGTGAAGGGTCATTATTCAAATAAACGAAGGAATAGAGTATTGTTTTATACCAACTAGAAAAAAAGAAGTGAAGTATGAATAAAATTTAGGTGGGCTATTTTCTTTTGTACCAGCTGGAAAGGAGAAGAAGAGCTACTTTAACTAGCTCATTATGTACTGTTTAAAGAAACGAAAATTGACTATTTAACTAGCTCAGAATTTATGTAAGAATAATTTCGATGTTCTACTTTTTATACCAACGAGAAAAATGAACTAGCTGAATATTTAAATATACGAAACAGTAAATTTAAGTGACCTATTCAATTTTGTACCAATGAGAAATGCCATTTTAACTGGCTCAGAATTTGAGTGGTCTAAAAAAAGGCAAAGAAAAATTATTGTATATAATTTTACTACTCAAATAAGCAATGGAGTATTTATTTTTGTACCACCGAGAAAACAAAGATATTGTACCATTTTGGAGTATTCAAATAAACAAAGGACTTATAATTTGTCAACTCTAAAAAGGGCCATTTTAACTAGCTGAGTATTTTATACCATTTTGTATTATTTCAACAAACAAAAGGAAAAAGCCAAGAAAAGGACCATTTTAAATTAGTCTAAAAAACGAAGGCCCACTTTAACTACTTCAATATCTCTGTACAATTTTGTACTACCCAAATAAACGAAAGAAGGGCCATTTTATACTTTTTTGTACATTAAAAACTGAGGATAACTTGAGTAGTCTAAGTTTTTGTACTCATTCGAAGAAAAGTAAAGATGATACATTTCATACCTAATGTTGCCATTTAAATATGGGTGTCCTGACCATTTATAACAGGCTTAGATTTTTGTCCCTTTTTGTAATATTTGTACCAAACAGAAAAAGCTACACAAATAAACAAAGGAATAAATTTGTAATAACCACAAAAACGAAGAAAGACCATTTGAGTGGCCTATTAAATTTTGTACCAACGAGAAAGCTCATTTCCAGGCCATGTTTTACTATTTAACAAACGAAGGGATAAATTCGAGAAAGCGAACATGGACTCAGAATTTTATATCATTTAGTAATACTCAAATTTCGATGGATTATTTAGTGTTGTACCAAGGAGAAAAAAGGAAAGAAAGGTATAAATTTGTACTGACAGAAAAGCGAAGACATTTTTAAAAATAATAAATTTATTGAGGTGTCCTATAGGTAGGAGTACTGGCTTAGAACTTTATATCTTTTTGTAAAATTTGTACCAAACCGAAAAAAGCAAGGAAATACAATTTTAATTAGCTCAGCATGTTATAACTTTTTGTGCTACACATTTGAGTGGTCTACCCAATTTCTTGACCATGTTGTACTTTTTAAACAAACAAAGGAATAAATTTGTACTAATCAGACTCAAAATTTTATATCATTTTGTGAAGGAATAAATTTGTGTGACCTATTGACTTTTGTAGCAAGCAGAAAAATGAAAGAACTAACATTTTGTACTAACTCAAACAAACGAAACAATAAATTTGAGTGGCTTAAACAAACAAGGTCAATGGTAACTAGCCTTTTTGTGCTATTAAAATAAACGAAGGGTTAAATTTGAGTGACCTATTCACTTTTATAGCAAGCAGAAAAAGCCCCTTTTAGTTTCATACCAACCACAAAGGTCCATTATAACAAGCGCGGTATTTTTATACCATTTTGTATTACTCTAATAGATTTGGGTGGTCTCCTTCATTTTTTTGTAACAATCAGAAGAAAAGCTCAGAATTTTATACCTTTGTGGTGTTAAATTTTGTATATTTTTGTGTCATCCAGATAATTTAAATTGACTCTCACTGACAATTCAGTTGCCGGTAATTCAGTATTTTAGCTCTAACTGTTATTTACATGTGCTAGTCCAATGTTTGTAATCTATTAAATTCTTAATATTACAATACTACAAACTGTTCCATTATTAAATAATATAGTTAAAAGTTCAATTCCCTGTAACCCTTTGTAATTTTAGTCCTAATATGTTCGTCTATTCATACACAATCAAATGCATATGCTACAGTGTCTTCTTGTTCATTTACAGAATTAAATATTTGTTTATCTTTCTCTAAAAACATTTCTAGTATTTCTTTGATATAATAATCACACTCTGTAATGTATTCATATATCAAATTAAATTTTTTCTCTAAAGTATAGGTGTTCTTAATATTACAACCTTTAAAATGCCTCTTTAAATAAAGTTTATATATTTTCTCTCTCATTTCACGTTTAATTAAGATCGTCCACACCTTTTGTAATAATTCGTAATCATACTGCAGCAAACAATTATGATCTTTTTCATTTTCATTATGTTCAGAACATGCTTCACATAATAATACTGAATTTGGTGTATACTCATTAAATAATTGTATAACACATGTATCACTAATACTTTTACTAGTACACCCGCATTCATTAGCTTCCATTTCAAAACAGTTGATATTTGAAACACTGTCATCATCACTTTCCGGGAGTATTTCATCATTATATCTATTATAACGTCTAAAATAATACACTTCTTCTATTTCTTGTGTTGGATATATGATTCTCACTTTATCACGTAATTCATCTGGCAAATCGGGGTCAGACGGGTTGATTAAATGTATAGGTTTTTCGTTTTCACGCTGAATTTCTATTTCTCTAGGTGAAACATAAACTATCTCCACGCTAGTCATTTTTCTACTCTTCAGCAAAAACAAATCAAATAAATAATTTTATATATCTACAATAAAAGCATTCTATATGCATTCTCCGTGTTTAATAATATGTTTCAAGCAATATAAAGAAACAATTCGTTAATATAACATAATGATGTATGTTCTATTATTTTCCAAATATACTCCATAAACTTATATTCCATTAAAATAAAATACATAAATGCAAAAATATATATTTGTCTTTTTGGACTTAGACGAAGAAGGAAAGTTAAAAAATAATTGAATCGTTGAGCAATAGGCAGTACCTTAGGACCTAGCCTTTTTGTGCTATTAAAGTAAACGAAGGGTTAAATTTGAGTGATCTATTGAAGAATGAATAAATTTTGTTTGCAATTAAAAAAGCGGAGAAGGTCTATTTTTATGTACATTTTGTACTACTCAAATTCTACTGTCTGTACTAACCAGAGAAAAACACAGAAAGACCATATTCTGCTACTCAAACAAACGAAGGAATTTCTATACCTCTTTGTGCTATTCAAATAAACGAAGGAATAAATTTGTGTGACCTATTCACTTTTATAGCAAGCAGAAAAAGCCCCTTTTAATTTTATACCAACCACAAAGGTCCATTATAACAAGCGCGGTATTTTTATACCATTTAGTATTACTCTAATAAATTTGGGTGGTCTACTTCATTTTTTTTGTAACAATCAGAAGAAAAGCTCAGAATTTTATACCTTTGTGGTGTTACATTTTTTATATTTTTGTGTCATCCAGAGAACAATTTAAATTGACTCTCACGTCACTAAGTAAGACTCATAAAATATTTGAACGTGAGATTTAACAAACCAGAGTTGCGTCATAATTGTGTAGAACAGACTACATAGCAATTAGCGTTTTAAAGAAAACTGATGAATGACGGCGAATCATAACAGCATACTTGGCCAGTTTGGATCACAGCAGAAGGAATCATATCAAAGTAAAAATCAGCTCACCAAGGAAAAGAAAAGTTTTGAAAGTTCCATGTTCCATACCATCTATAAAGAGTGCTGCAGCTATTTAAGCAACGTTACGAATGTGTTACCTAACATTTGTATTGATAGTATAGTGTGGGTCCTAAGGTACTGCCTATTGCTCAACGCTTCAATTATTTTTTTAACTTTCCTTCTTCGTCTAAGTCCAAAAAGACAAATATATATTTTGCATTTATGTATTTTATTATAATGGAATATAAGTTTATGGAGTATATTTGGAAAATAATAGAACATACATCATTATGTTATATTAACGAATTGTTTCTTTATATTGTTTGAAACATATTATTAAACACGGAGAATGCATATAGAATGCTTTTATTGTAGATATATAAAATTATTTATTTGATTTGTTTTTGCTGAAGAGTAGAAAAATGACTAGCGTGGAGATTGTTTATGTTTCACCTAGAGAAAAAGAAATTCAGCGTGAAAACGAAAAACCTATACATTTAATCAACCCGTCTGACCCCGATTTGCCAGATGAATTACGTGATAAAGTGAGAATCATATATCTAACACAAGAAATAGAAGAAGTGTATTATTTTAGACGTTATAATAGATATAATGATGAAATACTCCCGGAAAGTGATGATGACAGTGTTTCAAATATTAACTGTTTTGAAATGGAAGCTAATGAATGCGGGTGTACTAGTAAAAGTATTAGTGATACATGTGTTATACAATTATTTAACGAGTATACACCAAATTCAGTATTATTATGTGAAGCATGTTCTGAACATAATGAAAATGAAAAAGATCACAATTGTTTGCTGCAGTATGATTACGAATTATTACAAAAGGTGTGGACGATCTTAATTAAACGTGAAATGAGAGAGAAAATATATAAACTTTATTTAAAGAGGCATTTTAAAGGTTGTAATATTAAGAACACCTATACTTTAGAGAAAAAATTAATCTGATATATGAATACATTACAGAGTGTGATTATTATATCAAAGAAATACTAGAAATGTTTTTAGAGAAAGATAAACAAATATTTAATTCTGTAAATGAACAAGAAGACACTGTAGCATATGCATTTGATTGTGTATGAATAGACGAACATATTAGGACTAAAATTACAAAGGGTTACAGGGAATTGAACTTTTAACGATATTATTTAATAATGGAACAGTTTGTAGTATTGTAATATTAAGAATTTAATAGATTACAAACATTGGACTAGCACATGTAAATAACAGTTAGAGCTAAAATACTGAATTACCGGCAACTGAATTGTCAGTGAGAGTCAATTTAAATTATCTGGATGACACAAAAATATACAAAATTTAACACCACAAAGGTATAAAATTCTGAGCTTTTCTTCTGATTGTTACAAAAAAATGAAGGAGACCACCCAAATCTATTAGAGTAATACAAAATGGTATAAAAATACCGCGCTTGTTATAATGGACCCTTGTGGTTGGTATGAAACTAAAAGGGGCTTTTTCTGCTTGCTATAAAAGTGAATAGGTCACTCAAATTTAACCCTTCGTTTATTTTAATAGCACAAAAAGGCTAGTTACCATTGACCTTGTTTGTTTAAGCCACTCAAATTTATTGTTTCGTTTGTTTGAGTTAGTACAAAATGTTAGTTCTTTCATTTTTCTGCTTGCTACAAAAGTCAATAGGTCACACAAATTTATTCCTTCACAAAATGATATAAAATTTTGAGTCTGATTAGTACAAATTTATTCCTTTGTTTGTTTAAAAAGTACAACATGGTCAAGAAACTGGGTAGACCACTCAAATGTGTAGCACAAAAAGTAATAACATGCTGAGCTAGTTAAAATTGTATTTCCTGGCTTTTTTCGGTTTGGTGCAAATTTTACAAAAAGATATAAAGTTCTAAGCCAGTACTCCTACCTATAGGACACCTCGATAAATTTATTATTTTTAAAATGTCTTCGCTTTTCTGTCAGTACAAATTTATACCTTTCTTTCCTTTTTTCTCCTTGGTACAACACTAAATAATCCATCGAAATTTGAGTATTACAAAATGATATAAAATTCTGAGTTAGTTTAAAAAATGGTCCTTCTTGCTACAAAATTGCAAAGCTCACTCAAGAGTACAAAATAGTATTGAACTTCTGAGCCGGTTAAATTTATCCGATCTTTTATTTAAATAGTACAAAATGATTTAAAATACGCAGCTAGTTAAAATGTATATCATTGCTTTCTTTCTCGAAGTAAGCCAGTCATATTTATTCATTCTTCATTTCTCTCTGCTTGGTACAAAACTGAATAGGTCACACAGGCTTAAATATTTGACCTTTGACCTCGATGGTTAGTGTTTTCAGAACATGTAGTAGTTGATGACGTATTACTAGATTTGGAAACAGCACCTTAAAACGTTGCTCTGTTTAAGAGTTACCGCGTTTTTAAATTTTTGACCTCAATGGTCATTATTTTTGGAACTTGCAGTGGTTGATGACCAATTACTAAATGTGGCAACAGCACCTCATTATGTGGATCCGTTTTGGAGTTATTAGGTTTTAAGTATTTTGACCTTTGACCTCGATGGTCATTATATTTTAACATGTACTAGATGATGAGCAATTACTAAATGTGGAAACACCACCTCAATATGTGGATCCGTTTTTGAGTTATTAGGTTTTAAGTATTTTGACCTTTGACCTCGATGGTCATTATTTTGGAACTTGCAGTGGTTGATGACCTGTTACTAAATAAGGAAACGTCATCTCAATATGTGGCTTCGTTTTCGAGTTATTAGGTTTTAAGTATGTTGACCTTTGACCTCGATGATCATTATTTTGGAACTTGTAGTAGTTGATGACCAATTACTAGATTTGAAAACACCATCTCAATATGTGGGTCCGTTTTCGATTTATTTGGTTTTAAGTATGTTGACCTTTGACCTCGATGGTCACTATTTTTGGAACTTGTAGTAGTTAATGACCAATTACTAGATTTGGAAACACCATCTCAATATTTTGGTCCGTTTTCGAGTTTTTAGGTTTTAAGTATGTTGACCTTTGACCTCGATGGTCATTATTTTGAAAGTTGTAGTAGTTGATGACCAATAACTAGATTTGGAAACAGCACCTCAGTATGTGGATCCATTTTCGAGTTATTAGGTTTTAAGTATTTTGAAGTTTGACCTCGATGGTCATTATTTTGGAACTTGTAGTAGTTGATGACCAATAACTAGATTTGGAAACAGCACCTCAGTATGTGGATCCATTTTCGAGTTATTAGGTTTTAAGTATTTTGACCTTTGACCTCGATGGTCATTATTTTTGGAACTTGTAGTACCTGATGACCAATTACTAAATGTGGAAACAGCACCTCAATATGTTGCTTCGTTTGCGAGTAATTGGGTTTTAAGTGTCATACAAAGGGCGTATCCCACATAAACTATAAGACCCAGGTAAAAATAGATATGATATTCGTGATCAGCATTTCCGAAAACCCCCATATACCGAGTTTCATCCAAATCGGTTAAAATTGTTATAGAAAGGGCGTATTCCACATAAACTATAAGACCCAGGTAAAAATAAATATCATATTCGTAATCAGCATGTCCGAAAACCCCCATATGCCGAGTTTCATCCAAATCGGTTAAAATTGTCATAGAAAGGGCGTATCCCACATAAACTATAAGACCCAGGTAAAAAGAATTCTTTGCTATGTAATCTCCTGTTCGTAGCCTCTGTGGGAAATAGGGGTTAAAAAGGGAACAAGTACATCCCCATTATTCTCTAGTTTGTTGCTGTGTTCGATTAGGGTTGGAAACGATGCTCATAAAAGAGAATGAGTACACCCTTAAAATGGACTATGTTCAATTAGGGGTGGAATGAATTTGCTACGTTCAAATAAGGATGTAAAAGTGATCATCAAAGAGAATGAATACACCCCTTAAAATGACTATCTGTAGACCGTGGGTGGACGGTTCAGTAATCTTTGCTATAATGTGATCATTGTCTATGTTAAAATAAGTGTTCGAACGAGTACACCCCTGCTATGTTACGTAGTCTTACGTATTATCTGCCATGGTAAAAACAGGGGTGGAAAGTGATCATACGAGTCCACCTCTAAAAGATTATCTGCTCTACTATGTGTTCGTAGTCTCCATGTATTCTCTGCTGTGGTAAAATAAGGGATGGAAAAAGTACGTAGTCTTATGTATTATCTGCTATGTTAAAATAGGGGTTGAAAAATATGCTCATAAAAGGGAACGAGTTCATCTTTTAATCTTCACTATGTTTTGTAGTCTCTGTCTGATGCGCTATGTTCAATTAAGGGTTGAAATATAAGTCATACTCTTTTACTAGTTCTGTTATGTTCGTTATGTTCTGCTGTGTTAAAATAGGAGTTGGAAAATACGCTCATAAAAGGAAACGAGTACACCCTTGCTATGTTACGTAGTCTTATGTTCTACAATGTTCAAATAGGGGTTGAAACGAGTACACCCTTGCTATGTTACGTAGTCTTATGTGCTCTTCTATGTGTTCGTAATCTTATGTGTTATCTCCTATGTTAAAATAGGGATTGAAAAATATGCTCATAAAAGAGAATGAATACACCCCTTCTATGTTTCATATTTTTATCTGTTCTGCTATGTGTTACGTAGTCTTATGTATTATCTGCTATGTTCGAATAGGGGTTGGACAATATGCTTATAAAAGGGAACGAGTACACCCCTGAAATTGTGCTCATAAAAGAGAACGAGTGCAGCCCCTAAAAAGTGTTCATAAAAGGGAATGAATACACCCCTAACATAGAGGTCGTAAAAGACCATGGATTGACGGTGCGTGGGTCATAGCGTATCGTGAGACACTGGAAAATTGAGTCCTTGCTCTCAGGAGACCCTGGAAAAAAAGGCGTTTTTTCAGCTACCGGGGGTCAGGTGACAACCACCTACTGACTTACCTTAAGAAAGTAAATTCCGCTAACGACTAAGGTAATTTCGAAAGCGGTTATCTCCAGCTTTATAGAAGAAGAACTTAACTATATTTTAACGACATTAGCTGTTTCTGCAGAATGTTTTGCTTCCAAAAATTCGTGAAAGAAGACCTGACATGCTTACAGGTGGTGTTTCATTTTGCAAAGTAATGCAAGACCGTATACTGTCCAACAAGTGAGGGAAGTACTCGATAAGTGTGGGAGGGAAATACTTCCCCACCCATCATATTGTCCCAATTTGAACCCACCAGACTTTGATTGAAAGGAGCACTCCCCGTAAGACGTTTCGATACGATTGAGGAAGATTTCAGTGAGGTGACCCGAGTGATCAGAGAGATCATCGATGCGGGTGTCTTATCCGGAACACAGAATTTACTAAAGGGTTGGGAAGTTGTCATAAGCAAAAATGGAGATTATATTGAAGACCTGTAAAGATATTTTATACAATAAATTATATACTTTCAGAATGTCTTTCAGTGTCCACAGTGGCGTCGTTAAAGAGGGGGTAAGGTGGGAGCCTCCTCCCCAAAGCTACCAATTTCTTAGCAAGTTGGCAAATTAAAATATCTAGTTGGTAATTTGAAGGAAGCCGTTTTGTTCAATTGACTTATTTGGCTTAACATTTTCTTAGGTAGTCAGTTGCTGTAAATTATTATCAGTTATTTTATAGATTTGGCAATAAATTTTGTGTAATGTCCTATCTTGAAATAAATTGATATATTCGTTTAAAGCTCAACATTCAAAATTTCAGGTGCGGGCCCTATCCACCTAAAACCGTTTCTCCGTAGAACAAAAATCCCGTATTCGTTTATTTTTTGCGTATTCGCCATACACAAAGTTATGTTGCAATTCTTCATGTGCTTTACACACATCTGACATACTGTTACTAGCACTTTTGATATTTCGTGATCAAAGGTTTGGAGGGGTCCGAGGCCCACCCAACCCTTTTTTCGGGTCTAGGACAAATCTGCCAATGACCAAATACGCCAATCGTGAAAATGGACAAATCTGCCAATGGACAAATCCGCCAATGGACAAATCTGCCAATTGACAAATCTGTCAATTACCAAATCTGCCAATTACCAAATGTGCCAAACGCGAAAATGACCAAATGCGCCAATTGTGAAAATGGACAAATCTGCCAATTACCAAATGCGCCAAACGCGAAAATGACCAAATGCGCCAATTGTGAAAACGGACAAATCAGCCAGTTGACAAATCTGCCAATTGACAAATCTGCCAATTACCAAATGCGCCAAACGCGAAAATGACCAAATGCGCCAATCGTGAGAGTGAACAGATCTGCCAATGGACAAATCTGCCAACGGATAAGTCACCGAACTATCATTTTATTTTATATGTGTTCTTCAATCATCATCCCACAATATTACGGAAAAGAAGAAGAATTCTTTATTAAAGAAAGCAGAAAAGGGTATTTTAATTTTGATGTGATTTACTTTAATAATTAATTCACAATTATGTTTCAAAATAAATGTTTACTGATGTTGGTTGTTGGAGTTTAGTATCCCATTGCTGTACATAGGTTATATGAGACGTGACGTAACGCGTTTGAATTTTAATGCCCTCTTATTAGGAATCGAACCCGAAAAGTCTAATGTTTGTTGTAATTATTCGTGTTGGAGGACCATCTGCTGCTTGTACAGAATGCCTTTGAAAGAGCCACAAAATAGACATACGTCAACACTGGCGTATTAGCATGAAAATTATAGTTTAATGTATCTTGAAATGTATTATAATGTATTAAACACTGCTGTTTAATGATTAAAAAGAAGCACACGGAAGGAACTACATCACATCAGGTAGTTCATGTTCGACTTGACCAACAACACTGCCATCTATCTGACAAACATAAATTCTGCTATGACGTAAGCAAAAACAAAAGAAGATAATAATGCAATAAAAATGAAATATACAAACATTAAATGATTATCAAACATACTCCCCCCCGTTGGAATACAAAGTATCCAACCAAACATGAATTATAAAAGAAAATTAACTGTTCACAGTGTCTTCATTGGGAAGAGGAACTAACTTTGATAATGACCTCTTATAAGTCCCAGTCTTTGTACAAACTAATACTACACGCACTAATCCATCCTTGCCTGGAAATACCTCTTCAACAATTCCTAACTTCCAAGAAAGTGGAGGTAAGTTGTCTTCTTTCAACAGGACGAGAGTTCCAGGTTTAATATTGGGTTTAACTGATGTCCATTTTTGACGCTGCTGTAAACTATGAAGATAATCTTGTGACCATTTCTTCCAAATATGCTGTTGGTACCTCTGGATTCGTTGCCAATGACTCAAGCGATTTTCAACAGCACTAGTTAAATCTGGTTCAGGAAAAGATGTAATAGGGCCACCAACTAAAAAATGGCCTGGAGTAAGATGACTGAAAGTCTCGTACGAATCTGGTAAAGCTATGAGAGGGCGAGAATTAAGACAAGCTTCTATCTGACAAAGAAGCGTTAAGAATTCTTCGTATGTTAAAACGGCATTGCCAGCTAGTCTTCGAAGATGGTACTTCATAGACTTGACAGCACTCTCCCATACTCCACCAAATGAAGGACTGCACGGAGGCGAAAATTTCCATTCGAAATTTTCCTCTGCTGCAAAAGCCTGAATCCTGTCGCTGAACTCCTTTCCTTGGAATAGAAGGTATAATTCTTTGAGCTCATTTTTCGCTCCCTGAAATGTAGTGGCATTGTCACTGGTGATTGTCAAGCATTTTCCTCTTCTGAATGTGAATCGACGAAGAGCTGCTATGAAAGCCTCTGATGTGAGATCAGTAACTAATTCCAAATGAATGGCTCTTGTAGACAAATATGTGAAAACTGCGACGTAGCATTTTCTTGTGTTCTTGCTTCTTGAAGAGCCCAATTTAATGTGGAAAGGTCCAGCATAGTCTACGCCAATATGAGTACATGCCTTACTTGGACGCACTCTTGTGGATGGTAATTGTCCCATTAATTGTTGTGCTACTGAGACCTTGTCGGATAGTTTGTCGGATTTTAGGTATCCAATATCTTTCTCGAATTGAAGACATAAGCAATTGAGGACCGGCGTGCATTAATCTTCTGTGCTCGTGTTCAATTAAAAGACGAGTGAAATGGCTTTTAGGATGTAAAATTATTTGATACTTATTATTAAATTCAAGATCACTATTTTCTAATCTACCACTTACTCGAACAATATTTTCCTTATCTAAAAAAGGATGCAATGTTCGCAATGAACTCTGCTTAGAAGCTTGTTTCTCACGTTGAAGATCCTTGATATCTTGTGAAAAGTATGACTGCTGTGTCAACCTAACACAGGTCTGTGTAGCATCTTGAATATCAGACGCTAAGAGTGATCCACAGTGTTTGTTTTTGGGATTTCTTGCGTTGTGAATAAATCTTTTACATAGTGCTATGACTCTTAAGAGTCGAGTGAGTTTCGAAAATCTTAAGAGAATTTCTTCAGTTTTAACTTGAGAGAGTAATGTATTAGTAAATGATTTTTGACATTCTTCTGGAATATCTTCAAAATCCTGAGTGTCGTCTGGCAACGAAGAAGGCCAATAAGTAGCTTCTTGCTGCAACCAAACTGGTCCATGCCACCAAAGTTGATTCTGCTGAATGACTTTAGAGTCAATTCCTCTTGAAATGAGATCTGCGGGATTATCTCGCGATAGAACATGTTTCCAATCGCTTATATGTGTTAATTCCTGAATCTGTGATACACGGTTTGCTACAAACGGTTTCCAACGATGGGCTGGCGATGCTAACCAAGCTAAAACTATTTGAGAATCTGTCCACAGATGAATGCTAGATACTGTTAGTCTCAATGTTGCTAAAGTTTTGTTTATAAGTTTCGCAAGAAGAACTGCAGCACATAGCTCTAATCTTGGCAAAGTAGTCCTTTTAATAGGTGCAACCTTTGACTTTGAACATAACAAATGACTGACAGTGGATCCGTTGGTATTAGTAGATCTAACATACACACAACAACCATAAGCCTTTTCTGAGGAATCTGCAAAACCATGGATTTGAATTTCTTTAACGTTTCCTGGCACTAATACAAATCTTGGAATTTGCACATCACTGAGCAATGGCAGTTGCAAATAAAGTTTGTTCCACTGATAAGTTAATTCCATGGGAAGAAGGTCGTCCCATGCTATGTTTACTAACCATAATTGCTGAAGAAATAATTTATACTTAATCACTACTGGAGGCAACCATCCAGCAGGATCAAATATTTTTGCAATGATACTGGCAACACTGCGTTTCGTAGTTTGTTGAGATGAATTCTTATTTACATTAATTAAGTTAACATTAATAAAAAATGTGTCAAAGGTGGGATTCCATGAAATTCCTAACGTCTTGATACCTTCCGTGTGAAAGTAAATAAGTCTCTGAGTTTCTTTTAACGTTTCAGGAATGGAGTTTAACACTGTGACGTCATTGGAGCACCATTTCCTCAAAACGAATCCTCCCCTTTGTAGTAACCTTGTCAAGCCACTATACATCTGAAGTGCACCTTGAACACTATCAGATCCCCCTACATAATCGTCAATATAGAAATCACGTTCTAGTGCTTCACAAGCACTGGAAAAGGTAACTGCTTCATCTTGTGCTAACTGCCGCAAGCACCTTGTAGCAAGAAACGAACTTCAAGATAATCCATACGTTACTGTATCAAGACTAAACGAATATGGGATCACGATTAGATTTCCTTCATAAAATGGATTGAAGAGGTTGGTCATTTGGATGCATAGCTACTGCCCGATACATTTTAGCAATATCAGCAACAAGAGCCACTTGATGAGTACGAAATCGAAGTACAATGGAAACCAAATCTTCTTGTACTGTAGGACCTACCATTTGTATGCTATTCAGTGATTCTCCACTTGTAGTGGGGCAAGATCCATCAAATACAACACGTAATTTAGTTGTGCTTGAATCCTTAAGTACACAATGATGAGGTATGAAGTATCTAACTACACTGTCCTTAGCCACTTCACTTAACGTACCAATAGGATGCATATGTCCTAATTGTTCATACTCATCCATAAAGGCTATGTAGTCTTGTTTCAGTTGAGGTTCACGATTCAATTTGCGTTCAAGTTGACGAAACTGTGTGAGAGCTGTCTGTAATGGATCACCAAGCTTGGCCTTGTCCTTCTTTAACGGGAGACGAACCACATAACGTCCGCCTGAGTCACGAGTAGTGTTATTCTTAAAATGCTGTTCACAAGCTACTTCTTCAGGGGACAATAACTCCGTATGGAATTCTTCCAATTCCCAAAAACGCTGAAGTTGTTGGCTGAGATTGTCTTCGGATCTGATGAAGAACGTTAACGCTGAGTTACTGGCTTGTGTACTGGGAATTTTCCCTGCTATCACCCATCGTAGTTCAGTGTTTTGAAGTACTGGATAAGAGGCAGGTCTAGTCCTTCTTTCTGGTTTTAGAATGTTAAAAAACACATCACACCCTAACAAAATATCTATTTTTGAAGGTGTATTAAAGCTTGGGTCTGCTAAATTGATGTCTGTGGGGATGCCCCATGTCTTGCAATCAATCTTCTCCGTTGGCATCAAGTTAGTTATGTTTGGAAGAACCGAACACGTAACTTGAATGGTGGAGTCATTTATTGTTGACTTCATCTGAATGTTAACACAAAAGTTTGCTGCTGATGTTGAGTTATTTACTCCTTGAATTGGTACGTGATGTTTGATTTTCTTCAAACGATGACGCTGAACAAAATCTTCAGTAATAAAACTCGTTTGGGAAGCTGCATCTAAAAGTGCCCGACAGTTGACCCAATTTCCCGCACTGTCCTTGACCTTCACAATTGCTGTGGCAAGTAAAGTCTGTGACGAACTCTGTTGCTTGACCGAACAATACGATGCTTGAGGTGTACCGTAACTACTGCTAGGGGATGAAATTCCGGTATCTGGAGACACCATACCACTGCTGGTACTATTTGAATGCTGAGTATGTACTGACGCTTCGTCACCCTTCGATACAGTCCTGTCTGTATGAAGCAAAGTATTATATTTAGCATTGCAATGTCTACATGTTCCAGACTTGCACTGAGATGAATTATGATCTTCACTACGCAAACAGTTAAAGCAAATGTTTTCTTTACGCAAGTATTTATACTTCTGATTAATTGGAGCATCTTTGAATAACCCACAAGTAAACAGAGGATGTTTTCCAGCTTTACAAAATTTACAATCAGTCTTAACGGTGGCTAAATAAGATTTGAACACAGGTGAATGCTTGTCACTATGCTTTTTAACACTAACAGATAATTTGGTCTGTTTATTACTTTCACTTGGTAACGGTTTAGCTTTCTCGAGCGCTTGAAGCCTATGTTCTAGAAAATTAAATAGCTCACTAACAGTACTAAAATCTGAACTCTTGCACTGTAACTCAAATGCTCTCCTAGTTTCCTGATCAAGATTACCTAAGAAATGTTGTACTAATATTACGTCACTGAGATTAACATTTTCAACAAGTGCATTAAGCGCTGACACTGACGTCATAGCTGTATCCAAGAAATTACGCAACTCGTGAGCATTTTCTTTCGTTACTGAACGAATGTGAAGAATTTCATTAACATGAGATGCAGCTAATAACCTTTTATTATCATACCTTTCATTTAATTGTTCCCAAGCTATAGAGTAATTAGCTTCAGTAATTGGTAAGCTTTGGATAAGGTTTAATGCTTCATTACGAAGTGAAGCACGTAAGTATTGATATTTTTGAATAGTTGATATATCAGAATTATTGTGAATCAATGAAAGAAAGGTACCCCTAAATGATATCCACTTTGTATAATCACCGTGAAATGCTGGTAAATCAATAGTCGGTAACTATACACTGGATGTGATACGTGAATTACATTTCGGATCTTAAGGTTCGGTAGTATTATGAGCATTAATGATAGCTTGCATGTGAGATTTTACATCGAAATAAGTTTCTTCAATAGCTGCACGCGCATCTTCCTGTTCACTATCACCTGATAGTAACTCAATGTCATTTAAAATAATTTCTAATTTAGATCACACAGTTTGCAGCTGTTCTAGGCGAGTGCTAATTGTTTCAATACTATGTTTTTGACTGTCAAATTGATTGACAAACGAGCATATTCGTGTTAACTGACCTTTGTAAACTGCTCTTTGTTTTACAAGCTGAGATAATTCAGCCATGATGCCAACTACTTACAATTAAAATAAACAAAATAATAGAATGCAAATGAAAGAAAATAAAGTTACACACACAGTAAATTTTAACTTGGAGTTGGCAACCCTGTTACTTTGCGATGACGAATGCAAGCATGACATTCATGCATTGATATCAAAGTATAAATTTTGAGCTTCTTGCTAGGCCCAAATGCATTAACTTCAACATGTCGTCCAGCTGGACTTGAAACGCATAAACATTGTACATTGCACCCAAAGCACTTTAAAAAAGAAAAAAAAAATACGTATAAAACAAATCAGCTGATGCACGTACTGCTGAGTGGCACGATTGTTGAAATGAGGAGCAGGAGGGTGAACAATAGCTGCTTTCTAACTCACACAACACAACTGCTGCACAGGTCGAATGAAGGGGGAGGGGAAAATGTTCCTGGTTCCCTTGCTTGCCTCACTTACACAATAGGAATATTTGTAGCTACTGCCTATTGCTACGTAAATGTAGTAAGAATAACCTTTTTTCATTCTTTTTAGAATGCTGTGCAAGAAAATAACAATTTAACGAGTATTTTACTTTGAAACCAGGGTTGAAAAAAAACATGTTTTTTTAAAAAAAGAACAAAAAAAACGTTTTTTATGTTTAAAACATGTTTTTTTTTGTTTAAAACGTTTTAAACGTTTAAAACAAAGTACTGTGTTTTAAACAAAAAAAACATGTTTAAAATGTTTATTTTGTTTAAGACAATAATCTAAATAGGTATATATATCACATGTTTACACTCTTAGGTACTGCTTGCCATCTATATTCAACCGCTAGATCAAATTTCGGAAAATTCCCTAATCTCGATCTGCCCAAATGTTCAATTCCGGAGAAAGAAATCGGGATTTTCCCGATCTCCGTTCACAGAATATGTAGTTTAGTTTCTTTGTGTTACGTTCTACTGGTCGTCTGCATTCTTAATCTTTAAACTCCCATTGACGCAACTGCTGTGTCAGGGCTTTAAACCTCAATGGCTCAGTCTTAAACTTCAAATTAAGTCTGGAAGATGGTTTTGGTAGCAATTTATTTCTGAAAGATGCAGCTTTGCTGGTGTGCATTTTATGTATGTGGGCGGAGGGTAAATATCGTGTTTTTTTTGTTTTGTTTTTTCAACAGTGTTTTGGGGGGGCATTTCCCCTCTTGGGGGATAGATTCATAAAAATTGTTACGTGAAGCAATGCAGTAGGCCACTACATGGTAATATCGTGTATTTGTACTTCTTGCTTATATGGGGGAGCAGGGAGGGGCCAAAGTTAGCCAATTCTTGGAGTTTAAGTTAACGTTTTTTATGTTTAAAACATGTTTTTTTTTGTTTAAAACGTTTTAAACGTTTAAAACAAAGTACTGTGTTTTAAACAAAAAAAATCATGTTTAAAATGTTTATTTTGTTTAAAACTATAATCTAAATAGGTATATATATCACATGTTTACACTCTTAGGTACTGCTTGCCATCTATATTCAACCGCTAGATCAAATTTCGGAAACTTCCCTAATCTCGATCTGCCCAAATGTTCAATTCCGGAGAAAGAAATCGGGATTTTCCCGATCTCCGTTCACAGAATATGTAGTTTAGTTTCTTTGTGTTACGTTCTACTGGTCGTCTGCATTATTGATCTTTAAACGCGCATTGACGCAGCTGCTGTGTCAGGGCTTTAAACTTCAATGGCTCAGTCTTAAACCTCAAATTAAGGCTGAAAGATGGTTTTGGTACCAATTTATTCCTGAAAGATGCACCTTTGCTGGTGTGCATTTTATATATGTGAGAGGAGGGTAAATATCGTTTTTTTTAACAGTTTTTTGGGGGCCATTCCCCCTCTGGGTGATAGATTCATAAAAATTGTTACGTGAAGCAATGAAGTAGGCCACTGCATGGTTATATCGTGTATTTGTACTTCTTGCTTATATGGGAAAGCAGGGAGGGAGCAAAGTTAGGCAATTTTTGGAGTTTAAGTTTTTTTACGTAAATTACATTTATTTTTACAACAAACATCAATAGCTCAGTCCTTAATTAAGCTAGAAAGATGATTTGGTACCAAAGTATTTTTGAGGGATAAAGCTTTCCGTCAGTTGCATTTTATGTATATAGAGGGTACGTATGTACGGCCGAGAGAGGGAGGATGAAGTTTTTTTTTCATCAGGTTTTGGCGGGTATTCCTCCCCCCTTTGTGGTACATCCATAAAAATTGGTATGTGAAGCAATGAAGTAGTCCCCTACATGATAGTAACCTGTATGTGTACTTGTTGTTTATAGAGGAAGAGGGGGTCAAATTTGGTTAATTTACATTTATTTTCGGGACGGTCCCATATAACACAAGATATATTTCACTGAAGTGGTCTAGAAGCATAATTATTGTTCGTATACACGATGTGTGCAGCAAAAATGATTTGCATATGGACATGGTACTATAGTGGGGGAGGAGAGAGAATGTCTAATTCAATGAATGTTTTTCTGAGCATATATATATATATATATATATATATATATATATATATATATATATATATATATATTTTAAATATTCCCTACACGAAACGAATTCATTACGCAATGGCAGCAATGGCTACCATTTCTTATATTATTGTCACAAGTATCACATTAGCATCATTTTGTCAGCGTAGGGTGGTTGCAAGGGTTGCCAGGGACCCGCAAAGTCAATATTTTCATATTTTTAATGACTTTTTATGTCTGTTCTTTTTCTACGAATACGGCGGGAATTTCACGAATGTTACTTCGTTGAAATTTGTGGTCTATAAGCTTTCCAATGGTGTATAACTCATGACTCTGTGATAATTAGTGACAGAGCCCCGAACGTGAGAATCTACCATTTTGTTAAAATTCCTGGGTGGTGTCTAGAGTTAATTGTGTTGTTATGCCGTCGACACTAATCATTATTAGTTACCCATGTTGCACATAGAGATGTATCTTGAAAACTGTTTAGTTAAAATGTAATTTGCTCCTTGTAGGCTAGTCACTGCTCTTTTCTATGAGTTGTATTGTATTTGTCAGAGCATTTCTTCTAGCTTATGACGTGAGAAATGTTATTATTATGGAAATGATAGTGATCAAAAAATACCCAAGTTTAGAGTTTGTGAATTTGGATCTTAGAATAGTGTATAGTGTGTTTAACATCCGTTATTCTTGGAAATTAAGAAATGTTCAAATGCTTCACTTGAATTTCTGTTGGTTTAGTTATACGCACACTGATGTGCAGAATTTCGTTCAATAATTGCTGTTATAATAAGAATATAACTCTGCTTGTAATTTACTCCATGCACAAATCCTGCGGAGGGTGGATTGTTTGTTAGAAAATTAAATTAGCTTCTTAAATATGATATTTTAGATGTTTTAAACATGTCCAACCAGCATCGAAAAAAAACACGTTTAAAACAATTTGTTTAAAACGTTTAAAACAAACTGAATAAAACAACAGCCCCCGTTTTAAACATGTTTTAAACACTTGTTTTAAACATTTTGTTTTAAACATATCAACCCTGTTTGAAACCTTGATGGGGACACAATACACTTCCACTATTAAGTTGCAATATGGGTAAGAGCTGACACCAACATGTCTGACTTGAGACTTAAATTGAGCCTATAACACAGTTTTTCTTTCACTAAATTATCCCGGCCTGGTGGACCAATATGTTGGAGGACCATCTGCTGCTTGTACAGAAAATATTGTTTTATTTACCATAGACGCTGATTGATAATAAGTGAATCAAACTGTGTTGTAATTTGTATTTGAACTGCACTAAACTACAAGTATCTTCACCACTTCTACAAATACACATAAAACACTTCTGCCTTTGAAAGAACCACAAAATAGACATACGACAACACTGGCGTATTAGCATGAAAATTATAGTTTAATGTATCTTGAAATGTATTATAATGTATTAAACACTGCTGTTTAATGATTAAAAAGAAGCACACGGAAGGAACTACATCACATCAGGTAGTTCATGTTCGACTTGACCAACAACACTGCCATCTATCTGACAAACATAAATTCTGCTATGACGTAAGCAAAAACAAAAGAAGATAATAATGCAATAAAAATGAAATATACAAACATTAAATGATTATCAAACAATTCGATAGCCAAAAAAATAATTTTCGGAGTAAGTTTCTCTTTACGTAGTTAATACCTTTAATGTGGTTTGAATATGATCCACGATTAGTTCATATAAAAGGAAAATTAGTATAATTGAGTTCACTTCGCATCTATTAGTAAATACACATTAGTAACTGGTGTTTTGTAACTTGTATGCTTAGTGATTTTGTAATAATTTTGTGATCCTGATTACAGATTTCTAAAGTGAAAAATATTAACTGTTAACAATCGGATTGTACCTTTTGTTACTTGATTTCTCTAAACACTGACACACATATTTCCAAGAATGAAACGCGTAGTTCTAACAGTCTTCCAATGACGAGAAATATATCATTCCATTGATAATATTGAGGTAAACAAAATGTTATACATGCGTGTAAAAACCCATGTAAACTTTTCTAGAACATATAGTAAAATATCGTATTCGTTGATATGAACATTGATGCTCTGTTACAGCCACTTACTGATATAAAAGTGAAATTGAATTATATCGTCATTAACCATGCACACTGATCTTGGAGATTGGCCTCCCTGAATGTAGATATCTTTATTCGAATTTGTGACAGGGATATACACATATTTCAATGCCTCCCCAAAATTATACAGAAGTCGTCGTCGCTGTCATTAAGATCTTTATTACACCATTTATAAGACTACATTACTCAGTTAATGAGATATAGTCCACACTGTTGATTGATTTTCTTCCTTTAAAAATAACATTGTCAAACACATTATATATGTATAAATCGATAAATCACATCGAACCAAATAAAATGAGATGCTGGAATACAAGTTTAGTTTATACAAAAAATGCACTAACAACTGTATCTTTCGTTGCCAATAATCAGTGACAGCTTTCATTCCTTGTCCTGGCAGTAGCGAACTACCAGTTTCCTTGTCTTTTCGTAAGGTGACACATACACTTTTTCGAACATGCTAGTTGTAATCGTAGGTAATAACAATCAAGTTAATTAAAAAGTCTTGGTAATAAGTATTTTCAAATTGGTTAAAATGAATACGAACCTGTTTGCGGGACGGGTAATTTGAATAGGGACATCAAAATATAAGCCGTCACTTTAGAATCTTTTTAAAGAAAATTACAAAAGTGTTTACTTAAAATATTTACTTTATATTTTACAAGGCTATGAAAAATATTTCATCACATTCTTTCAAATATTCACAACTTTCTCAATTACAAACTAGAATTTCTCACCAAGTAGAAGATCGTACAAAAAATAAATGCTAAAATTTATAGTTGTAAAAGAATTTTTCTGTTATAACTTTCGGTTTTAAAATTCACGACTGTAAATCAGGTCAAGAGGACAAAAGTTACTTGTAATATGGGCAAAGTTCCTACAATCTAAGAACCCCGCAAACCTGACTCTTAATAAATTATATAAAAAAACTAAATATTCTAAACGTTCTAAACAGAGTACTCAAGAAAGATCTCTCAAGATACGTGTTTGCAAACAAGTCATGATTATACTAACTACTGCCTACTTATTAACGATGTTATTATTGCTAAAATAATTGCGTTTCTTCTTACTTTCCTTATCCATTTTCTGTTAAAGATTATAGCTTCTTGTTGAAGACTTTTTATTATTAACTTTTACCGACTCCATTTTTCTACTTATAATAAGAAATACAAATATTGGTTTATTTCGAAAATGTAAAAGAGAAGCAGACATCCGCTTAATGAATTAGGTCAGCCATAGACAGGGCTGCTCGTAGATTTCATGGTCTTTCACACAAATTCTATGCGAGGTCCAACCAAACTTGTGAAATCTCCATCCCCGTAAAGGTCATCAGCACAGTTGCAACTTCTTTTTGTTGACATAGCCAAGTAACAATATTTATATGGTTCAAGTCCTTTTTCTTTATTATTTCTTCTACTACTTTTAAATTTGAAAATTGAAAGAGCTTTTGTGTAAAGTGTATCCCTCTCATAGTGGGCTACTTACATGATGATGCACTACAGGTACTTCGTCGGTAGCTTCAAACTTGAAATACTCATAACGGAATAAACAAAATAAACAAAGAAAAGAAATAAACTGTCTCCCCAAAGACCCGTTTTTCCACAATATTAGCAACGGTTACCCCCTTTGCGGTCATATTAGTAAAGAAACGCAGTTTGTCCTTTAAAAGATAATATTTCCTCGACATACATTTAGATTCTTTTTAAGAATAAATAATATACGATAAGCCAACACTTACTGACATATTTATCTTCATATTCTCTTGTATTTCTTTCATTATAATATATTCATGGTCATATTTAGATTGATCCTTTGGAACAAATGCTATAACTTCAATAAAAGTATCACAAATTGCCTACTTATAATACAGCATGTATAAAGTATATATATTCTCTTATTATTTGTGTAAGTGTTATTCTCTTACATACAATTTTTACTTTGTGCTTTTCAATGAATAGGTTCTGTTCTCTAAAATAACGATGTGTATGACATGTTCCCTTTTCTGTACTTATAAATTTATTTATACAAAACTTAACATTTCGACTCATATTTCTTTGATTTACTAACTAGTTATATATTTTTCATTATTCATTTCGATAACCTGAGAATAGTTGTAAACTATAAATTTATAAAGTAAGTAGTCATAACTTCCAAATCAACATGTATTCTTCTTCCATTTCTCATTCAGTCACTTTCTTTTAGAGAAAATGTACTGTGTCTTTTTTACAATTGCAAACGTAATATAGAGTCACAATGATACAATTTAATGGCATATATAAATATTATAATGTCTTAGAAATGTTCGTTAAAATGTCATACATTAAAGCTTATACATACCACGTTCTTGATAAAGTTTTTACAACCCATTATGTATCAATAGAGGCATCTTAGGAAGAAGGGCAATCCATTATACGACATTACATTAGTAGAATCGCTTTTGGTGTTCTTTTAGGTACCTCATTGCAACCACAACCTTGAGCTACACCACGAGATGTAGAAAGAGTAGAAACAACATTCTAGATAAGTGTGTTAAGTCTGGTGAAGATACTGTTATAGTATTGAAACTTTACATTTTATACAGTGTTTTTACTAAAAAGTTGTGTATCTTGTCATGACAATTGAGTTAAATATAAAATTTGTTTACAAGGTCTACAGGTGGTTTATTTAACGTTAGAAATATTCTTTGAACATATCGTTGTGCATGTTAAGGAGATGCAAAGAATTTTCACCTATACAAAATTAAACATCACTTTCATTATTGCTTACAGTAACTGTATACATATACTTAATTTTCAACTCTTTTCATCTCTGAAGCAAAAAACAGATAATTCTTCCAGATATATTTATTTCCTTTCTACAAAAAGTAATTTATTACTTGAATTATTAAAAGTAAACTAAAATATTGCTCTGAATTTTACCACTATTTTACGTATTTATTTCTAGACCATTCTCGTGGGTAATGATGTATATAGTTATTCGCTGTAAGTCGTAAGACACGTGCGGATAACCATAATTGATAGGACGATCACTACCAACTTCATTGGAACATGTGTGGCCCCATGTGAACGCACGAACAATAACCAATCTACTATTGAATCGCATGTTTATGTTCTTTTCCTAGGATTTTTTCTCCATCTGTTCATCGCTTGCAGGATCTTCGTCATTGACTAGGCACATGGAGGACGCTGATATTTCGATAATATTGTCGTTTTACCCTTTAACACAATGACGACTATTGAATGTGTATGAATTTCGCATATATAGGATGAATACCAAAATTTTATTATAGGGCATTAAGCTACATATTTTACTCATCTGCTGTTCCGCTATGGGTGTTTTCATCCACAATTGTCATGTCTATAAATATTTGAACAACTTTTTGCGATTTCATCTTCGAGGAGGATAACACGTTTTTATAACATAAATCAGATGTATTCTAGTCACTGTACACCTTCTACCCTCGTTTTATAACCTGCCCTTGGTTCATCAAACATAGCCCTAGCATGCGATTCTGACAAACACATGATTATGACAGAATTTCCTACGACCATCACCTAGCTACTTTAAGACTACATACCTGCTCAAATAGCAGTTTGTATTTGTGCTGGAAGGTGATATTAAAATGAGTACTATGCGTTTTTTTTCTTTTGCAGCCTTTATAACATATGTCTGATGCGAGCAAGTGATGCAATCATGAACACCAAGTTTCCCTTCTTCTTTTGAGCAAGCTTTCGTATAGATGAATGAATTCTTATTCTATGTACTTATCTTGAATGGGGGCAGACATAAAAGGGTATAAGAGTTAAAATGGTCCTAAACTAATATTGTAATCTTCTGAAAGTCATTTTTGCACATTTATCTACAATATCTATAAAACCTCCCTTTCAGCCTTCGCGTTAATCTAGTCGCTAGTACGTGAGCATTTTGTATAAGGGATCCCGGCCTTGATTCCTGGTAAGAGATACTTTGTGATTTGCACTGTCCGTTACATTTCTGTTTGTCACTAACGTGTATGCTTAAGTTGAATTGCAAACAAAAAAGATGACTACACAGTCGGGTGTCACGGTTGCAACTAATTAAAGGAAATTAAGCTGGTATAGTGGCTGGTGGGTTGGCTTTTTGTGTGTGGATCCGAGGTTTCATCCGCAGTGCAGATTCTCTGTGATTTTAACTGTCCTCGATCTTTCTGTGTCAGTGTCTCTGTCATGTTTCATTCAGTACAATTAGAATCAAAAGATAATTACAGAAAATATTGTCTCAGTTGGGGCGAGTTAAGAGACTGACAGCTGCTCAGGAAATGCGAATTGCACATTTAAGTCGGCCATACATTCACGTACTTTTCGGTCGTAACCATAAAATTTCATAAGCTAGTCTTGTTAGCAGCTGTCAATACGTTAGTGTATGGGACCTGGCATAAGTTTGCGTAACGAATTTTTATACGCTGGAAAAGTCTGTCTGCTTTCAACTTCGAGTGTATATACGGCGCGTAAAAACGGCTCAAGGTCAACATACACTAGCGTATTTTCAGCGCGTATTTTCGGTCCGTAAAATGATGTCGTAAATTTGGGTCCGTAAGTTGTCCCATACACCTAGCGTAAAAATAGGCACGTCAAAGAAGAAGAAAAAGAAGTGGTCATTTTTCGCTCTTCCTCTTGCCTGTTATTTGAGCACTCGGTCGTTTTCCAGTTTGCTCAAGTTGTTTGAAGAGGACGCATATATCTTCTAAGTGCAGGACCTACAAACATTATGCTATTAAGGAAACGAATAAAAAGAAAGAACAACAGAATAGATTTGAATAGGAAGTGATATTCAAATGTAGGAGTAATTTTTGTTTCTTTTTCGTAGTATCGGAAGGTGAAATTCCCATAGAATGTTTTAAGGAAGTTAAATCAGATTAAAAAAAGAAAACGGAAGAAAGAAAAACAAACGCTAAATGCATGATTTTGCGAAAGCAGTATTCAATTTAATAAATTTTCTCACTAAATTTGTTAGACTTCTCGAACAAATAAATAAATCTACTCACTTGGCGTAACATACAGGGTGTCCGAGAAGTCCTTCCCTGATTACAGAAATTGATAACTCAGGCTAGAAATACAATAGAAATATGAAACTGGTGTTGAATTGTTTACAAACTATAAAAGTTTTGGTCAGATCAGTACACTTCCACATGAGCACCCTTGGTAGCACGTAGCACATCTAGGCGATATTCAATTTCCATCCACACATTAGCCAACATCACTGGAGGGATCGATGCAACGACTGTGGTTATTCGTTGCTGCAGGGTTTCAAGATCTGGTACACGTGTTCGGTAGACCTCATCCTTGACATAGCCCCATAAAAAGAAGTCTAATGGGGTTATGTCAGGAGAGCGTAGAGGCCAAGCTGTTGGTCCATCACAACCAATCCATCGCCCAGGAAATGTCCTATCGAGATAGGCACGGACGTCCAAACCCCAATGAGGTGGTGCACCGTCTTGCTGAAAAACGACATCGGGGCGGTACTGAAGCAGCTGAGGAACAGCATACAGCTGCAACATATCCAGGTACACTGCAGATGTGATGGTATCCGCAGCGAAGAAGAATGGCCCGATAATTCGATCGTGCAATAACGCGCACCAAACATTCACCTTTGGACTGCCTCTGGTGAACTCCCTGACCTCCCTGGGGGGTTCTGAACCCCAAATGCGTACATTATGGCGATTCACTACTCCACTGACAAAGAATGTCGCTTCGTCGGAAAAGGCAATTCGTCTGAGATAACCATTATCGTCCTCAATACGTGATAGCATTTCGACCGCAAATTCATATCGACGTGTACCGTCGTCGGGCAACAAGGCCTGAACGAGTTCCACTTTGTAAGCACGAAACAATAAACGTTTGTGTAAAATGTCATGGATAGAGCTTTTTGGCATCTGTAATTCACGTGAGGCCCTGCGCACCGATTTCTTAGGACTTCTCAGAAAAGACTGCCGCACAGCCTCCAGCGTGTCTGCTGAGGTCGACCAGGCCTCGGAAGGTCAGCAACCGACCCTGTTTTCTTGAACTCCTCATACCAGGCTTTAATGCTCTTGACATCAGGTGGAGTCCTCCCAAATGTTGTCTGGAATTGTCTCTGCACCGTGGTTGGTGATCGTGTCTCATGGTACCACAGGACACACTGTGCCTTCTCCTGGTTGGTTGGCATGGCTTCTTGGGCTTCTTACTTACGTACTACAAACCTAAAACAAACAAAATTGAGACTTGGTAAAAGAGAACAAACCTAACATAGACAAAAACTTTTATAGTTTGTAAACAATTCAACACCAGTTTCATATTTCTATCTTATTTCTAGCCTGAGTTATCAATTTCTGTAATCAGG
Organism: Thermobia domestica; assembly: GCF_964235325.1. NCBI lineage: Eukaryota > Metazoa > Arthropoda > Insecta > Zygentoma > Lepismatidae > Thermobia > Thermobia domestica. The sequence goes on along the minus strand of NC_137471.1, from coordinate 83,092,484 downwards.
GAAGGACTTCTCGGACACCCTGTATCTCATGGAACCAGGGCCTACCATGCAGTTTGTGCCACTCATGTCTTTTGGGCAGGGTGCGAATCCCGGGCCGTAATTTCCTTGTATTTTGTTTTAATCCCTTCCAAAAGCAACAAATTGAAACATTGATTGCTCACAAAGCAATCAACTATCTCCTGTTAGGAACTATTTTATTCTCCTTCAAATATACACAACCTAATTTGCGCACTGCTTTTGGGTAATATATGCTCAGCACATCTGCTGCTCTTGTAGAATCTAGTCCTTTGAAAGGGTCAAGTAAAAGAAGGAAAGTCAACCGTCTCCAAGTACAAACAAACCAAGCTTTAATTTCGAAGTGTGACTTGACAAGCTATTTAAAATTTACAAAGAATATGTAGAATAATTAAAATTTAAATTTAGAAAACGAATTAACACTTGATCTGAGGTACAACATAACCAAATGAAAACAATATCAATTGTATTGTTGTACTTTACTAATATGAAAGGTGGCAACTAATTCACTCTTCTGCTTTCTTTCACGATCTTTGAAGCATAGTATTTGTTCTAACAGTGACAATATTAATGCACCATGCTACATTACATTGGATAGTGCATTTGCTCATAATAATATGTTGCTTGGTAGTTAAAATATCTTTTTAACATAAAAAATACTTTACCTTAAATACAACTAATTTTTAAATATATAAGTGCTTGTGCTATCTCTTATCCGTTTAGCAACTGAGAATAGATTGCTTTATATTTAGAATAGTTCTCATCAGAGTCGTAACTAAGTTGGAGGGCCAGCGGGGCGGTTGCCCCGGGCGCTGATAGCAAGAGGGTGCCGAAGGAGCAAGAAGAAAGGAAAGTATTGGAAATGAAAATAGATTTGTTAAAAATTTTCTTGCTCGCTACGCCCGCAATCCAAACGTTTCAATAAGTGAGAACAAGTTTTTACTTATTACTTTTTTTTTTTTTTTAAAAAAAGCTATTATTCCTTAATGACGATGTGACATACAAGCTGCCAAGTAATGACTTACAGTGTAAATAAGAGCGTTTTCAAAATCAGAATTGGTCACAGTCTTGAATACGTACGAATTACGCATTTTGATAATGATGAGTTTGGATAGTTAATCATGTTTTTCTACCCAATCGTTTTAATCACGACGGTGAGAATAAAGGTATGAAAAATGAAAGGAGTGAAGAGACACACAAGTTGGTGTTCGCGCTGGAATATTAAAAATGAAGGTAAATAAGGGGAATAATAACGTTCTTGAATTTGAAACAGTTGTAGAATAGGGGCTTAATGGGTCAGAACTTTACCCCACGAATTTCGTCTTTTTCAAAGCCTGATCGCTAACAGTGTTTTTTTTTTATTATTATTTCATTGACATATGAAATGCTTCCAATTTAAAAGAATTTATTGGGAACATTTCTGCATTAACTACTTGTATCGCCAGGATTCTTTTTTGTGCTTACGTTTCTAGTTGTAACATATTTTTTTTATTTATCTACATACCTACAAAATACACACACACATTACGTATATATATATATCCGTGTATCCGTGTATTTTAATATGTTTATTAATAAAAGTAACCTTAAATTCAAAATTTTCGGTTATTAAGAAAATATTAAGTACTATAATTTTGAACATACACTATGTGATCAAAAGTATCCGGATACCCGGATGAAAATGACTTACATGTTCGTAGCGCCCTCCATCGATACTGCTGGAATTCAATATGGTGTTGGCCTACCTTTAGCCTTGATGACAGCTTCCACTCTCCAGGCATACTTTCAATCAGGTGCTGGAAGGTTTCTTGGGGAAGTGCTGAACTGAGGAGAGGTATCGATGTAGGTTGGTGAGGCCTAGCACAGTTGGCGTTCCAAAACATTCCAAAGGTGTTCTATAAGATTCAATTCAGGACTCTGTGCAGGCCAGTCCATCACAGGGATGTTGTGGTCGTGTAATCACTCCGCCACAGGCCATGCAGTATGAACAGGTGCTCGATCGTGTTGAAAGATGCAATCGCCATCCCTGAATTGCTCTTCAACAGTGGGAAACAAGAAGGTGCTTAAAACATCAATGTAGGCCTGCGCTGTGAGAGTGTCACGCAAAACAACAAGGGGTGCAAGCCCACTCCAAGAAAAACACGACCACAGAATAACATCACCACCTCCGAATTTCACTGTTGGTACTACGCATGCTGACAGATGACGTTTACCGGGCATTCGCCATACGCACACCCTGCCATCGGATCGCCACGTTATGTATCGTGATTCGTCACTCCACACAACGTTTTTCCACTGTTCAATCGTCCAATGTTTACTCTCCTTACACCAAGCGAGGTATTTACCTGCATGATGTGTGGCTTTTGAGCAGCCACTCGACCATGAAATCCAAGTTTTTTCTCACCTCGCGCCTAACTTTCATAGTACTTGGAGTGGATCCTGATGCAGTTTGGAATTCCTGTGTGGTGGTCTGGATAGATGTCTGTCTATTCTCTCTTCAACTCTCTTCGACTGTTGACGGTCTCTGTCAGTCAACAGACGAGGTCGGCCTGTACGCTTTTGTGCTGTACGTGTCCCTTCACGTTTCTACTCCACTATCACATCAGACACAGTGGACCTAGGGATGTTTAGAAGTGTGAAAATCTCGCGTACAGACTTCTGACAAGAGTGACACCCAATCACTTGACCACGTTCGAAGTCCGTGAGTCCCGCGGAGCGCTCCATTTTGCTTTCTCAGAATGTCTAATGACTACTGAGGTCGCTGATAATGAGTACCTGGCAGTAAGTGGCAGCACAATGTACCTAATATGAAAAACGTATGTTTTGGGGGTGTCCGGATACTTTTGATGTGTATGTAGTAGCCAAACTATATTTTGGATTTCAAGTACACACATTAAACATATTATTTACCTCCATCGACCAATATTAAGAAATTCCCAAAGAAGGTCCCTTCAGAGCTTCCGTTACATTTCACAAAATATTTTTTACCGTAAAACAATCAAAATTAAAATCTTTATGTGCTCAGATACAGAATATCATAAAATTACAAAAGTTTACAATTATTACTGGAAATCGATGCTGTTACCCATTTCGAACATTTTTTAAATCACATAATTTCTATCGTATTAAAATTTCATTTCTTATGTATAGTATGAAACGTAAATAGTTGTAAATTTTCATAATTGTTCTCAAAGTGGATTTGTGTACAGCAAAGGCAGTTTTGTAAGTTTAACAAAAAGTCTAAAATAAGCCTCTTGAAAACAACTTTTATTTGTAAAAGAATAGAGAATGATTACTTTTGGCTGTTGCAATAGTCTGTGCAAGCAGCATAATAAAAATTCAACGTAGCATAACAACAACAGCTGTTTCTTTTATTTGTACAAAAAAAGGAAGCTTGATAAGGTGAGTGTAGGGGCGCCGAATTCTACTTCGCCCCTGGCGCCGAAATTTCTACCAACGGGTCTGTTTTTCATCCATCTTCTAAACATTTGTATCGTTTACCAACACTTATCGATTCGACAGTGATATTCCTCATTGTTGTAAATATATATATATATACATATATATATATATATATATATATATATATATATATATATATATATATATATATATATATATATATATATATAGAGAGAGAGAGAGAGAGAGAGAGAGAAAATTTTTTGAACTTTTAATATTCCCCTTCACCGGACGAAAATTCTTATTAATTAATACACTAAGAAAACTCCGTTATTCGGACAGCGGTATATTGTACAAATACACAGAATCATTATGTTTACTACAGAAATCTGCACGGAACATGCGTTATCCATATGCTACAGACTTTCCCCGTTTAGATGTTACATCATTCCGTTGCAGGATACATGACATCTAACAGTATTCCGTATATCACATACGTATACGTATGTTACATACGCCAGTTGTATGCTATATACAGTTCTTTCGTTCGTACAGAAAGTACATTTATTCGAAACATGTATGCGGAAAGTATGTATAAAATATACTTTTTTCAGTTATATATTTTCTGTACGTTAAGTCCTAAAACTACATGATTTACACATGTAACCTACGTTTTTACGTACGCCACATACATTTTTCTCAGTGTGTAATTTCACAATACGCCCTCTGTCCGCCTCTAATGTTAATGTATAAGATATAAGAAATTTACAGCATTCAATGTAGGGTCTACTGAAAACCTTGTGACACAGTAAGCAGACACTTTTAATCGATGAAACCAACTTTTAAATTAAAAAAAATAAATAATGATTGATTCTAATGACTAGACCAAAAAACATGTTCGAACTAAATATAACGATTTTTTTTTTAAAAAAAGGCCATTTATTTAATTGTAAACAAATTAATTTAAGTTGTTGGCCAATGTAATGACTATTAGTGAATATTATACGTTTGAACGCATCGTTTGATGATTAGCAGTTAATGAAAATATAATGAAACTAATTGTAGATCTGAAGTGAAGTAATTCAAATAAAACCGTATAGATCTAACTAAATACCACTAAAATTATTCCTCAACAATTTCTTAAAATTCACTTAAATTGGGAATATTATTAACAAGTTTGATGCCCATCGGTGATTAGGGCGTGGAGGTAATTGCTGCCCTCACTTTTTTGGCTTTGCACCATAGCCTAATTACATGTCCCCTTACTATTAGTAGTGTTTTGTTCCCCTTTCTAGTGTTGATACCCAATTGCCGTCACTGGTACTTTCCATTACAAGTGAATAGATCTGTGTTTCTGCGCAACCACCATTGATTACGGAAAGTAAGATAAATTTAACGCTTTATTAAAATTATTATAGTTATTTAGTATACTAAATATTAAATTTGTCTGAAAGAAAGATGTTTGCACGTGCTTGTTATACGGGAACATAAAAAACTGCAAATAATAAAATGTGGGGTTGTTACAAATGATTGTAGCTATTTCATGAATTTGGCGTAGCTATGATATTTGGCATTTTATCTCGAAGCTTTACCGTAATATAGACCTTAATTTATTTAATTTCGAACTTATAGCAGTCAAATTCAGTTCAAACATTAGCTATTCACAACTCTCTATTCTCCAATTCAATTCAGATTAGGTTATTTTCAAACAAAGTTAAACTATTCTTTACGACTGGTTTGTTTAAATTTTACTACATGTTGGTACAAACATCTAACTGCTTAATTAAATGAATTGAGAACTACCCAATCTTGGTTCAGATTTTTTTCTTTCAAATGATTAAACTGTTAACTCATTAAAGACACTTTGAACCAAATCCATTCGTTCGTTTAAATTTATTATTATTATTATTATTATTATTATTATTATTATTATTATTATTATTATTATTATTATTATTATTATTATTATTATTATTATTATTACATTTGTTTCACAACTTATGAACCAATGATTTGATGCAATCTAAGTCGGAAGAGTTTCCATTTCCTGATTCAGAAAATAAACAGATTTGTTTTATTTTAAATTTTCATTTCTCTCAGTGTAAAGAGCCTGTCGTATTGTATGTTTTTAATACTCATAGTTCTTATATTCATTACATAAGGCATATTTCACTGTAAGAAATCGTAGTTATAAAGAATTAAGCAGAAAGAAAAAGAAAAATGTAAACAAACTTGTATGTTATACGAAACTGAAAACAATTAAATATCAATTAATTTTGAAGCTCTAGTAGTAAAAAATGACACTAAAATAATACACTATTAAGTAAGAAGAAAAATAGTACACTATTAAGTCAATTATTATATAAATTTTCCTGACAGGATGGACATGCTACTTATGAAGATAGTAAAACGATTAAGTTGAGTTGATTTTGAGTTTAACGTCCCTTTCACCAACGAGACTATATGAGACGAGACCTAGTGAATTAATGTGGAATCCGAACCAGATGAGCTCCCACTGAGAAGTAAACCCGGCTCTCCCACGCCAAAGACACGTATGCTAACCTTTAGTCACAGAGGAGCTCAGTAAAATGATTGAGTTGTTCGTGAAAGAAATTATTTAAGTGTCAGATATTCATTGTTATTTAATATTTTATGATGATTGACCTTAAGTTAACGTTTATGTGGGGAGAATTGATAGTACCCACACCACAAAGGTTGAGAAATGCTTTAATGGCATACTGCGAGTTAAGATGAACTATTATGAGTGTAATAGTTCCTGCAAATGGGTGTCATTTCAATTTTGGCGTTAGGTATGTTCTGTTTTGAGTCTACATAAGCTTTTCAAATAAGTGTTGGCACAGTCCCCATGATGACGAGATATAATAAAATGTTGAAAAATATTCAACATAGCTGGTACCCTGGATTGAACTAGAACTTTTATGACTGGAAAGCAAGCACACTAAAACGAGCGGTACAATGATTCTTCTATTTAGACTTAGTGTGTGAGCACTAATGGTGAAATAGGATTATTAGGTCTATTAAATTTAAATATATGTAGAATCTGAGATTTGAAATTATTCACAAAGAAAGAAACACTAGCCTATGTATTGTGGTTTATCACATTTTCTTTTTCACGAGTAATAATAAGATCACGTGAAAAAAAATGACTTTCTGAACCTATTTTGTTACAAGTTTTTGTAAAATTGAGAAGGTATTTAAAATAACAATCAGCAGGTTGTCGAAATAGCAAAAACATTTCAGCGAATTTCGATAGTCAAACGAAAATTTTTGCTGTTTTATCAGGCAGATATCGAGATAGTATCTTGTTGAAGTATCTTGGGACTAATCGTCAAATATTAAATTTAATGTTAAATTCGTAGTCGAAAGACATCATGTTCAATTGGATTGGGTTTGACTTGAGCGACCTCTTAGACAGCGAGGCTATATGAGAAGTGAGATCCAAACTGCGTGAGCTTCTGCCGAGAATCTAACAGGATGTCCTGCGCCGGAGAAGCTTATGCTGACCATATAACCAAGGAGGAGCTCTCATCATTTGCGAATTCTGATTCTGAAGTATTGGATTTAAATACCTTTTTCTCTATGCACTGAAAATTAATTATGAATTTTAATTAGGAAATAAGGTCTCGTTATGTGCAATAGAAAATATTAATTTAGCCGAAATCATGTATTGTATAGAAGGACTAAAACTAGATTAGAAATATAATTTCTGGTGAGTCTACCAGCAAACCTCAGCAACGATTCGCGAGAACAACACAAGAACAGGTTTTCTCTTCTGAAAACAATAAGACCAGACCAGGGAGAAGGCCATGGAAAGGGCAAGAGACCACCTGCTGCTCGAAAACCCTTTCATCTGAGCCGTTTTTACGCGCCGTATTTACGCTCGAAGCTAAAAGCAGCGAGACTTTTCCAGCGTATAAAAATTCGGTACGTAAACGTACGCTAGGTCCCATACATTAACGTATTGACAGCTGCTAACAAGACGCGCATGAAATTTTATGGCTACGGCGGAAAAATACGTCAGTGTATCGCCGGTGTCAGATGAAAGAGTTTTCGAGCAGCAGGTAGTCTCTTGCCCTTTCCAGGCCTTCTCCCCGTTCTGGTTTTATTGTTTTCAGAAGAGAAAACCTGTTATTGTGTTGTCCTCGCGGATCGTTGCTGAGGTTTGCTGGTAGACTCACCAGAAATCTTCATTCCAATCTAGTTTCAGTCTTTCTATACAATACATGATTTCGGCTAAATTAATATTTTCTATTGCACAAAACAAGATATTATTTCCTAATTAAAATTCATAATTAATTTTCAGTACATAGAGAAAAAGCTATTTAAATCCAATACTTCCTAATCAGAATTCGCAAATGATGAGAGCTCCTCCGTGGCTATATGATCAGAGTACGCTTCTCTGGCACGGGACATCCTGTTCGATTCTCGGCAGGAGCTCATGCAGTTTGGATCCCACTTCTCATATAGCCTCGCTGTTTAAGAGGTCGCTAAATTGAAACCCAATCAAATCGATCATGATGTCTTTCATGGAGTATTTGCATATTAGTCCCCCCCCCACACACACACAGAGGTCGAGATGGTTATAAAGATGAAGTCACACCTTTAGAATTGCTTATATTCTGATTTAAAAAGAGACATGACTTTTAATAGGGTGTGACCAATTCTCGCCAAACTGAAAATGTCACGCTATTTATAAAAGAGAGAGAAAGCAAGAGAATGGAAAGAAGGAAGGTTAGGGCAACCAACAGCAATGTTACTTCCAGATATACTTTCGGGCACTTGGTTCTCTCCGGTTGAATATGAATAAAAATGTCCCCAGTAGCAAAGATAAATTACATTTCACTCTTGTGAAGAACACTCCACCAAATAATGTCCAAGTGCAGCTTTCTGATAGTTTGTTCTGTCCTACCACCCACGCTACCCATACAATACTTTTAGAAGAAATCATCACCAGCATAGAGGCTAGAGGTACCTAATAGGTATATTTAAGATAAAAAGTAGTAATCCTGACCTTCAACAAGATACTATCTCGATATCTCCCTGATAAAACTGAGCAAAAATTTGCGTTTGAATATCGAATTTCACTGAAAAGTTTTTTGCTATTTCGACCACCTGCTGATTGTTATTTTAAGTACCTTCTCAATCTTACAAGAACTTGTAGCAAAATGGGTTCAGGAAGTCACTATTTTTTCCACATGACTTTACTTCTGAAAAAGAAAATGTGATAAACCACAATACATAGCCTAATGTTTCTTTCTTTGTGTATTCTTTCAAACCTCAGATTGTACACATATTTAAATTTAAGAGACCTAATAATCCTATTTCTCTATTAATGCTCACATACTAAGTCTAAATAGAAGAATCATTGTACCGCTTGTTTTAGTGTGCTTGCTTTCCAGTCATAAAAGTTCTAGTTCAATCCAGGATACCAGCTATGTTGAATATTTTTCAACTTTTTATTATATCTCGTCATGATGGGGACTTTACCACCACTTACTTGAAAACTTATGTAGGTTCAAAACAGAACATATCTAACATCAAGATTGAAATGACACCTATTTGCAGGAAATAGGAATACACTCATAATAGTTCATGTTAACTTGTAGTATTCCATTAAAGCATTTTTCAACCTTTGTGGTATGGTTACTATCAATCTTTCCCATATAAACTTTAACTTAAGGTATATTACCACAAAATATTAAATAACAATGAATACCTGACACTTAAATTATTTCTTTCATGAACAACTCAATACTTATACTGAGCTCCTTTGTCGCTAAACGGTTAGCGTACGTGTCTTTGGCGTGGAAGACCCGGGTTTGCTTCCCGGTAGGAGTCATGTGGTTCGGATTCCATGTTAATCAGTATGTCTCATCTCATATAGCGTCGCTGTTGAAACGGACGTTAAACTCAAAATCAACTCAAGTTATATCGTTTTACTATGTTTGTAAGTAGCATGTCCATCACTGTCAGGAGAATTGATATAATAATTGATTGAACTTCCTACTTAATAGTGTGTTATTTTAGTGGTATTTTAACTACTAGAGCTTCGAAATTAATTGATATTTAATTGTTTTCAGTTTCGTATAACATACAAGTTTGTTTACATTTTTCTTTTTACTTTCTCCTTAATTCCTTATAACTACGCTTTCTTACAGTGAAATATGCCTTATGTAATGAATATAAGAACCATGAGTATTAAATACATACAATTCGACGGGATCTTTACACTGAGAGAAATGAAAATTTAAAATAAAACAAACCTGTTTATTTTCTGAAAAGTATTGTATGGAAACTAATTCGACTTAGATTACTTCAATCTGATTGGTTCATAAGTTGTGAAACAAATGTAGTAAAAAAATAAATTTAAATGAACGAATGGATTTGGTTCAAAGTGTCTTTAATGAGTTAACAGTTTAATCATTTGAAAGAAAAAATCTGAACCAAGATTGGGTAGTTCTCAATTCATTTAATTAAGCAGTTAGATGTTTGTACCAACATATATACTAAAATTTAAACAAACTAGTAGTTCAGAATAGTTTAACTTTGTTTGAAAATAACCTAATCTGAGTTGAATTGGAGAATAGAGAGTTCTGAATGGCTAATGTTTGGACCGAATTTGAGTACTATAAGTTCGAAATTAAATAAATTAACGTCTATATTATGGTAAAGCTTCGTGATAAAATGCCAAATATCATAGCTACGCCAAATTCATGAAACAGCTACAATCATTTGTAACAACCCTACATTTTATTATATGTTGTTCCCATATAACATATACGTGCAAACCTCTCTTTTTAGAAAAATTCAATATTTAGTATACTAAATAACTATAACAATTTTAATAAAGCGTTAAATTTATCTTACTTTCCGTGGTCGATTGTAGTTGCGCAAAAACACAGATCCATTGTAATAGAAAGTACAATTGGGTATGAATACTAAAAAGGGGGACAAAACACTACTATTATAAAGGGGGCATGTAATTAGGTTATAGTGTAAAGCTAAAAAAGTGAGAGCACCAATTTCCTCCACGCACCTAATCGCCGATGGACAGCACACTTGTTAATATTATTCCCAATTTAACTGAATTTTAAGAAATTGTTAAGGAATAAATTTAGTAGTATTTAGTTAGATCTATACGGTTTTATTTGAATTACTTCACTTCAGATCTACAATTAGTTTCATTATATTTTCATTAATTGTTAGTCATCCAACGATGCGTTCAAACATAGAATATTCACTAACAATCATTTCATTGGCCAACAACTTAAATTAATTTGTTTACAATTAACTAAATTATTTTTTTTAAAAAAAACACCAAGTTTGTTATATTTAATTTGAACATATGGTTTGGTCCAGTCATTTGAATCGATCATTTTTCAAATTAAAAGTTGGTTTACATCGATCAAAAGTGTCTGCTTACTGTTTCAAAATGTTTTCAGTAGACCTTACATTGAATGCTGTAAATTTCTTATATCTTATACACTAACATGAGAGGCGGAATAGGGCGTATTGTGAAGTTATACACTCAGAAAAAATGTATGTGGCGTACGTAAAAACGTAGGTTACATGTGTAAATCCTGTAGTTTTTGGACTTAAGGTACAACTAAAAAACGTATAACTAAAAAGGTATAACTAAAACATACTTTCCGTATAAATATTTCGAATAAAAGTATTTTCTGTACGAACGAAAGAACTGTATATAAGTGACCAGGATGTCACATACAGATATACGCATGTAACATACAGCTGGCGTATGTAACATACGTATACGTATGTGATATATGGAAGACTGTTAGTTGTCATACATCCTGAAACGGCATTATGTAACATCTAAGTGAGGAAAGTCTGTAGCATATGGATAACGTGTGCTCCTTGCAGATTCCTGTAGTAAACATAATGATTCCGTATATTTGTACAATGTATCGCTGTCCGGATAACGGACTTTTCTCAGTGTATTAATTAATAAGAATTTGCGTCCAGTGAAGGGGAATGTTAATGTTCGAAAAATTTTCTATATTTTTTTTTACAACAATGAGGAATATCACAGTCGAATCGATAAGAGTCAGCATAGGCGTCTCTGGCGGGGGGACGAGGGGGTCGCGTCCTCCCCAATATTTTGAAGTACAAAATATTAAATATGTTGGGCTAGGTAGCACCATTTTATCACTTTCTTCGATGTCCCCCCCCAAATTTTACATGCCAGAGACGCCAGTGAGTGTCAGTAAACTAGACAAATGTTTAGAAGGGGGAGGAAAAACAGAGCCGTAGCTATAGACTTCGGCATCCCTACACTCACCTTATCGAGTTTTCCTTTTTTCTTTTTTTCTTTTCTTTTTCTTTTATTTTTGGCAAATAAGAGGAACAGGTGTTGTTAGGCTACGTTGAATTTTTATCAACCTGGTTGCACAGATTATTGCAACAGCCAAAAGTGATCATTCTCTATTCTTTTACAAATAAAAGCTGTTTTCAAGAGGCTTATTTTGGACCTTTTGTTGAACTTACAAAACTGCCTCTGGCTGTACACAAATCCACCTTGAGAACAGTTATGAAAATTCACAATGTATACGTTTCATACTATACATAAGAAATGAAATTTTAATATGTTTGAAACTATGTGCTTAAAAAGAAATGTTCGAAATGGGTAACAGCATCAATTTCCAGTAATAATTGTAAACTTTTGTAATTTTATTCGGTATGTGACCACATAAAGAAGGTTTTAATTTTGATTGTTTTACAGTAAAACATATTTTGTGAAATGTAACGGAAGCTCTGAATGGACCTTCTTTGCGAATTTCTTAATATTGATCGATAGAGGTGAAGAATAGTTTAATGTTTGTACTTGAAATCCAAAATATAGTTTGGCTACTACATACATTTAAAATTATAGTACTTACTTAATTTCTTAATGACTGAAAATTTTGAATTTAAGGTTACTTATTATTATTAAACATACAAAATATCACACAACTAGATACGTAAAAACACACACACACACACACACAAAAAAGAAATCCTGGCGATACAAGTAGTTGATGGGGAAGTGATCCCAATCGTGTCTTCACTGTTCGCCTTTTCCCGCTTTGCCTTATGATTCTTATCACAGGAAACGTCAACTAAAAATTGGTACTTAATGACTTGTTATCATAAGGCAAAATGGAAATTCCCCTTTCGCCTTACAATAATTTTCATATATTGGTAACCCTGCTTTAGCAAATATAAATGTAATTTAAATGTTCAACAGAAGGATACTGAAAAACTGGAAAGAAAAAAGTTGCATTGTAAAAGAAGGTAACAATGTAATGGAATCGAAATCAGAACTAAGAATTAATTATCACAGAGCAGGGGTGGACTGGCAAACTTTGGCCCACCATCAAAATTTTGACCCATAAATCCGACCATTATGGCTCACGAATCCGGATTTTCGACACCCTACTGCAATGCACGGGAACAAAGTTATACCTAATTACAAAGAAAAAAGATAAAAGAAAAGAAAGAAGAAAAGAAAAACGGCATAAACATAGTCCTATAAGTTGTGGAGTGCGTAAGTGTTTGTTTTTGTACGTAAAACAGTAGAATCTCTTTTAACATTATCCACCTTACATGCATTTTATTTCTTTTACCTCAATATAAATCGTTTATTCTGCCTACAGAAATAGAATTGTAACTCCTCGAAAACATCTTAACTCGGATCAGGAACGCAGAAAATTTTTGAAGAGTGAAAAAATTCTTTACCGACGCTCAATACTTATGTGTAAAGAAAAGAGACAAATTAAAATGATAGTTCTCATAATCATGTTTCATTTATTGCGTAATGAAAACATGTTTGCACAAATTCCGATTCAGAAAATTTCCCAGACATCAAACTGTCTGAGCCTAACGTTCCATAGTATGCAAAAAATTTCAAGCAGAAAGTGTACAACTATACTTAGTCAGAAAAAAATATAAGTGAACTCTTTCACAACCTAAAGGAAGGATAGGTATATTTGGTAAAGTTGACATTAAAAAAATGCAACAAGGAACTTGCGAGTACAATACAGAAGGGTAACCAGAGAGTGGAACGAAGAGCTGGACCTTCAAACCATATCCTGCCAAATAGAGTTCGCTTATATGTTAATTAAACTTGTTTAATACTTACATACAGCCAGGGACGTGAGTGAGCAGGAATTCATTTCGGAGGGAACGTGTCCAAATTCAATATGAGGACAAATTGTATTAAAATTTGTAATATCGCCCCTAAAATTAGACAAAATTTAAGAAAAGTCGTGATTTCGGAGAGGGGTTTTCGGATCCCCAGGCACACCCCCTGCGTACAGCAAATGAAGAATATAGTATAAAATGAAGTACTTTTCTTAAAAAATTAACAATGCTAATACGTTAAAATAGTTGAAAGAAATGATTGCCGGGTAGCCAGGTAGCCAAGTCCGCTCTTGTCAGTGGGATAAATTATTGAAAAGGCATAAGAATTAATGTTTATATTCATGTAATTAGATTATTTCTATATATTTGCGAAGGTAGAGCAGGAAAGGGAAGGGATTTTAGAATTTTTGTGTAACTTTGTTTTCTGTAAGATGATTGATTATTACGAGTAAATCAGGTAACAGGTTTCAGATGAGGTGTCACATTTAAAGATCTGTACGTTGCTCAAGTAGTTTCACACTGTGTATGATGAGTAGTGATGAGCGCAAGAGTCTTGGTCTTGCAGTCTTTGCAAGAGTCTTGCATGCAAGACCAAGACCAAGACCAAGACCGACATTCTTGCGCAAGAGTCTTGCACAAGTACCGGTCAGTGGTAGATCATTCACCCCTGGTGCCAGTTTGCACCATTTGAGGTTTTTTGGTGGATAGATACCGTGTGTGTGTAGGTTTTCTCGGGGTTTTCCAGTTTCCTCCTACTTTCTTCATTCCACCATTTCATTCATTTCTCATCATCACCATCTCCCTTAGCCTCGACGTATAATTGTGGCACGTAAAACTAAATATTACATAATTTCAAAGCATATTTGTGGTTTTCTTCTTCCAAAACTAAAGAGAAATGATGTATTCAACACCGGTAATTTCGTACACCATAGGTGCCGGCTACATGGGTATTGACTTGGTTCCAAGGTTCAAGCATCCGTTAGAAATTTTTAATGTGTGCTCAAAAAATTAATATCGAAATAACATTTTTATGATATTGACAAAAACTTAGTGTATGTGACCGCAAGATTGATTTCATGGGCGGGTGCTTGTACGTTGAATAATTGTTTATCAATATAACTTTTAGCCTCGTCAGGTATATGGCATCCGAGGATTGAGCAATATAACATTATACAACAATAAATAATCCATATTCACAAGTGAGAGTGATTTTGTACCGATATTTCAAATATCTTTGAGTTTGATACTATGTTTTTGTATTTCTAATATAGGTAAAAAGTATTTGTATAAATTGAGTTTACACAAAAGGCATGGACAGTTGAGTCGTTTTCAGTTTGCACTCATATTATTCTAAAATATTAAGAGGTTTGATTATAATCGTTATTATCTTATTTTTTCGCTCTCTTTTCTGGCCAATATTGCTAACATATCATCATCATTATAGCTGGTCTGTCATTATTCGCAGGTGACTTGCTGCAACTCAGAAGCTTCGATATACGATGCTCCTTAGCTAGTCTCTTCATCTCGACGTAGCAATTTTCTGTTTTAATAATTTCCTTCAACTACAATCTTCTTTGCCCCTCCCTCTCTTTCCTTCCACCATACCCTATAGGACGTCCCTCATAATAAAGTTCCTTCTCAGCCAATGTCCCAACCAGTTCCTTTTCTTCCTCCTAATTAATCTAAAATTCTTCTTTTTTTCCCCCTACTACTACTAACACCTTCTCATTCGTTTTCCGTTCAACCCAGCTAATTCTCTCCTTTTTTCGAAAGCCTTCAATATGTTTTTCATCGCTTTTGCGTAATGTCCATGTTTCTGTTCCATAGAGTGCTTACTGGAATTAGTAAAAGAAAATCTCAATATTTAATTGGAAGTTCATTCAATATAAAGATTAGCTAATTTTGGTTGGAAATAAAAAAATACCTGACGCATTTAGTATGTAAAAATAATTGAGCAATTCATGGTATTTCAGTAATCTGTAATGTCTTGATTTTCTTTCATGCGTCTCAGGAGTAGCCTCCCCAATGTTTGGGAACCAGAGGAGTAATGTATCTGTTAAAAATATAAAAATATTACGAAGCGTTGTAATTTATCTTATAAGTAGTGAAGCGCGGGCACACATTGAAAAAGATTATCTCCTATGTTGTACACTATCCTCATGCTTAAACAAAGGTAAACTATCAGTGGTCGAAGTGAGACGGTATACGCTGGTATGCTAAACCACATCCGTTTTTTCAGTAATGAAGACATACCGTCTCTGTTTTTTCAGTGATCAAGAAAATATTTAAATAGCCGGTATGTTGAGTCAAAATCATAATAAAACATACTGCCTTTGCTTTTTTCTCCACTCCGAACACTGTAAACTATATTACATTTAGAAACATACATTGTATTTCAGTTACTATTGGAGTATTGTAGAATTTATCCAGAGTAAAATGTACCTATGAAAAGCATAAGATTTCTTAAAAGCAAGACTTGCAAGACTCTTGCAGCAAGACCAAGACCAAGATCAAGACCAAGGGTTCCAGTGCAAGACCAAGACCAAGACCAAGACCAAGACTACCTAGGTCTTGGTCTTGGTCTTGCATTTGCTCATCACTAGCAAAAGTACCTGATTAGTACTGAGTTCGTCACTCGAAAGTGTATAAGTGCAAGTGTGTTTAAGTGTGTTAAATGGCTATATCTTTCATTGCATATAAGCGAAGGGAAAGATTACTGTGTTAGGAAGAATATATTTATCGGATAAACTACTGTCGTGAGTCTAAATAATATTGCAATTGTAGTGAAGGGTGTAAGGTTACTGTTATTCTAAATTGTGTTGAATTTGAATCTTTATCTGGTGAATACACATATCCTTCACACTTTTGGAGGCCTCTACAACAGTAAGGACGCAAGTGAGACGGATGGTGCATCGCACATCGAAAGCAGATTAGTATCGAATACTATGGTCAGCATATGATGTATTTCTATCAAACAGAAGAGAAAAGCTACAAGGAATTCAAAACTTGACTTCTTGCAAAGGGCTTTGTTTCGAAAAAGAGCTGAGATAAGTATCACATCTAATTACGTAGATCATTTTCAAAAGATGTAATGATCATAATGCCGTCTACAACAATTTGGGTGGCGTGTTGTTTGCAACGGTGTTGTTTGCCACGACTCGATTTTCGTGTTGTTTGCCACGAAGTATTTGCATTCCGATCTTATCATATCTTATTATCTTGAAAATTTACTCACATCTGGAGTAAGAAAAAGGGTTGCCAGGCACCTCTGTTTTTGATTCTCTGGTACAAGTAGTAAATGTTCTCGCGTTTGGGACGAGAGAGGTCTCATTAGAGTCGCTGTTGAAATAGAACACTAACTCAAAACAAATGAACACAGAACATCATTAATATCACAATAACTTAATAAATTGATATAATTGCATTTTCTCTTCTAACGGAGTTTTAATATTACCTCCTGTTGTATAATTTTCTGCTTTCAATTTCAATGACGCCCTACCCTTATGTCGTGTAAGCTAAAGGATATGGTAATGATAAGAATGAATGAAAAATACGGTAATGAAGAAAATGGGAGGAAGAAGAACACCGAGAAACCTCAGACACACTGTGTTTGTCCACCACAAAATCCACTTCGCGCGAGGAAATTCTGAGTGCCTTGTAAAGTTCAGGAAACACAAATATAATATCAATTTATAAGTTTTAGTGTGAAGATCCGAGAAAGTAGCTGCACAGAGACTGACTTATATACTTGTTTCTCTTTGACAAAATTACAACTGAAGTCATCAGAGTAGATTGTAATTAATTTCTTGATTGCGACACTGTCATCCAAAGTGTTTACTCTGAGAATTGCTTGAAAAGTCAAGTAAATATATCTCATTTCTGTACACCGAGAATCCACCTGAGATACGATCTTGTGTACGATTACATCAAAAAGCCAATATTTTAAATTGTTCTTCTCTGATTTCTTCTCGGAGTGGTTCAGTATCAAATGCGGGATTCAATTTCTTACATTGATATGATCTAGATTTTATCTTCAAACGTCCGAGAGAATTAATGGTTGTAACTTAGAGAAGTGTAACCTACCCGTTTCTTCTGCCATAGGTTTTATAGTCTTAAATCGTACACAGGGCTCCCTTGTGACTATGTGGATAGCCTACGCGCCTTTGGTATGGGAGACCCGGGTTCGATTACCGGTGGAAACTCATGTGTATCGTTAACTATGTTAAGTTGTAGGCCCAAGGCTCATAGTCTTCTGCTGAATGGGATGCTTAACTCAAATCCATTCCAATTCGTGTACATTCCATCTTGTTTCAGAAAGGCTATGAAGGGATTGCCGACCCTTATATTTTAATAATCTCTGTGGGACAGATTTGGTTTTCTTAATTAATTACTTTTAGTTTCTTGCTAGATATTGATAAATACTTTCTTTCTGTATGCTTTTTTTACTAGACTATCCAGTTATTTGATGATAATACAAACAGAGTTCGGTGTTTTCCGTTTGGCAGATTTGTCAATTGGCAGATTTGGTAATTGGCACATTTGTCAATTGGCTGATTTGTCCATTTTCACGATTGGCGCATTTGGTCATTTTCGCGCTTGGCAGATTTGGTAATTGGCGGATTTGTCAATTGGCAGATTTGTCCATTCTCGTCATTGGCGCATTTAGTCATTTTCGCGTTTGGCAGATTTGGTATTGGCAGATTTGGTAACTGGCAGATTTGTCCATTGGCTGATTTGTCCATTTTCACAATTGGCGCAATTGGTCATTTTCGCGTTTGGCGCATTTGGTAATTGGCAGATTTGGTAATTGGCGGATTTGTCATTTGGCGGATTTGTCCGGGTCCTCTTTTTTCCAGGAAAATACCAAACCCGTATTCAATCATTTTATCTCTACAATATCTGCCCTGAATTTCATTCACTTCGGTTAACTTCATTTTGCCTTTCGGGAATAAAAATTCAAAATTTTGGGTAGGAGCTTTTGCCCCTTAACCGTTTTTCCGCAGAAAATAAAAAACAGTATTAGTTAATTTTTTGCGTATTGTCTATACACAAAGTTTCGTTGCAATTCTTCATGTCCTTTACACACATGTGACATACTGTTACCAGCACTTTTGATTTTTCGTAATCAAAGGTTTTGAGGGGTCGGTGCACCACCTAACCGTCTTTTCATTAAAATACGAAACCCGCATTCCCTCATTTTATGTCTAGAGTATCTGTGCACAATTTCATTCACTTCGGTTCATTTCTTTTTGCCTTTCGGTCATCAATTTTCAAAAATTTGGAATTTTGATTTTGCCCCCTAAACCAGTTTTTTCGAAGACATAAAAAACAGTATTCGTTTATTTTTGGCGTATTGTCCATACACAAAGCTATGTTGCAACTATTCATGTCCTTTACACACATCTGACATAATGTTACTAGCGCTTTCGATATTCCTTAATCAAAGGTTTGGAGGGGTTCGTGCCCCACCCAACTCTTTTTTCAGGAAAATACGAAACCCGTATCCTCATTTTATATCTACAATATCTGTGCACAATTTCATTACTTCGGTTCACTTCTTGCCTTTCGAGCGTCAACTGTCAAAACATAGGGTTGGGGCTTTTGTCCCCTAAAACCGAGCTTCTGCAGAACATAAAAAGCCCGTATTCGTTTACTTTTTGCGTATTGTCGATACACAAAGTCATGTTGTAATCTTTATGTCCTTTACACGCCTCTGATATACTGTTACTAGCACTTTTGATATTTCGTGATCAAAGATTTGGACGGGTCCTTTCCCCACCCAACCATTTTTTTTCAGGAATATACGAAACCCGTATTCCCTCATTTTACGTCAACAATATCTGTGCACAATTTCATTGACTTCGATTCACTAGTATTCGTCTTTCGGGTGTCAACTTTCAAAATTTTTGGTTGGGCCTTTTGCCCCTAAAACTGTTCTTCCGGAGAAAATAAAAAAACGTATTCGTTTATTTTTTGCGTATTGTCCATACATAAAGTTTCGTTGCAATTCTTCATGTTCTTTACACACATCTGACATACTGTTACTAGCACGTTTGATATTTCGTGATCAGATGTTTGGAGGAGTCCGTGTCCCACCCAACCGTTTTCTCCGTTAAAATACGAAACCGGTATTCCCTCATTTTACGTCTGCAATATCTCTGCAAAGTTTCATT
The DNA here is from genome assembly GCF_964235325.1 of Thermobia domestica. Classification (NCBI taxonomy): domain Eukaryota; kingdom Metazoa; phylum Arthropoda; class Insecta; order Zygentoma; family Lepismatidae; genus Thermobia; species Thermobia domestica. The sequence goes on along the minus strand of NC_137471.1, from coordinate 83,072,733 downwards.
CACTTTGGTTCAGTTGTTCTTGCCTTCCGGGTGTCAGCTTTGAAAACTTTGGGATTGGCTTTTATATTAAACCTTTACATTATGTACTTTTTTCTTTTTGTGAAATTCTTCCTCCGGGATGGAAGGAGAGAAATGGTTTCCTCTGATATCTGTTTCTTGCCATTCATCTTGTTTGAACTGCTTAAGTAAAATCATTTTGTAACTTTTGATGTCATCCAACTCCGTCACAATAACAAAGTTGTCATTCTTAACAATTTATTTTATTCTCTTATTTGCAGTTTGCCACACTGATATATTTGTTACAAAATTGAGGTTTGGTCCAACGCCTTTCGAATTCGCAATCAACCGAAGCGCCGAGCTTTTTGGGTTGCCCGCTATTGCAGGAAAAGGAGAATTGCAGGTGGTAATGCACTTTTGGAGTCGGTTATACATTAACTCATTGCCTGAGTGATCCTACACCATTTTTCTTTAGCACTGTATGGTTAGTTTCTCATAACGTGAATATTATGTGTTTTCATTACGGATGTTAGGCTACATATTATGCTACGAAAAACAAATTAGTATAGTATTCTGATACACTCATCTCATCATATCACCACACTTGCGCGTACGTAAATAATTGGACGTTAGTACCACTCGGACAATACGTTTCGTTCTTATGACCAATTTTTGCATAAAACTGACAAAAATGTCTTGTACGGAATTACGTTCCATGCTTCTTGGTCGTCATAGCACACGGACTCATACCCATGTTTCGCCGAATCGTACAGCGATCTTACATAACAACAGCGCACAACAGCCAGGTTGGTTCGCAAAAGAAGACTTTTTTCTTCGTTTGCCGCCCCCCCTTCCTGAAAATTGCAGTTATACGTATATATCGTTTTGATATTGATTATACTCCGTCAAAATTCTATTTCTTTAAGAGCAAATGACACAATGACACTAGTGTATTTTACATTGAGCATATATTCGTATATCTAATAGGTAGAAAATGCATTTTCTGGAATAGGAAGACGAAGGAAAGAGCTTAGTGCTTTGATTTCGACTTAGTGGTATGAATTGACACAATCAAACGATAGAAAACGCCCATGGAAAGTACGGCATAGTTTGTGATTAGGCCCACAAACCCAGACCCATCCCTTATTCGTTGGGCAGGTAAGATTTCCCTACTTAGATACCCCAGTTCACGATTTATGTTATGACGTGGAAATCTTATTAAAACCTACTAAAGATATATATGTTGGTACTCACCAGTCACTGCTGTTATTCTGTCGAAACAGTATCGGCAATTCAACACTCGCGATCTTGTAGCACGATACAAAACTTGCTCTTGAAATGATACGAATTACTTGGTATATACCACGTTGTAAGTTCCTCTTACTGTCGTTGATGGCTGCCCCAACATATTCTGTGGATAAGTTTTCCCACCCCTATGTTTTCACTAGCCCCTTACTCCAATACTTTTACCTGCACACAATTAGTTTTCACGCATTACTTCCAGGTTTACCCAGATGGCAACCATGTGACGCCACCGGTGAAACTATGTGCAATTGAATTTGACCAAGCGATTACTGCAAGGAAAATTCTAAAATTACCTTTAATTGTGACAAATTTCTCTCGTTTATACGGAAATTCCCAACATTAATCATCTTTGTTTAGACCTATGGCAAGAATCCAGGAAATAAATTTTAATCTAAATTTCTTTGCACATTTGCAATATATTCTTATAATTTAGGTCTACAAGAATCTCATGTAGAATTTTTCATTATGTATCTGCACAATTACAAAAGTGAGAATTTCCTTACAACAACTCATTGATATAAATAAATTCATAATTACATGTGGAAGCATTGGTACTTTGGCTCTTATCGCTACATTAATCGCCTGTATTTCTATCAACAAATACGCACGCTCACGGCCTAGATCTCACGTCTACAATTCCAATATAACGGCTCAGTAGAGGAATATTCCCCGTAGTAGAACGAATCCCGTTATAACGAACACTACTATATTAATGTCATCTTTGATGCGTCCATCAGAAACAAACCCGTCCAGACCTGCCGGATCTGATTCTATGAAAGCTCCCTTAACCAGTCCCTATTATCATCATCACACAACAAGAATATGATTACTTATGTATATATGCTTGGTGTTGGGATTCATTCATTTTTTAGATTCTATTTATATATATTTTAAAAAACAAAAGACCTAGTCTGTCATTTGTATGTACATATATTCATTTATTGGTCTCTTGTGCCCACCTTTCATTCTTATAATGTTTACCTTCTCATTAAAATAATAGCTAATCACTTCTTAGCTATTTTATCGTGGACGATGACTTTGCACTTGAGAGAATAGCGGACGCTTTGATCATCTCACTGTATAGTGTATAGTGATTATAGTGTATAGTGATATATACACTATAAATTTGTTGGTTAGTCTTCATACTAAATAACACTGGTTTAATACCAAACATATTTTTGTATGTTGTTTTTTATTTGGTACGATTAATAACACACATTCTTTCACTTGTATTATTTAGCGTTCTCTGTCTGGCATCTTATCCATATGCCGTGATGATCTGCCTTCGATGTTACATTCTAATATTTCAAAGTATTTAGCAAATTTGCGATTCCATTGAGCTGTGCATTCCCATAGTGATTCACTCCACTTGCTAGTGCAGGCCATATATAGGGTGTCCCGCAAAGACTTGACGAAAATTAGTTATTGGTGTCCAGTTCAGGATCACTCTAGTAGTATGTTTTTAAGTGTAGGAGTGTTACTTGAATATAGAGACAAGACCAAAATGTTTTAGTGTTTTATTAAACAATTAATTTTAATAAAAATACCATAAGTGTATACGATACTATAAGTGTATTAACCACTTTTAGAAGCAAAACAAATTTAAGTAAAAGGGAAAAGAAAAAAAATGTGAAACAGAAATGTATACTTTTGTCAAAATATTTGTGAAGTTAGTTACAAGGACTTCCGTTTTTACATCACAGAAGACAACCTTTTATGATTAGGATAGTTCAGAAATAGAGAACAGAAAGATGAAAAGTGAAAAACAAATTTTGTATATACTCTTTTAAATTATACCAGAGAAAAAGTTGCTTTTAATTAACAACTTTGATATCTATTTGATTTAGTAAATGTTCATGTAAACACGTCAGCTGATTGGTTCAATTCTCAGAATGACTCTCATAGCTTGCATTTCTTTAGATATACTAATTTAGTTGTAAGAACCAATTCAGCCCACCCTGTCTAATTTTTTAGTTGTAAGAACCAATTCAACCCACTCTGTCTAATTTATTTAGTTGTTCAAATAAATTGATACACTAGGAATGAGAGTGATTATTGAACTATATTAATATTAATAAAATCGTCGATCTCTTTCTCGCGTGACAAGGTTATTGCATGTTAGATGTAAATACTACCTTTATACTATCATTTTATCGGTGTTATACTAGCTTTTACACGTATTGATTCAGTCAATCATTCCTTGCGAGACATACAGGAACGACATCTTCTGCCATACGGTCTTAATGGTTGTACGCGATCATGTTGGTCACCATTGTAGCCTACTTCATAATATGATAATCTCACGTAGTTGTAAATTAAAAGTAAATCGATAGAAGCAAATGAGGATAATTTTATCTCACAAGTTCTAGAACGAGGAATGAGACAAACAGTACAATTAGATTCTGTATTGGATTTAGATTATGCTTTTCATAAGTGGAAATTAATACTAAGTTATGATTCTAGTATGTCGGTAGCAAAACAAATACATTTGATTGTAGAAATGTTATTGCGTCCTTTAATTCTGCAGTGTCAAAGAAAGCACTTATTTCCATTATTGAATTAGAAAACTACCTAGCTTTAGAAGAGAGGATTAATTACATATTGAATTAGACAGTACATATGATTCAGTACACACTTGTGGGTTAAACGTTCAAAGTAGTTGACATTGACAAACATGAGTTGCATCTTGTCAGTGATAACACAACATAGCGATATCATAACTGTTTAGATGTTCATTCTCATAATGCAAATGAAACTGTCTTTGACTCAACAAGAAACAGATGTGTAAACTCACCTAGTAACCATCAAATAGCAGACTCCTGCTTCATAGCACAGCGCCGCCCGAAAAATCTGCTCACCCACACACAAAGGAAAATCTTTTGTATTGAATCTTGTGCGCGCTCTAGCTTGCAACAGAAGAATTTTTCTTATTTGCATCTATGTCAACCAGATGAGAATATTCGCCAAACGTTTGCTTACATTAATACAACTCGCGTTATAATGAGAAAACCATTTCAAATATACAGAATAAATATGAGCGTAGTGTATGCAATAGTGTTAGAAATGGTACACGATATTCAGTGCCTATATATTATTTGGACAAAAAGAACTTCAAGAAACGGCATTTAATAAAATCAAACACGCCATCATTTGTGTTTCACGTTTGATGAGATATAAGCCTACATATCATTTTTACTTGTACTTTGATGCATCACACGTCCAAGTTTCTAGAGTCCTAAAACAACTTGAAAATTTTCCTGATGACATGATTCTTGCCCTAATTTGTTATTGTAGTCGTGCAATAAGTTCTACTGAAAAATGTTACACAAATATCAGTTTGAATTATTAGTGTTATTATATTCTTTATGATCAGTCACATATTTTCTTTTGGGACGCCATTTTTATTTACAGATAAATTGTCCTACCTTGATTTATATAAGGCAAATAAAAATGCAGGCAAATTTTCGAGATTGGATGAGATAGAATCGTACAACTTTACTTAATTACAAATTTGTGGAAAAAATAATTCAGATGGAGATGCTCTCTCAAGATTTTCTAAACCTCTAGATATTTAGCACATGAACGTAATAATGAAGAATATCCAAGCATTTTTGGGGCAAGAAACATAAAATCATTTTCAATTTTGAATTATTAAGCTTTGGCAACCGAGCAGCAAAAATATCCTTTTTCACATATTTTTATAAAAACGAAAAGAAGATAGAAATTCAAAAATACAACACAAGTGTTATGCTCTACTATTAATATTAGTATTCTATACAGGAAACAAAAATCTCTAGGAGAAAAGTTAATTGCAATTCCTACTTCTTTGCGTTCAAAAAATTTCAATGATTGTCATATTTCTGGATTAGGTTCGCCTGACTCAGGTTATACAAAACCATGATATGTTATTGAAAATAGTGTATTATCCAAATATGTACAAAAATATTTATCAGGAGTGTGGCGAAGTGAGATTCCAAAATCCAAAATTGGATCACCATGTGTAATTTTTATAGAATGCCCTAAATTTACACTTCCCATTATAACTGAAAAATCATTATTTTCTTCTTTCTTCTTGTTTGTAATGTTCTATATCAATATATACCCATCTCATTAATACCTTACAATGGTTGAATATCCGCTACTTCTCAGATTGATCGGTAATATTGTGAATTCACTCTTGCAAACAATTCATCCCTAATTGTTTCTATGAATTTTTTACAGAAGATTTTTATTTGCAATTTAAGTCTTTCACCATCAATGTTTACATTAGCAAGAAACACACTCGGAAAACTGATGCTCTCTCTATTAATACGTTGTTCATTGACACATATATGAATTCCATCAAGTCCAATACCTGTAACACACTGCGGTTGTACATGTTTGCGAATAGTATCTATACACAAATTAAAACATTCACGTACCACATCACTGGAAGTCTTATTATTTTAACAGCATGTTCAATACATGGAAAAAATTCCAAAAAATATAACCTATCACTTGAATTTAAGTACACGTTGTTTCAAGGAGCATGAAGCGTTCTTTTCTTTTCTAACTTCACTAAATTTTCACCCAATAGTTTTCGCATCACCAAGAGATTTTATTTTGTCCAAGAGATTTTATAAATACAATTTCCACTTGAGAGTTCAAATAATCCGAAAAAACGGGATCAAATATACAAGTTTCTCCCATTCTGTTAAATTTAACTTCACTCCAAACACAAGTTCTTTATCAATACGAATCACTTGCTCAAATACATCATTATACAGTGCCATACAAATTAATTTGGTTTTCATTGAACTAAAACCTTATGTAACATTTAATAAATATTCTTTCCTAGCATCCATAATTGATGCGCAAACACTCGTAGACATGTTACTTTAATAGCTGATCCACACAGAATAATGTCACCATGCACACAGGTGTCTGAGCACATATCAAAAGGAAGAGGAGAGTGAAGAAGAAGAAGAAACTCTTGTTTAATCTTCTTTGTACATGTCCATTCACTTACGATGTGCCCAACTCAGTGAATTCAATATTGTGCATGTTATGTCCAGTTAAAGTAATCTTTATTCCTTTGTGTGCTGAACATATATTTCCACTTTACAAATATGATAATAATGGACCATCTGTTTCTACTTTTCCAGTAAAGCCTCCTGGTAAAATCACTTTTTGGCCTTCTTCAAATGTCACACACACATTTCCATACATCGTTGTAATTAATTTGCAGTCTACAATACGATATGTTTAGCAATTTGTAAATGCGTATTTTTGTAAAAGACATGAACGACGGTATATTAAGTTAAATTAAAAAATCACTGATGATGCCATCTTTATCTCGATGATGAATTTTAAAGAATACACCTAAACGACAAGTTTCTCGACGCTAATATATCTAAAGGGAAGTAAACCTAAACGACAAGTTTCCCTTCAAGATACTATGTTCAATGCTTTTTATCTCGATTCGTGTTTCATGTTAGAAACGTAGGACGTAAGGAACACGTGTGATGAAAATCACTGTGCAATATTAAAAAAAAAAACACAAATTCAGCTTGTTCTCTTTGCTTTAAGCACTCTCTAACTTGAGACGCAAGACTTAACAAAATCACACAGGACTAAAAAGAATTTTAAGCTCACCAGTTCTCCTGAGTATATTGTGAAAACATCCTGTAGAAACTTCAAGTGGTATCTTAGAAGGCATTACCAAGCATTCGTTTACAAAAACACATAAACAGAGGCTATTTTTTGATAACAGAAATTAGAATGTAAACGAAATAGGTTAATAATAAGCTCAATTGCGTGTAATTAAAACGCAAACAAAGCCAATGGTGAATGGTGAATGTAGTGAGTGAGAGAGAATTTGCTCATCAAGACTACAAAGATTTATTACAACTAAATTCAGCAAATTAACATTTCCAATTTTGTTCACTCAATGTAACAATCATATTCGTTCTTTCTAGAAACATTAACAAGGTAATGACTTTATGTATAACTTTCTTGGAGGATGTCATATTAAATTTATTTTTTGGGAAAAGATTATTAGAAATCGAATGGTTATTGCATTTTTCTATAAGACACAATAAGAAACATTACTTGTTTCCTCGTTGTCTAAGAACGTCACATAATACAGAAGGAACTAAGATGAAAAGTTCACAATAACTTTCTTTTTTGGATAAGAATCCACGATTTACGAAGCCACCTATTATTGAGCTTTTCCTCTGTGTGAAATTCGAGAGAATAAAAGACGAGCAATTATTTTAAGAGGAGACAAGAAAATAAAAAGAACTTTTCATCTTAGCTAAGTTGATGTGGAATTTTGTTTCTCTTTAAATGTTCTTGCATATTATTCTTCTACATAGGAAACTTTTCTGTTTCTTTAAATGTAAGTTATCTTTGGTATTCCAGCATTAATTATCTTCTTATGGCTACGAAAACGGCACGTTTCACATTTTTCTCTTCTCGCTTCGTTTTTTGTCTTATGATGACAAAATGGTGAAAGTTAGTTAGTTCCAGTTTCAATTTATTCAAGTGTCTAGTTATTTACAAGTAATGCGTATACTAATGTTAGCGTCGTGAAGAGTTAAAGGGATGATGTATGTGCCTCTGACGGAAACAACTCCTGTTTGATCACGTTGGGGCATAAATTTCTCAATAAGCTGTAGGCTAAATCCTTCGGTCCAGGGTTCGATTCTCGATGGGGTCAGTCGAACGAAAAATGTTTAAATCTTTTTTTTAAAGGCCAGCCATTTTATATGAGATTTACATAGATTCTTCATCATACCAGGTTAATGTTTAAATGGTATCTTGTATATGCACTTTAACCGCTTAATACTTTCTACATATTCCCAAAATAATGTGGTTTCAGAAGAGATGGTATTATATAAGACACGTGACCTCTTGATTAACGTTAAATCCGAAACACATGAACCTACGAGGTTTTCCTAGATTCCCCCCCCCATACTCACCAGGTAAATGTCTAAATGGTAGCTAGTATATAAAATAAGTATGCTTCCTTCCTTCACATTACCAGGATAGTTTGGTTTCTCCAGCGATGTTATAAGATATGAGATTTCGTCTTTGTCATCATCATTTTGTTTAAACCGGAAGGTAGGAAATATACTTCAACTTCCGGTATTTTGCTCACCCATCTTCGTTATACGTTGTCAGTTTCTTTCATAAAGAGATGATAAACCTTTCAAATCGGATTTCAATATTGGATTATCATAGTTTGATAGTCTACCATTGTGTCATAATGCGAGGCGAAATTGACTTGTTAAAGTTACCATAACAGTCAAATAAAATATAAGTATTCATGTAGTATGCTTACTACCACAATTTCGTGGCGTTTCCTTCACACTACACACAGTGTGATTCCATATTATCTGATATTGTCCAATAATCGTATATTTGTCTTTCAAAATAGTTTTCAGTAGACTACTTTTATCTTATATCACTTCCTTAAATTTGTGTGTTTTGAAATGAAATGAAAGTTTTGAATTTTACCTCCCACAGTTAGGCTAAAAGAGACGGTGATAATGAGAGATGAATGAAATGGTGGAATGAAGAAAGTGGGAGGAAATGGGAGAACCCCGAGAAAACCCACGTACACGGTGTTTGTCCACCACAAAGTTTACTTAGCGGGAGTAGTATTTGAACCCGGGACCTTAAGCACCAGAGGTGAACGCTCAACCACTGAGCCACCGCGGCCCCCATTTGTCTGTTGTGATACGGTGTGTTTTGATAGAGTTTGTATGTACTTCTACAATAATAAACGATTTTACATTTTAGTAAGAGATATTTGGTGGCGGATAGGTTGATGGTTTTGGAAAATAAAATTTAGATGATTCAAAAAGGGAAAAACTAGTCAATAAATTCAATTGCTAGTTTACTAAGGATTATACTGTCGAAGCTATATGAAACGTGGATCTACAGTTTAACCGCTTAACTTAATTTTTTCCGCTAAAGTCGTTCCAAATTTTATATTTTTTTAATTCGTTATTGTTGTTGTACGTTGAAGGTAGAGGTAAGTAGAAGCAAACATTACTAAAACTGTCTAAAATTTAGGCCCGAATTAGGCACTTGGAAATCACCGATTTTAAAACAACGAGTATATTCGTTCGTAATAAAAACAGATGTATCTTATTGCTAGTCTTAGTGTTTTGAACACTTTTGTGTACATGAAGCGACAACGAATCTTTTAAAATGTTTTCTTCAGTTCGTTTAATTTATTTGAACTACAAGCTGATCAAAACTGAGATTTAAATTTTCCCGAAAAAAATGTTAAAATCCTGAATATGTGCTTTCCACAACAAACATTACCACGTTTCACGCGGTAGCTAAGACCAATTACCAATGAAATATAAAACAACAAAGCTCAGAGATAATTTCAGTTAATTTGCATTGCATTCTTGGAACTACACAACGTTTCTATGCATGCGTGTGATTTCTAAAGCTAAATTCAATATCATTCATTCCTTCTTCTTCAAATACAACAAAGAGAAGGGAGTTTTTTTCATGATCGAACATACGTTCATTATTTTAAATACATGTCTGAGTGAGTTTTTTTATTTGATTCCAGTTCACGTATTATTACAAGATGTAATTTAAGTTTCAATGCTTCAGGTTTAAACATGGGATGTAAAACAAAACAATATGATTTTTTCACTTATACTTACTTATTTTCATACACAGACGCAGAAACAAATCCTCTTATACACGTAGTCAAACGCGCACACACTTCATCAACTAACAGCCAAGATTAATCTCATTCATTTTCTCTACAAGATTGAATCACACACACACATTACGTGAGCCAATACCTCTACAATAAAACGTGACTTTGACAAAAAATGTCCTAGCAACAATCAGAGGGACTTGATTCGATGGAACATAACAACTAATCACCTTCACATGTAACAAAACCAAGGCTAAATTCGATGGAGTCTGATGCATACGTAACATGGCACGGTACTTCCACAAAAATGACTTTGAAAATAATTATCGTAGCAATATTCAATTTTCCTCTGAGGAAGTTCGTTCGATGAATATCTCATCCTCAGCTCATAGCCAACATCGTCCTAGCACGGTCGACCCCATGCCAATCAATACAAGCATACAATGCTGTACCACATAGGAACTAATCCCATGGGAACTTCCGAACTTCGACAGTTGCAGGCGTCTACCAGTGTGGGTGCGTGTCCTAACTATAGCAACAAACTGGTTTACGGGAGCTCTAAAGGTGCAAAAGTCAAACTTAGGTCAAGTTCCCGATCTCTACTGTGTAGTGGCTGGTAAAGTACAATCTTACAAAGAGAGAACTCGCAGTCGGATACTATTTTCAATGTCGACTTGGAATAAAGATCAAATAGATGATTCTCTATTCTCGCTTTGTATTAGTATATCGCATTGTAAATGTATGAGTAAAATATTCTGTTGAATCCAATTAAATAATCGTATATATAACAGTATCATAAAAATAATGATGTAATATAGAATGAATTAAACATTTTTTGCATATACTTTCAAACATTTGTGTCTTTTCACATTCTCCTTTAATCATAGCATGAAAACAACTACATATAAGTCAGAAAATGTATTTTCTAAAAGCTTCATAAGATTAACGCTTGTTTACGTAGTTGAATTATCCTGCTATGCTCTAACACACCCATTGAATTTAGTGTTTCCCTCACCATCATGCTTCAAAATGACGTAAAAATAGCCCTCATGAGGACAAAATAAGTTATGGTATAAGTCCCTGTTGGAAACGTGCTTCTATTAGAAAATATCAATTTTTTTCAATATAACTTAAAAGATATAAAATATTATATGCTCAGGGGTTTCACAAGCAATTAAAAGATAAATTTTCTCAATTTTACTTAATTATTCTTGTATTTAGACTTGCCTTTCTTAAGTTCGAGAATAAACTGTGTGAGGCTAATCATTAAACCGATTCCAAATACAATAAAAGCACACGATAAATGCTCCAAACTTAAAACTATTTTATATTGGGTGTCGTAGTCAATCAAGTTCAACTTTATCCTATTTATTATTTCCACATTTCTTTTCCAATGCACCTGCAAACCTGATTCTGAGAGATGACTAATAACATCATTAAAATCAAAAAAGAAAGGTGATCCTTTAGGGAGCAAGTAAACCATCGGCAAAGTAATCACTACTTCAGGAATAACATAAAGAACCTGATTAGAATAATAATAATAATAATTATCGACATGACTCTGTCGATCCACGAAGTCTTTAGTAACCATAAGAGTATTAATGCCTTCCTCCACATATTTCCATTCTCTGTAGATTTTTTGGTACACTGGATCTATCGTTTCACGAAACAACTGTCGATGAGCATCTGGTCCACCAAAACGAAGCTCTGAGTTTACTAGATCTTCCATTGTTTTTACAAGTGGGTATCTTTTACCGTTTATAAGAAATTCAAAGAACGATCCTTGGTAACCAGTAGACAGAATTAGAGACATTGCAATCCAGTTCAAATATATAATCCTCATGAAAAGTCCACGTGATTGGTGCGGAAGAGAAACTCCGAGGAAGATAGACAAACTGTCCAGAAAAGGGAATTGATAAACATATCTATTTTCCTCATGATCTATTAATTTTGCTAATGCAATTACTGCACCTACCATGGCAAAGGATACAAGTGATAATAACCAAGTGAAAAGATCAAAAGGAAAAATTACACTCAACCACCGTGGATAATAATCTGGTATGATTGTTGTCCACACAAGATCGTCAAAGTACCCCGACATGATAACTTCAAAATGGTCTGTAAGCGGGGTTGGAGGGTCAATAATAGTTCTCATCCTAAAACTTGCCTCAACGTTGTAAGATGTTAAATATTTTAAATCATGAAGAAATGTTTTGTTCCCTGATTCTGTAATGTATGAGAAGTGTTCATATGTAAAATTAAGGTGACGAGCGATCTCATCCATTAAATCTACTGTTGCCCCTCCTAAACTATATCTTTCTACACCTTCCTTATCAAAATATTTCTCCACTGTGACATACGGATCCCCCGCATGTGTAATAAATTTTAAAGAACAATTATGTAAATTTCTAATTTTGTTAGGAAATAAGTTGTCTCCAATCATCAATTTACCTTCAATACATTGATCCAAAACCTTAGGTTCTCCAACTGCCTTACAATGGGAGCTTGAGAAAGGAAAATATGTGTAAATGTACATATCTTTATCATTGCTTAAAACTGTTGAGTTACGCCTAGCTAAGATGATCACATTATACACCCTTTCTGTGTTTGTTACGGTAAATAAACTTTCAATATCTTTCTGTGTATAATAGCCATTTTCGAGTATAATAATAATTTTACTACCAACATTCCAGAACATTAGTTGTGTCATGTATTTCATTATATCTTCCGATAAATGAATATCATATAATAAGACTAAATATGCAATATTGTTGCGTTCAGTTCTCAAGATCAGGACAGAGTTCCTATGAAAGATGTTGCCATGAACGGAATACTGAATCCTCAAATACGCCCCCTCAAAACCATTTACTATATCATATGAGTAATCTTCGACTTCTTTCTCCTGAACAATTACTAAGGTTCTGATATTTCTGAAATTATTCTTGACAATGTTCCTGATACATTGCACAGTGAAGTCATTGTTTTGAATTTCCATCAACTTAGAAATTACACTTTGTTGAGAAACTATTAAAAGCCATAAGAAGCTAAATATGCGAAGCATGATGGTAATTATTTCTTCCGGGCCTGCAATGATAGGTAGAAAAATGTTGAACTTCAAATTCAAATATCAAGTTTAATAGTATTAAGTCATATATAATAAGATTCTTTTAGGATACAATCGGTTTTATTACCATGCATAAACGTATAACAATCACAGGCTAGCCCTGTGCACTTGAAGATAAATTTAGTTCCATATCTTATTGATACTAGTCTATTGGATCATTACTACATGGAACATAAGTAGCATTCTATTGTTCATGAAGAAACGTCGAAGGACATAACATCCTAGGGATAGTACGCAAAGAAACTGTGTTTTTTTGTACTTCCAGCAGAAAATTATTAATTTTTCGTATAGTAGGCACACATGAACTCTAGTGAAAACGAAGTTGGTACAATTTAATGCCATTGTTCTTTCGTTATCAGCTTTGAATCACGTTCTCATTTAAAAAACGTGACTAGGTGTATTTTATTATCTTTATACATATTATAAATACAGCAAGTATCGTATAGTTTATTTTTACTCTATGTATCTTCATGGTAAAAACATTCGTCATATTCTATTTCTGAAGTATGGTTTAATTTATCCTATATTTTATTAAATTTACTATTTCTATTGTTATATTCTAACTAACAAATATATGTAAAAATAAGAAAAATGCATTATAGAAATATAGTAATAACAAGAAATATTATGATCATATTATATAACAATACTTCTGTTCTACTGGCAACACAGTCTTGTCCTAGTATAAGACCTATAGTATAGCTCAACCTGAAGGACCAATGCTTGGACGTTAAACCATTAGGACCTAAAGAGCACGTATCACTTTATGTTGACTATTTTTACTTATTCATTGAAATCATTATCAAAGGCTTGGATTGTACTATAGAATTATTCGAAGCTATTCAGATCAAAAGTACGGTATTAGAAGATTAATTAAACACGAACACTCATATGTACCAAATTATATCTTTAAAAAGCTAAATTAGTAACACAATAAGCAAGTGATTCCTAATTACTTTAAAGTTGTGGACCCACTTTCTACATTTAAGGTAATCATTAACCCGAACATCTTTAAATGTTGGTATGACATAGGAAAGATAGTTGAGTGGTAGATTAGTAACTTTATCAATAAAAAATGGCATCCTTACTAATTATAAGCAAATGACATAAAGTATATTTTAGAATCTAGTGGTTATGAAAAATCATACTTCCTTTTGTTTCAGACAATTCTTCCCACATTTGATTCAAAATTGTAACTTTTAACCTTAAATCAGATTCAACGTCGGAGCGATTTTTATGTGTATATTTCAGGAAAGAAAACATTGAAAACGATATGCCCCACAAAACGGAAATAGGTATTTCAACACTTTTTCATTTATTTTCTTCACTCAGTAAATACCTTAATCTAAAACTACAAATAACATCAAAATATTGTGTTTCTCCACCTTAGACAAAGCTTTTTATTGTACGCACAACTATAAAAATGCATTACCATCTGCAATTCTTTCTTTCCAGCAAAAGTAGGCAACCAGAAAACAGGCTCATTCGGGTGGTTGACCAAACCTCAATTTTGTTACAAATAAATCAGTGGGCAAACTGCTAATAAGAGAAGAAAATGCATTGTTACAAATGGCGATTTTATTATCATTAAAGACATAAAATGTTACAAAATGATCTCACTTAATCAGTTCAAACAAGATGAATGGTAAGAATAGATATCAGAGGGAAGCAGTTTCTCTCGTTTATGAAAAACTTGTTAAAAGTTTCAAAATGAAAGGGTTTAAAAAAAAGGACTAACAGTACAAAAACAAACATCCACACGAAACTGAAAGAGAGACCAACACAGACTAAGGGACACAAGTGGCGTAGCAGACTTGCGGGCCTCCCATGCAAAATGAATAGGTGAGACCCTAGTTGTTCTGCCGGATAAAATTATCTGGTTGGGCCCGAGGCGCCATTGATACATTATTATGTAACTCTCACTGAAATATTCACTGGTTACTATAATCCTCCTCCCATAAAGTTAGTAAGCAAAAAACTTTTTCGCAGGCCATTAGTTCCGGTATACTTTCGTGTGCCGTATTCGTCCGACAGCACGAATAAATACCTTTAGTTGTAAGCCAACGGCTGGGAATAGAGTCATAAAGTCAATATTACAATGTTGGTCCCATCGGACCAATACGGCAGCCAATGTGTTAACCACTTGTAATAATAGTAATAATAATAATAATAATAATAATAATAATAATAATAATAATAATAATAATAATAATAATAATAATAATAATAATAATAATAATAATAATAATTATTATTATTATTATTATTATTATTATTATTATTATTATTGTTGTTGTTATTAAAAACTCATTTCCTTTTCAAAATCTCTGACTGTTCCTAAGAGCATGAATGCATTTAGCGGTCGCTTCTGCACTTTCTTCAATGAACAATCCCAAAGGCCAAAAGAAATGGAAATCTCCAAGAGAAAGCAACAAAAAAGCTTTCTTATGATAAATTCTAAGCCCTGGCATTTGACAGCTACTTTTTTTGGGGGAGCAAACAGAAATGTTTTGGCTGGCTAAAAAATTACTGTATACAATATTGCAAATTTGCAAGTGGATTTTCTTACATTGTAATTTCTGGTAATAAAAAATCTAATTTGAAGACATCATTGTAAAAATTAAATTCTATTACTTCATCTATCGCCAGACTGAGGAGTCATTATATCTCCCCTCCCCCGAAGATCGTAATCGAAAATTTATGGTATGGAATATAGTTGAATCACCAATCAAAATCTAAATCTGTTCTTCCATTTTCGTACCCACAGTTGAGGAGGAAGAGGGTGAACCCGAACAAACATTTTAAGCCAAAAAACTTTTTTGTTGCCCCCTCTGAAATTTCAGTCCCTTTTGTCCTTTGGGACCGCTCATTGAAAAAAGTGCACAAGTGCCCGGTATATGCATATATGCTCTTGAGAAGAGTCAGAGATTTTGAAAAGGAAACGAGTTATTATTATTATTATTATTATAACTAGTGGGTTTACAACTAGGGTCCTAACTCTTTTACTTGAACAGGAGGTCTGCAAATCTGGTTCGGCAATGGTTTCCCTTAGTTTGCGTTTGTCTGTCTTTCCGTTTCGTATGGATATTTGTTTTTGTGCTATTAGACTTTTAATTTAACCTTTACATTATGAAACCTTTTTTTCCTTTTTCACAAGATTTTTTAAAAAAGGAGTGAAGCTGCTTTAATCTGATGTCTATTTCTTACCATTTATCTTGTTGAAATGCTTAAGCAAGATCATTTTGTAACATTTTATGCTATCCACTGGCACCATTATAATGAAATCGTAATTCTTAAAAATGTATCTTCCTCTCTTATTAGCAGTTTGGCAAATTGATATATTTGTAACACAATTGAGGTTTTGTCCAACGCCTTCCTGATTCTCAGCCACCCCAACGACCCGTTTTTTTCCCTTTTGTCTACTATTGCAGGAAAGAGAGAATAGCAGGTGGTAATACAGTTTTTGAGTCGTGTGTGCATTTCTCGATACAAAACCATAGACTGTATTGCAGTCGAAGTTCAAAATGTTGAAACTAGATTCTTTCGTTCCTCAGATGTGCTCGGAAGGAAAGTCTATTTTCCCTCATTTTGTTACAGTGTAAGTATGTATTCTATAATAGAAATACATGAGGAGAATGGCTTCCAGTAAATATACATATGGCAAGTAGAAAAACAATTGTAATATGTGGTAAAAAAAAAAAGAGGACATTCAAAAGGTGGCATACTGGATGATGGCGTACATGGGACTATGAAGAGTGCACCATCACCATAGCAAATAGAGGAGACTAATAGTGAATTGCTCTTGGTCTAGTGAGTAACATAACATAACTGATAATGTTAATACGAGTTCGAATCCTGTCTAAAGAAGCTGTTTCTTCTTTCTTTATCTTTTAAGTTAGCTGCAATATTGAAAAAGAGCATTCATTATAAATACATTTCTGCTATGTAATACAGTACTCTAAAAAGAATGCATTAACTAAAATCACAATTTCTTCTCCTGTCTCTAACGGTTACTCTGGAGCATAAGATTTATATTTGATACTTGATGGGAGCTCATGTAGTTCGAATTCCACGTTAAGGGGTAGGTCCAGGTTTAATATAATCTTGGTGTTGAGAGGGCACTAAACCCAATACAACAGATAATAATGTTTACTTTTAAACAGATATCAATATTTTAAGATGTTCAAGAAACGAATTCTTTATTATTTAGCACAAAGAAAATAATTATGTATGAAAATAAATGGTAGATAATTATATCAACACTAAAATTACTGTCCATTCTGCGTACGAGAAGAATAAAGTGTTATAAATATTCTCCTTGTTCACCTGCACCATAGGTTGGTGGGCAACATGTAAATTTTAAAACTTCTCTCTCGCTTGGGAAAGCTGTTTTATACTTTGATAAGGTTTCTTCTTCGTAACTGCATCTAGATATTCTATCCTTGTTCTTCGTCGTCCTGGTTTTCCTTCTGCCTTTCCTTCTATGAGCACGGTGAACCATAGAACCGCCGAATAAGATAGCCAAGCATGTTGTTTCTTCTTTTTCCTATTATCTTCACGATCTGTCATCCTTCATTAGCTTCATTTAGTACGTCTTCATTCCTTTTCCTTTCGGTCCATGATATGCGCAGCATTCTGCGTCAACACCACACTTCAAATGCTTCCAGCTTGGATATTTTAGCTTTTCTCAATGGCCATGTCTCTGATCCATAAAGCGCCACGCTCCATACCGGTGTCTTAATAAATCGTTTACGAACGTTCAGCTACACATTTCTTGATGTTAATAGCCCTCTATTCCTATAGAGTGCTTGTTTAGCCTGCGCTATTCTGGAACTTACG
Source organism: Thermobia domestica (assembly GCF_964235325.1). Lineage (NCBI taxonomy): Eukaryota > Metazoa > Arthropoda > Insecta > Zygentoma > Lepismatidae > Thermobia > Thermobia domestica. The sequence continues at coordinate 83,054,797 of NC_137471.1, read as the reverse complement.
TCTTTTTCGCTTCTCCCGTCCGATGATATTAGACCTCCTAAATGGTGGAAAGTTTTAACGTCTTCCATTTTCTCTCCATTTAGCCATATGTTGGTCCTTTTCTATGCTGCTCTTGTGTACTTTATCACTATGAATTTTTTCTTATTTATCTTCCTTTTGCTTGTTTTCTCCACTTGGTCGTTCAAGTTTGAAAGTGCTTCCTGCATGTCCTCATCGTTCTTCGCTATCAATGCTATGTCATCAGCAAACCTTATTGTGCTGAAAACTTGACCATTTACTTTTACGCCTTTCTAGTTTTTCTCAAAGAATTCCTTCATAGCTCCTTCCATATAGACGTTGAACAGGAGAGGTGAACGTCCACATCCTTGCCTCACTCCTTTACTTATTCTTGCTTCCTTCTTATCTCTTTCTATAACAGCTGTCTGGTTCTTGCAAAGTGAGTATATTCTTCTTCTGTCTCTGTAATACACTTTCAGATTCTTCAACGCTCTGAATATGATGTTACAACCTACGTTGTCAAAAGCGTTCTCTATATCTACAAATGCTATCACAATTTGTTTGTTTATTCTGATGTGCTGTTCCATGTTCAACCGTAGACTAAGTATTGATTCCTTTGTTCCCCTTTTCTTCCTAAATCCAAACTGGTCCTTCGATAGCCGTTCTTCGATTTTCTCTTCTATTCGTTGTGCAATAATTTTGCACAGTATTTTTGATGCATGAGAAAGCAAACAGCGTTCTGTGTTCTTCGCATTTCCGTGCGCCTTTCATCTTCGGGATAGGGACCAATATGCTTTTCTCTAAGTCTCTTGGTATTTTTCCCGATATGTACATTTCGTTAATAAGATTAAATATATTTTTCTTTGTTGCTATTCCGAGATTCTTTATTACTTCCGTTAGAATTTGATCTATTACTGGGATTTTTACCTTGTTGCATTTTCTCCAAAGTATTGTCAAATTCGTACTGTAAAATTGATAGTCATAATTCATTTTCATCGATGTGAGTTCCTTCTCTATCTCTTCTTCGTTCACTCTGTTTTCTTTGTAGAGTTCTTCAATGTATTCCTACCATCTTCTTGTTATCTACGCCTCTTCCATTAGCTTTGTTCCGTCCTTGTTTATGATAATCTCTGTGCCTTTCTTTTCCTCACCAAACTGTTTTCTAACCTTTCTATATGCCATTTCTGTATTGCCTTTTACTATATTTTCCTCAATTTCTTTGAAAAAGTTGTTTATCCAGTTTTCTCTGGCCTTCTTTACTTCTCTGTTGATGTGATTTCTGCATCTCCTGTATTCCTCTTCTTTGCTTGGTATCTTGAACTGTTTCCTTTTCTGCATCATTTCCAATATTTCTGCTGTTATCCGGGGTTTATATTGGGTTCTCCTTTCTCTTTCTATGTGCTCATCGGCAACTTTTGTAATCCTAGCTTTCATGGCTTCCCATTTTGAGTTGATGTAATCACCTGCTAAATCTATCTTATACGTCTCTTTATCTGTCGCATTTGCAAATCCCTTTTTCATGTTTTCATCTCTTCGTAGCTTGATTGCGTTCCATCTTTTGTTTGATTCTACCACTCGTTCTCTCTTTAGTGGGAGTTCAAAACTAGATTATGCTCTGAGCCAACGTCTGCTCCTGGGTAACTCTTACTGTTCTTCACTTGATTTCTAAATGCTTTTCGAACCAGTATATAGCCTAGTTGGTATCTTTCTTTGTCTACTGGTCTTGTCCATGTGTATCTTCTTCTTAGCAGTTGCTCGTTACCGTCAGATTATGGGCTTTGCAGAACTCAACTAATCGTGCACCTCTCGCATTCCTTTCTCCTAGGCCAAAATTCCCAGTTACATTCTCTTCTTTGCCTTCGCCGACTACCGCGTTCCAGTCACCAATGATGATTAAATTGTCCTGGTCTTCAACTTTCATCAATACTTCTTCTATTTGCTCATAGGTTTCTTCTACTTCCTCATCTGTGTAGCTTGATGTAGGCATATATACTTGGATTATCATCATATTTCTCGGTTCGGTTGCTATCTTCAACATTACTATGCTTTCATTGCATCTCCAGCTGCTTATAACTTTTTGTCCTATCTTATTCAAGAAAAAACCGACTCCTGCTGTACCGTTTACAGCTCCTGAGTAAATCATTCTGAAATCCCCGCTCCACATGTCTCTTCCATTAGGCCACCTCAGTTCGCTGATTACCAGGATATCTATCTTCATGCATTCCATTTCTTTCTTCAGGCTTTCCAGATTTCCACACTCTAGCAGCTATCGCACATTCCAGGTTCCTATCCTCATGGGTTTGATGACGACCGAGGAGACCCTGCTGTGTTTCTCTCCATTGTCGGGGACAACCCTCTGTGAAACAGTAGTGTCGTATTCGCTAATATTACATTCTCCTATTTCTGTTTCCATGTTGTTTTCTAGGGACTGAGTAAAATGGTTGTGTCCCATTTCCTTCCACTTCGCAGTGAAACAGCCATAGAGGACACCATATCCCTGCCTGGTTTTATCCACATCTGAGCCTTGTTGATGTCAATCATCTTCAGCATCAGTGTGGTAATAATAGAGCTGGTACCCACTACCATACTATATCTCTTCCACTGGCTCCTATCCTAAATGAAACAAGAAATTTGAATACTGTAGAAATTGTTCTCATTTCTACCACTCAGATTAAGAATTTTCGAAAATGCTTAATGATTTTTTAATGAGCAGATTGTGTGCCCACACCAATAACTTAACTAAATTCCGATATTCAGCACTTTCTGAAGTACAAAGAGTGAAATTTGAATATTTTAGAAAAATCTTATTTTTCTTCTTTAAAAGCAGTTTCCAAAAACTCTAAAACGTGTAGTAGCTTAGCTTTCAAGTAAGAGGTTATATATCAATTTTCACACTTTCAATTTGAGCATCCTTATATTGGACATTTTCTGAAAACTGAAAACGAAATTTGGATATTATAGAAATGATTTGCTTCCTATCCTTAGAAGCGGAATTTTTAGAAACGCTGAAATCTTAGTTTTAAATAAGAATTTCTTTACTGTTTTCACGAATCTTTAAATTCAGCACTTTTAAACTAAGGAAGGCAAGTTTGGACTTAGAAATAACCCACTAAATTGCGGCTTTTCTGAATAGCTTAATCGCTTTGATTAAAATGCGTCGTAAGGGAGAATTATGTAGAACATATTAGGGATGGACAATTCCGAAATTTTTACTTTCCGGGATCCGGAGTGGAAAATAGGAAAATTCCACAATTCGGAAAAAAATTGAATTTTCGAACAATTCCGGAATTAGAAAAAAAGCGGATTTCGGAAAAATTTTGGATTTTTTCGAATTCTGAATTTTTTCGAGTTTCAGAATCTATCTAAATTTCAGAAATTTCCAACATCCATATTTTAAAAAATTCCGGAATTTTTCGAAAATCCAGAAAGTGAAATTTTCGATTCCGGAAAATCTTGACCATCCCTACAAATTGTAATATCGTTAGTCATCCCTGTAATTACGAGTTCTTGTGTTAGTGAGTTCGTAACGTGAATTATGATGTCTTTCTTAAATGTAACTGGACTTACCCAGTGCTTCCAGAAACTCCACTTCCAACGGAGAGAGAAGCGGCTATTTTGTATTTTTTCCGATATATAAATGATTTTGACTGTCTCTCTCACTATCACAGAAAAACGTTTAAGCTATTTCAGATGAATTTCGGAAAGTGGTTAGCATTTGACTTGAGCTCTGCTTTTATAATTCCACTTGAATTCAAAAAATGCATTATAAGGGGGATAAAGGAAGTTCAATTATACCTTTCAAATATTTCACATTAATCTATTCCCCTCATACACAGATCAGATATTTCAGATAGTCTTTCTATATTGTTCTCTGGTCAAGGATACGGGATGGAGAGGGTTGCAATTTTAGTTAGGCAATATGCATTCTCACAAGTACTACATTTCATAATCATGATATAGTTTATAATCTTTGCGTTACATTAAAAAGAATTTCCTAGATAAAACATTCTTCCAGGTGAATGACAAATATATCAATGATAGATTATTCATTTCTAAGTAGTTTTGTTTTCGTTCTAATAATAACAAGCAAATCATTCGGTGACAACTTTGGTTTCAAGTTCCATTATTTTGTTATATTTTATGCATTTTTATAGATATTACTAGTTTGCCTTTCTTGGCCTTTTTCTTTTTTCGTTACTTGTTTTGTTTCTGGTATGGATTTCAATTTCTTTTCTAAATACCAGGAGGTTAATATCCTTGCTCGTTACAATGCAGTTACTGCAAATATATCACATACAAGATCACAATTAAGTGAATGATTAAAAACTTACACTTATTAATCAAAACGAAAAATGTACTTGCACAAACTAATGCTATATCATTGGGCACATCAAAAAAGCTGTTGACAAGGGTCCAGATTTTTAGGAGACCAATACTACAATGGATTACTTGTATGTAGTATTCAAACGACGTATTACTACATCCGAAGAGACTAAATAACTGCAAATGGTACGCTATATGTAAAATATTATTGACAATATTTAGAAATGTCAATATTATTCAAATTAGCACCGCAATATTGACGAGTTGACGTACGATATTGAATAACATGTGGAGATGTTGAATTTCAGCCATCAATACTGTGATTTGGTGGAGAATATCGGTAATAATATTGAACTAAGTATGAATAGGTCAATATTATCGTTAATACCACTGGAAAATGGTGAAGGTTCTTTTCATGTCTTTGTTGTGTTCGTCAAGGATACATCTGGTGTCAGAGAGGATGTTTTTAATATGAATCTTCAGTGAAATTAAGAATGGGTCCTAGAGAAGCAACAGTTAATGGAGTGTATAAAATAGTCCTGTACGAAATTGACACAACCAGCATTGGAATTAAATGTGTAATATTCTCCAAGATCAAGTATTTCTGTAGGTATTATTATTATTATTATTATTATTATTATTATTATTATTATTATTATTATTATTATTATTATTATTATTATTATTATTATTTTCTTACAAATATATAGGCCTAATGCTTTTCCAAGAAGTTTAGGCATAAACATATGACCTTCCCAACGTATTTGAGCCTCTTTAGGTTGCTCTTGGCAAAACAAAATTTCTTTCCGTATGAACAACTAAACATTTCAGGAAAGACAAATGTGCGATTCTAACAATTACAAAATGATTGAGAAGCAAGACAGTTCATAAACTATTTTAACTGAAATTAAAGTGCTTTTTTTTAAAAAAAAGAAACTGGTTACTAAATAGAATCTCTTCCTTGTTTCTATATTTATAATCATTCGAAGAAGTTCTAGAGGAGGTAGAAGTTGTTTCTGCTAGGGATGGAAATTTTCATCCCCACAGGGTGCTGATATTTTGTCAGTGGGGAAATCCTTGATATCGCGCCGTGAGTTCATACACCAGGTACAACTAGGAGACTAGCTACTAATATTGATAATAATTAAAATAATTATCAGTTTATTATTAATATAATTACTATTTGATTGAGCGATCCATATTCACTGAAGTTTGTTGCTGTTTTATCCTATATTGTAGCACTGAAGTGGAAACAGTTGTTATTCTCATTATGTCCATTTTGATGCTTTGCACTAACTGTGTTAAAGAAAAAATATCGACAAATATTTTGAAAGTGTAGAGTCAGTACCAAAGACGGTAGTTCTGGATTATTAATAATATTGAGGCATTAATAATGTCAATGATATTGAACGTGTATTGTCTGCTGTAAGTACTGCTTCACTTATATTCTCACAAAAATGAAAGAACTAGTTGTTTTATGATCAAATAAAGAGCACAGAAGAAGTGTAACATATGGTCCTTATTCTACAACAATCATTTTTGTACTAAACAAGTAGAATTTTATTAAGAAAGTGTAGAAATCTGTATCAATTTACGATGATTTTGAGGCATTCGATCGCATGGGTGTGCCTCTAAGTACAGAGAACTCGAGCTATCCAACGGCTTTAATTAGACTCATCCGTCATATTGAACACGAGTAGTAAATTGCTCATCAGTAATTTGACATGTAGTTTATGAATATGTGACCTACAGACGTTCCTAATAGCCATTCATAGCAAATCGAATGCTAGACTTCCACTCTCAGAGCACATACGTATGTTGAAAGAACACTACCTTTTCACGAAAACGAAAGCAAATAGAATTTTTTATCGTTTATATATGACAAATTTTTCATAAACTTACCTAATTTTCCAGCCATACTAAAACTGAACTGTGAAAAAAGAACTTAGTTCACGTTAATAATATAGCCAAATTAAGTCTCTAGGTTTATTTCATTTTTTGATAACCCTATTCAGGAAAAAGTACTTTGAAAAATTATTTTCAAAAATATCATTTAAAATATTTGGGAGATATACTTAAAGTTCTTCAGTCACTTACAATGTATTTCAAAGGGAAATGCCAAAAATCCCAGGTCGATCCAAGTTTTAACTGTATCCAAAAATTCATTTTAAACGCTTCAGCTGTTTCCTCAGTCTGGCAATTTTTAATACTAAACGGGAAATTAACCTATGATCCAAATTGTCCACTTCTCCCATTAAAAACGAATTTTTCGAAACCACTGGGATACTCATTCAACTTATCTTTACTAATGAGTTTATATATACCGAGTTTCAAATGCTAAACCTGAAAAACAGTGAGATACCTTTTTGTCATACATTTAAACCCTACTAATCTCAGTTTAGTTTGACTGAGCTGAGATATTGCTGACTGACATATAACTAACATGATGAAAAGCCAACTTAAGTACAGACCTATGTTCAAAAACTAATTGAGAATAGTCCAGTCGTTTTACTGTGATGATAACACAGACAACACTGATTTCAATGTGGAGAAGAAACTTATGAAATCTACGCTTTCGCTCCTTAAATTGCTTTGTTGTGTTTTGCTAGAATTTCCTTTATCCGCAAGTCCATTATAGTTTCAATTTTTTAAAGGAATTATTCTTGTGTCACATTTACACATTAAAGCTAACAAGAATAGTTTTCAATGTTATATTATTTGTTTCCAGTCTGTTTGGAAAATGCAATCGAAAAAAGACAATATAATAAAGTAAAACCAAGATGTGCAGTGTGTAAAGTTTAATTTGTAAACACTATTGAATCAATAGAAAATATGTCACATGTTTCAAATATGACAAATAGTAAAAATATATATCATTGACATCCCTTGCTATACTCTAAGTAAGCGAGAACTGTAATTTCATAAAGAAGAATAAACAAAAAGGAACTAGAACATAAACACATATTTCAATAAGACCTATTTGCACTCTCCCTTTCTCTCTTTTAAGATGTGCATGATTCTTGAATCACATCTCTAGATGGAAAATTTTGAGCAAAGAGAATATTGATCGTTCACTTTCCGTGCAGCCATTATTTTATGCGAAAAAAATGTTATATGGTGTGGAATTGACCCAACTTTTCCAGTTGGAAGTCTACCACGATAACCATATTCAGCAGATTACCCAAAACTTTTTAACAAATTGTGTGATGTTTCTTTCTGAGACCCATAACAATGGATACTTCAGATCAATGAAGTTTTGAACTGCACTGGTAATCACTGTAGATGTTTGTCCTTTCCCAACCAACATTCGAAAATCATGTCCGCGATAGCTTCCTTCCACCTTCTTAAGGATTGCTCGTTTAGTGTGAGAAGTCATTCTCCGATTTTTTACGATCGCTTTGTAACAATACCGTTCCTTGAAAAAGTTTTGAACCTGTGCTCATTAGGTGTATTACTCACAAATCCATCACACTACCTTACCTGTACACTACCTTAGCAAGTAAAATGAGAAGTTAAATATTTCTAAGTTCAACCCTGATGTTTTGAATGTATCTGTAGTGTTCTTCTTGTAATGATATTTGCAAGAAAGTGCATGCCGAAATTCATCTATTCGATGACCTGAAGACACATTAGTGCCTACTAACAAACTAAATAACATACAATGCAAGAACAATTACAAAAATGATAACATATTATACAGTAATTTCGCAATGCATACTCCGCATTTATCAATATCAATAGTTTTTTTACTTTTCTTTATGAATTACAGTTCTCGATTACTTAGAGTATAGCAAGATATGTCAAAGATATATATATATATATATATATATATATATATATATATATATATATATATATATATATATATATATATGTGTGTGTGTGTGTGTGTGTGTGTTAACTATTTTCATATTTAAAACATATTGCATGTTTTCTATTGACGCAATAGTGTTCACAAATTAAACTTTACACACTGCATGCCTTGGTTTTCCTTTATTAGTTTGTCTTTTTTCGATTACACTTTCCAAACAGGCTTGAAACGAATAATATAACAACGAAAACTATTCTTGTTGGCTTTAATATATAAATAATATCACAGAAGAATCTTCTCAATAGAGGACTTTGTTCTTTCCCTTAAGGTCTTCTCGCTTTGAACTCCGTTCCCCACTAGAAGGCGATTGCAATAACCGTTTATCCACTGAGGAGCTCACCGTTGAGAGAACTATCAACTTCCGATATTTTCTTCCACCATCACGAATGTGAAGCGATTACTTATTTATTTTTCAAATATAAAGAGGTTGTTAAACCATATTGTGTGCATACAATTTAGAAATACTTTTTAAGCGTAACAGAAATTTAACTTAATCGAAATGGGGAATAGTTCTTACACACAACCTTTCAGAATCCTAAACTAATAGCTGTCTACAAACAAACATGATCATAATACAAAGCAATTTGTATAAAGCTACACGTCGTGTATTAACATCCGGTAGCACTTGTTTCATTATCTAACAAGAAATTGCCTTTATCTTATTACCAGAAGCTGAGGTATGAAAAATTGTTTTGGGCCTTATCTTTTTAGTGAATTTACAACCCTGCAAACCACTGAATATCTAAACAACTTTCGTTAAATACAAGTTGTTGTATTCACAGTTACACCCATTTGTCTCTACATGATAGGGTTAGTACTGGAATACAGACAAATTTAATGTATCATGATCACAATGTAAGACAGTTGTTCTTTCTCTACTCTATTGTAAAATTGTGATGTATAATATACGATCTATTCCAGGATACAGAACGAAATATCAATTTAACCAAAGTTGTTGTATTACTACATATCTCATTCCACCTCTGTTAATTGTGGTCGACCTCGTTGACGCGACATGTTAGTTTTATGTACCCTTGTCTTCTTTTAGTGACCTAGACAGTAACTATTCTGAATTATGTTACTGCGCATGCCTCGTAGATAAATATTTCTTCTGATGATAATAGTTTATGATTTGTCCAAGCACTCTTCTGTTTCTTATTCCCAGCCTGACCCTCTTATTAAATAATATGGAGAGCATGTAGGTCTAAATACCTCATGCATTACATAACTTGCAGGTATAACTACTACATGTAAGCCTGTTGTCGACTTACATCAAAGAAGGAACATGCGATCACAATATACAACCCCCTAAAGTGGTATCTATAATTGCTAACGATGTAGTGGCTGAGTGGACAAAGCACTGTCTTCTCGCGTCGGTCACCCGAGTTCGAATCTAACTTGACTTTTTTATACAATTGAATTAAGTATTGTTTCTTTTCGTTATAGGTAATCACTCTTTATTTTTCGTCGTCCTTCGCAGTTAAAGTAACTATTCCTTTTTTTTCTACGAATTGATGGATCTTCTGTTTGGTTCCAAATGAAACATGCGCAGATAGTGAAAGACGCTGTTGATAATGACAACAATAATAATAAATATTACTAGCTGACCCGTGCGTATATTTCGCACAATATAATTTTGTATTATCATGTGGAAATAAGTAAGAGAGGATGACGCTACCACATATTTTTTCGATGCGCATTATGGGTTCACAGTGTCCAACATTGGTCCCATCCCTCTATCACGTCCTTTTCTCTCGATATGAATTATCGACATTTTTCCTGTGGAGTTCTCTGCCGTGGCCCCATGACAATGCCCCTTCCTTATTATTTGCAACTTGTTTACATCTTAATAGAGTTGTGGGAGTCTGGTGCATACACATATTGTTTTCGATGGGCCCTAGAAGCGCATAGTGTGCAACGTTTCTTCCATCCCTCTATCACCTCCCGTTCTCTAGATATACAGTAAACTATTAATATTTTGCTTGTAAATGATATATGGCGTTTCAATCATTACTTTTCATGAAGAAGTGAAGAAGATATGGCATTGCCTCATAAAACACCTTTTACTACTACTATACATAGTAATTATTATTATTATTATTTTACTTATCACATATATTGCCAATCACTGTTTCCAGTGCAATGTGTTGCTGAAAACAAGTCAAGTAACAATCCTCGCCATTCAGGCTTTCGAATTAGAAACAATTGATTTCTAGTTCTCTGTATGAGGGGAACGTAATTTTATTATACTATTCTTTCAAATAAAACGTTTCACAAGCTACTGCATTTTCGACGTGTTACTTCACATTATCCCTAACAATTCAATAGGAAAATATTCCCCTCCCAAAACCCGAGCCTGACCGTAGTGACAGGACGCGAACCTTCTTTAAGTGATTAATTGGATCAGATATTTCAATAACAGGAAAAGTTCCTCGACACAAATATTTCAATACAAGAGGAAAAGTCACTCAAACATTGTGAATACCCTCTTATGGGCCAAATTTGGTTCTTTTGGAACTTTTTGAGAGTTCGACATATATATATATAATGTTTTTTGTGAATGACATATCTGCCGTAAATTTCAGCGGATTGAGACCATTCTTGACGCAAACATTAATTGTTGAAATATTTTTGATGAGTTCGTTAGCAATAATAATCAGATGAATATGTTCAATATGGCAACCGGTCGAACTCTCAAAAAGTTCCAAAAGAACCAAATTTGGCCCATAAGAGGGTATTCACAATGTTTGAGTGACTTTTCCTCTTGTATTGAAATATTTGTGTCGAGGAACTTTTCCTGTTATTGAAATATCTGATCCAATTAATCACTTAAAGAAGGTTCGCGTCCTGTCACTACGGTCAGGCTCGGGTTTTGGGAGGGGAATATTTTCCTATTGAATTGTTAGGGATAATGTGAAGTAACACGTCGAAAATGCAGTAGCTTGTGAAACGTTTTATTTGAAAGAATAGTATAATAAAATTACGTTCCCCTCATACAGAGAACTAGAAATCAATTGTTTCTAATTCGAAAGCCTGAATGGCGAGGATTGTTACTTGACTTGTTTTCAGCAACACATTGCACTGGAAACAGTGATTGGCAATATATGTGATAAGTAAAATAATAATAATAATAATTACTATGTATAGTAGTAGTAAAAGGTGTTTTATGAGGCAATGCCATATCTTCTTCACTTCTTCATGAAAAGTAATGATTGAAACGCCATATATCATTTACAAGCAAAATATTAATAGTTTACTGTATATCTAGAGAACGGGAGGTGATAGAGGGATGGAAGAAACGTTGCACACTATGCGCTTCTAGGGCCCATCGAAAACAATATGTGTATGCACCAGACTCCCACAACTCTATTAAGATGTAAACAAGTTGCAAATAATAAGGAAGGGGCATTGTCATGGGGCCACGGCAGAGAACTCCACAGGAAAAATGTCGATAATTCATATCGAGAGAAAAGGACGTGATAGAGGGATGGGACCAATGTTGGACACTGTGAACCCATAATGCGCATCGAAAAAATATGTGGTAGCGTCATCCTCTCTTACTTATTTCCACATGATAATACAAAATTATATTGTGCGAAATATACGCACGGGTCAGCTAGTAATATTTATTATTATTGTTGTCATTATCAACAGCGTCTTTCACTATCTGCGCATGTTTCATTTGGAACCAAACAGAAGATCCATCAATTCGTAGAAAAAAAAGGAATAGTTACTTTAACTGCGAAGGACGACGAAAAATAAAGAGTGATTACCTATAACGAAAAGAAACAATACTTAATTCAATTGTATAAAAAAGTCAAGTTAGATTCGAACTCGGGTGACCGACGCGAGAAGACAGTGCTTTGTCCACTCAGCCACTACATCGTTAGCAATTATAGATACCACTTTAGGGGGTTGTATATTGTGATCGCATGTTCCTTCTTTGATGTAAGTCGACAACAGGCTTACATGTAGTAGTTATACCTGCAAGTTATGTAATGCATGAGGTATTTAGACCTACATGCTCTCCATATTATTTAATAAGAGGGTCAGGCTGGGAATAAGAAACAGAAGAGTGCTTGGACAAATCATAAACTATTATCATCAGAAGAAATATTTATCTACGAGGCATGCGCAGTAACATAATTCAGAATAGTTACTGTCTAGGTCACTAAAAGAAGACAAGGGTACATAAAACTAACATGTCGCGTCAACGAGGTCGACCACAATTAACAGAGGTGGAATGAGATATGTAGTAATACAACAACTTTGGTTAAATTGATATTTCGTTCTGTATCCTGGAATAGATCGTATATTATACATCACAATTTTACAATAGAGTAGAGAAAGAACAACTGTCTTACATTGTGATCATGATACATTAAATTTGTCTGTATTCCAGTACTAACCCTATCATGTAGAGACAAATGGGTGTAACTGTGAATACAACAACTTGTATTTAACGAAAGTTGTTTAGATATTCAGTGGTTTGCAGGGTTGTAAATTCACTAAAAAGATAAGGCCCAAAACAATTTTTCATACCTCAGCTTCTGGTAATAAGATAAAGGCAATTTCTTGTTAGATAATGAAACAAGTGCTACCGGATGTTAATACACGACGTGTAGCTTTATACAAATTGCTTTGTATTATGATCATGTTTGTTTGTAGACAGCTATTAGTTTAGGATTCTGAAAGGTTGTGTGTAAGAACTATTCCCCATTTCGATTAAGTTAAATTTCTGTTACGCTTAAAAAGTATTTCTAAATTGTATGCACACAATATGGTTTAACAACCTCTTTATATTTGAAAAATAAATAAGTAATCGCTTCACATTCGTGATGGTGGAAGAAAATATCGGAAGTTGATAGTTCTCTCAACGGTGAGCTCCTCAGTGGATAAACGGTTATTGCAATCGCCTTCTAGTGGGGAACGGAGTTCAAAGCGAGAAGACCTTAAGGGAAAGAACAAAGTCCTCTATTGAGAAGATTCTTCTGTGATATTATTTATATATTAAAGCCAACAAGAATAGTTTTCGTTGTTATATTATTCGTTTCAAGCCTGTTTGGAAAGTGTAATCGAAAAAAGACAAACTAATAAAGGAAAACCAAGGCATGCAGTGTGTAAAGTTTAATTTGTGAACACTATTGCGTCAATAGAAAACATGCAATATGTTTTAAATATGAAAATAGTTAACACACACACACACACACACACACATATATATATATATATATATATATATATATATATATATATATATATATATATATATATATATATATATATATATCTTTGACATATCTTGCTATACTCTAAGTAATCGAGAACTGTAATTCATAAAGAAAAGTAAAAAAACTATTGATATTGATAAATGCGGAGTATGCATTGCGAAATTACTGTATAATATGTTATCATTTTTGTAATTGTTCTTGCATTGTATGTTATTTAGTTTGTTAGTAGGCACTAATGTGTCTTCAGGTCATCGAATAGATGAATTTCGGCATGCACTTTCTTGCAAATATCATTACAAGAAGAACACTACAGATACATTCAAAACATCAGGGTTGAACTTAGAAATATTTAACTTCTCATTTTACTTGCTAAGGTAGTGTACAGGTAAGGTAGTGTGATGGATTTGTGAGTAATACACCTAATGAGCACAGGTTCAAAACTTTTTCAAGGAACGGTATTGTTACAAAGCGATCGTAAAAAATCGGAGAATGACTTCTCACACTAAACGAGCAATCCTTAAGAAGGTGGAAGGAAGCTATCGCGGACATGATTTTCGAATGTTGGTTGGGAAAGGACAAACATCTACAGTGATTACCAGTGCAGTTCAAAACTTCATTGATCTGAAGTATCCATTGTTATGGGTCTCAGAAAGAAACATCACACAATTTGTTAAAAAGTTTTGGGTAATCTGCTGAATATGGTTATCGTGGTAGACTTCCAACTGGAAAAGTTGGGTCAATTCCACACCATATAACATTTTTTTCGCATAAAATAATGGCTGCACGGAAAGTGAACGATCAATATTCTCTTTGCTCAAAATTTTCCATCTAGAGATGTGATTCAAGAATCATGCACATCTTAAAAGAGAGAAAGGGAGAGTGCAAATAGGTCTTATTGAAATATGTGTTTATGTTCTAGTTCCTTTTTGTTTATTCTTCTTTATGAAATTACAGTTCATAAAGTCTTACATTACAGTCTGTCTTAACTTGGAGCATTCTTTTACATATGGAAAGATTCGTTTACGTATCTAAATGTTCCATCACGTATGGAGAGCTAAATGACAAACAAATATGCGCTGACATTAATACAAAGTTTCGAGATATTGTATCATTAAATATTTCAATCAATGTTGCTTTTTTTCTACACTTGGTAAAAAAAGCAACAAGTCTTATAATATTTAAAAGAAGAAAAACACATCTGCAAACTTTTTCCCGATTGCAAAGGCTGGCTTGGAGGTTCGAACCTGGTTTACTATTTCCCGAAGATACCCGAAGTTGGACTTTGAAAATTTTTGCCTCAAAACACCAATAAAGAATGCGCTCAACCTTTTTGAGACAAGGTGTACGTATAAAACGTTTTCGTAATGCACATTTAATTTCTTAAAGTACGATATAATGATTAGTATTATGTTCCTTAAACATTTCACATGTGGATTATATAAAATTTCGAACCTAAATCAGTATGTACGTTTTTACAGGAAATTTATTTCTTAAATATTTTTCGTACCCAAAACCTATTTTTTAAACGTCGGTATGCTAGATGTCGCTACTCTTTCAGACTAATTCCTCATTCCAATTATATAAGTGAGTGGATATAAAACCCAACACTAGAAGTGCTCCAATGTCTGATCCTACGGGCTGATGCACCTATTTCCTATGCATGCAACTCTTCCTGTTGCAGTCCTGCCCTGTCTCGGTGATATAATATTCTTGCGTTTTACTAACCATCTACCACAAGATTGTATTAATCTGCACTGATAAAAAAACCATTAGGCCCTACTTATACGAACAGTTTACAACTAGCTTACTGTTCATAGCGCGCTTCCTTCGTCGTTATCCCTGTGCTCCTACTGCAGTCCTTTCTTAACTCGTTAGATAGTGATATTGTGTTTAGTAACCACCTAGTACAATTTCGTTTCAACACATACTAATAAGAAAAGATAATTTATACAAATAGTTAAAAATTCCATGCATGTTCAATATCGCTGACACGCTCCCTCGATATAATTTTCAAGCCCTGCCCGACTCCTGCCCTTACTCGGTTATATACTATTCTTGCCTTTTACTAAGTATCTACCACAAATTAATTCTAGGGCGTAAGAAAAAATAATTTTAACTCTCAATTTACAACTCCTTCAATCAAACAATCGATCACACGATTCTCCTTCTGGTTCTTCCTGCCATCACTCGATTAGATAACAATCTTGTCTTTTACTATCCGTGTAGCACAAGTTGGCTTTTGCGAGTATTTACAAGAAAAACTAATTTAACTGACAATTTCCAATTTCATGCATGCTCACGCGCTCCCTGAATATCACTTTCAACCACTTCGTTGCTTTCCATATGAATATGTATACCAATGCAAAAGATAACCAATAAGGACGTGTTACTACCTACTTTTACTACTAATGTATGTAATTAGTACCTCTTGTATAACTGAATCTGTGTTGTATTTTTTTCAATGTAACAATAAGCTAGATGTCACTACGTTTAAGATTGTTTCGTCAATACTATTAAAACAACTGAGTGCATATCAAAACCAAAAGTACAAGCGCTGCAATGTCTTACTCCACTCTCTTCCGTATGAAGGCAACCCCTCTTGCCGCACCACAACCCTCACTCGTTAGATAGCATTTTTCTTTTAATGACCTACTCCACATGTTTGTTTCAATGTGTAAAGTTATTAGCATCGAAACTAGATTTAAATTTCGTACCCATTTTGCAACATGTTTATATATTATTAATCAGTAATCATACACCAAAGGTCATATTAGTGCACAAGATCTAATGTCTCCGTATAGCGATTACTTCAATATACGCAAGTATTCGGAGCGTAGCGATTTTCATACACATCTTCTCCACCGCGGGATGATTTAGACTAAATATGATTTTACTTCTCATATAACTATAGAATACTATGTACCCTCAGTCATTAACGCGACATTTAATTGGAAGTTAGAAATTCCGATACTTACATTTTTTGCAACAATGTTCCAGAAACAGAATGCAAATAATTCACCCAGTTTTATCCACACATTGCAAGTCTAACTACTCATAATGCACAATAATTCAATAAAATAGTGCTTTGAAGGGAATATAATGAGATAAAAGTATAATGTATTCAAATATCCGATTTCAACCATAATTTTCATAAATATTATTGTAAGGTACGGTTGAATACTCTTTTCTGGGTTTGATTAACACACAAATTTCAAAGCTTGCAAGTATACTTTTCACTAAGCATAAGGGTGATTTTTCATTATAAAATACATAAGTTTAATTCTTATTCGCTAAGACTTTATGAGAAGGCATACCTCTCCCAAGGATCATCAACCCAAACCTTATGGTTCTAAAATATTCGAAGACACGTTAGATTTTAGTTTTAAGTATATCAATTAAGGTTATCTATATTCAACTTAACCAATCATGTCTTCTTAATTTTAAATTGACTACCTAACTTTCTAACAAAACATTATTTCAATCAAGTATTAATAATACTTTTCCAGAATAATATTACATCTGTTAACTTGCATTAAGATTATTACTTAATAGTGTATAGTGCAAATAAAGGACAACATCGAAACACAAATCCAGAAATAGCTGTTAAACGGAGAAAAAAAGTAAATATTGTCGAAGTGGGTACATAAAATTCAAATGTGAACAAATGCGCCAACAACCAAACGCTTACCAAACAACGATTTCGGTGTATTGGTTATGGCGCTAGATTACAAATCCGAGGAACGTCAGTTCGAATGCACTGCAAGCAGTTTTTTATTTTTCTTAATAAAGCATAGAGCATCCAAAGTACGCACGTGTAGGATTCAAAAAAATGCAAGGTAAATGGAATTTTTGATTTATTTAATAATTTGTCAACAGTTACAAAACGCTTTGGTTACATCAAATTACATAAGTTACATAAATTTACCAAAAATAAAAAATAAGAAATTATCTACTAAAAAAAATTTTAAAATGTTTGCTAACTGTTTTATTATTTCAAGTTGTGTTTGTCTCTTATTATCCACAGAAAATAAAAAAAAATAAAAAATAATATTGTTTTTAAATTTTAATTTATTTATATATTAAATATTAAAAATATTAGGAAAATCCAATATCTCTACAATATATATATATATATATATATATATATATATATATATATATATATATATATATATATATATATATGTATATATATATATATATTGACAGATAGACACAGAAGGAGAGAAACTTTCGGGGACCTTAGGAAGTTTTTTTCTCAGAGGGTGATGATCCGCAGACGTGCGTAAAATTTTTATCATTTCTGACATGATGTCCTGTGCAATAGACACAGTTCTGAAGACATTTGCTTATTTTAGAGACTCACATGTTCGGAATTCGAGAACATTTCTTTTTTCTGATAACCGCCCTCTGATACCTACCCCTGATTAGAGGTGCTTCTTTTTCATGGTTTCAGTTCTCTAATAATTGTCACTTGTGTTTTTACCACGTTTTCACTTAACATAGTAAACGGTCATACGCTCTCTTTTACCAACTCTCATGTGCTCTATGCTTTATTAAGAAAAATAAAAAACTGCTTGCAGTGCATTCGAACTGACGTTCCTCGGATTTGTAATCTAGCGCCATAACCAATACACCGAAATCGTTGTTTGGTAAGCGTTTGGTTGTTGGCGCATTTGTTCACATTTGAATTTTATGTACCCACTTCGACAATATTTACTTTTTTTCTCCGTTTAACAGCTATTTCTGGATTT
Source organism: Thermobia domestica (assembly GCF_964235325.1). Taxonomy (NCBI): domain Eukaryota; kingdom Metazoa; phylum Arthropoda; class Insecta; order Zygentoma; family Lepismatidae; genus Thermobia; species Thermobia domestica. The sequence continues at coordinate 83,036,621 of NC_137471.1, read as the reverse complement.
GTGTTTCGATGTTGTCCTTTATTTGCACTATACACTATTAAGTAATAATCTTAATGCAAGTTAACAGATGTAATATTATTCTGGAAAAGTATTATTAATACTTGATTGAAATAATGTTTTGTTAGAAAGTTAGGTAGTCAATTTAAAATTAAGAAGACATGATTGGTTAAGTTGAATATAGATAACCTTAATTGATATACTTAAAACTAAAATCTAACGTGTCTTCGAATATTTTAGAACCATAAGGTTTGGGTTGATGATCCTTGGGAGAGGTATGCCTTCTCATAAAGTCTTAGCGAATAAGAATTAAACTTATGTATTTTATAATGAAAAATCACCCTTATGCTTAGTGAAAAGTATACTTGCAAGCTTTGAAATTTGTGTGTTAATCAAACCCAGAAAAGAGTATTCAACCGTACCTTACAATAATATTTATGAAAATTATGGTTGAAATCGGATATTTGAATACATTATACTTTTATCTCATTATATTCCCTTCAAAGCACTATTTTATTGAATTATTGTGCATTATGAGTAGTTAGACTTGCAATGTGTGGATAAAACTGGGTGAATTATTTGCATTCTGTTTCTGGAACATTGTTGCAAAAAATGTAAGTATCGGAATTTCTAACTTCCAATTAAATGTCGCGTTAATGACTGAGGGTACATAGTATTCTATAGTTATATGAGAAGTAAAATCATATTTAGTCTAAATCATCCCGCGGTGGAGAAGATGTGTATGAAAATCGCTACGCTCCGAATACTTGCGTATATTGAAGTAATCGCTATACGGAGACATTAGATCTTGTGCACTAATATGACCTTTGGTGTATGATTACTGATTAATAATATATAAACATGTTGCAAAATGGGTACGAAATTTAAATCTAGTTTCGATGCTAATAACTTTACACATTGAAACAAACATGTGGAGTAGGTCATTAAAAGAAAAATGCTATCTAACGAGTGAGGGTTGTGGTGCGGCAAGAGGGGTTGCCTTCATACGGAAGAGAGTGGAGTAAGACATTGCAGCGCTTGTACTTTTGGTTTTGATATGCACTCAGTTGTTTTAATAGTATTGACGAAACAATCTTAAACGTAGTGACATCTAGCTTATTGTTACATTGAAAAAAATACAACACAGATTCAGTTATACAAGAGGTACTAATTACATACATTAGTAGTAAAAGTAGGTAGTAACACGTCCTTATTGGTTATCTTTTGCATTGGTATACATATTCATATGGAAAGCAACGAAGTGGTTGAAAGTGATATTCAGGGAGCGCGTGAGCATGCATGAAATTGGAAATTGTCAGTTAAATTAGTTTTTCTTGTAAATACTCGCAAAAGCCAACTTGTGCTACACGGATAGTAAAAGACAAGATTGTTATCTAATCGAGTGATGGCAGGAAGAACCAGAAGGAGAATCGTGTGATCGATTGTTTGATTGAAGGAGTTGTAAATTGAGAGTTAAAATTATTTTTTCTTACGCCCTAGAATTAATTTGTGGTAGATACTTAGTAAAAGGCAAGAATAGTATATAACCGAGTAAGGGCAGGAGTCGGGCAGGGCTTGAAAATTATATCGAGGGAGCGTGTCAGCGATATTGAACATGCATGGAATTTTTAACTATTTGTATAAATTATCTTTTCTTATTAGTATGTGTTGAAACGAAATTGTACTAGGTGGTTACTAAACACAATATCACTATCTAACGAGTTAAGAAAGGACTGCAGTAGGAGCACAGGGATAACGACGAAGGAAGCGCGCTATGAACAGTAAGCTAGTTGTAAACTGTTCGTATAAGTAGGGCCTAATGGTTTTTTATCAGTGCAGATTAATACAATCTTGTGGTAGATGGTTAGTAAAACGCAAGAATATTATATCACCGAGACAGGGCAGGACTGCAACAGGAAGAGTTGCATGCATAGGAAATAGGTGCATCAGCCCGTAGGATCAGACATTGGAGCACTTCTAGTGTTGGGTTTTATATCCACTCACTTATATAATTGGAATGAGGAATTAGTCTGAAAGAGTAGCGACATCTAGCATACCGACGTTTAAAAAATAGGTTTTGGGTACGAAAAATATTTAAGAAATAAATTTCCTGTAAAAACGTACATACTGATTTAGGTTCGAAATTTTATATAATCCACATGTGAAATGTTTAAGGAACATAATACTAATCATTATATCGTACTTTAAGAAATTAAATGTGCATTACGAAAACGTTTTATACGTACACCTTGTCTCAAAAAGGTTGAGCGCATTCTTTATTGGTGTTTTGAGGCAAAAATTTTCAAAGTCCAACTTCGGGTATCTTCGGGAAATAGTAAACCAGGTTCGAACCTCCAAGCCAGCCTTTGCAATCGGGAAAAAGTTTGCAGATGTGTTTTTCTTCTTTTAAATATTATAAGACTTGTTGCTTTTTTTACCAAGTGTAGAAAAAAAGCAACATTGATTGAAATATTTAATGATACAATATCTCGAAACTTTGTATTAATGTCAGCGCATATTTGTTTGTCATTTAGCTCTCCATACGTGATGGAACATTTAGATACGTAAACGAATCTTTCCATATGTAAAAGAATGCTCCAAGTTAAGACAGAATATAATTATCACCTGAGTACTAAAATAAAAGTCAAAGTAGAACAGAAACAGCGTTTGAAGTGGATATGAATGTCATAATTATCTTGAGAATATTTATACATCGCTAAAAGTACCTTAGCAGAAGTCCTTGTGGTAGCTCACTGGTAAGTTGTCGGACCTTAAATCATAAGGTTATGAGTTCGAATCCCATCTGGGTCAATGCATTTTTAAAAATTATATTTTCCGCAATGCATGAAAAATTATATAAAATAATTACATTAAAATACATCAGTTGTATATATATAACATAATCATTGCAGAACATAGTAATTATTATGTTTAAAATATAAAATCTGAGATAATTTTCACAGTAGGTCGGTATTATATATGAGAATGTTAAATGCAAGTTAGGAAAATCGTTTAATAGCAATAAATAAATTATGTAGTGTATTAATTTGCAGCTATTTGTCATACAGATGTAACTTCTCAATATTCTCAATACAGCATATCACTTACATTCGTGAAATACAGTATATTCCTACAGATATAGAAAGTGTGTAAACAGAGTATCCAAAGTCGGATCCTGCTTCAAGACACATAACTTTTCCCGATCCCCTTAACGTCACGGGAAGAAACACAAATTCTCTTTAGAACGGAATATCGTTACTTAGAGTCTCATTCGAATACGTTGAATATGCTTTTGTATATTCATTTCTCTCTCTCTCTTTCGCTTTGTTTATGTGTTGCGGAATATCCCAAGTTGAATACAACATTTGCAAAGTATATGACCATCAGTGTCATGGAATACCGGAAATTGAAAGTTGTGTTTCTTCAGGTTGGATTTGCGTGTTCATGTTAGCTCACTGGTAGAGTACGGGCTTGTTAATGAGGTCGTCTTGAGTTCAAAGCCTGCAGAGAATTATCTTTTTTTTAATAGTAGAATTGCACAGAAATCGGATTCAAGGAGTGGTTTCCTTCTAGAAATATTTTCAGAAGCGTTTAGGTAGCCCTGAAAAGGGCTGTTTTCGGGAGTTAAGGCGGGGACATTAATATTGTGTCCAATACCCTTCTGAATTTATTGCACGCCCCATTCTTCTGGGCATGGAATCTATTAAATGGGTGACAAATTTATCTCCTTCCCCTACCTCCAGCTATGCTTCGGAAACAAGATGCCACAGGTCATCCTGGGTTCTTGGTGGATCTGCCTCAGGCCAACTATCCCTTAGAGTACGCTTCACTTCTGCCCACATATTTTCTATGAGATTGAGGTCTGCTCCACGAGGCGGCCAGTCAATTAAATCAATCTCAGGCTGCCCTGCGAACCATTCCTGAACCACACGGGAAGTATGTATTGGCAACTGGTCTTGCTGGAACTGAATTACACCATCAGGCTGAAACACTCGTACAGATGGCACCATGATATTACTCATAATATCTAAGTACTGAGCACTGTCCAGGTGTCCTTCAATTCTGTGAAGCTGTTCTGCTCCGCGCCTGAAAATCCAACCCCAACATGAAATAGATACATGACCACTGCGATTTCAAGCAGCAACACATCCAGGGTCATATCGGGTGCCTCTCGGGCGATACACAAAACGGCTTCCCTCATTTGATGTTGTGAATATGGATTCATCTGAGAAAACTACGTGTTCCCAATTGCGACCCACATTCGCCTGTGCAAACGCGAGATGGTACATTTTGTGGTCGTCTGAGAGTTTTTCCTTCACGGTAGCAACACAGCCACGTAAGCCAGCAAGACGAAGCCTTCGCAGAACTGTATGCTTACTACCAGGAAAAAGGGAAGCTTCCCTTAGCTGTCTAGACGTCCTTAGTGGGTCTAACCGGGCTTCGTTTACTAATCTCGCATCTTCGGCTTCGGTTGACACATGCGGACAACCAGAAGATCGTAAATTACCAGTTTGACGTGTAGGACCATATTTCCAAATCCATCGCCTTCCTGTAGAGGCCGGGACACCTACTCGCCTGCTAGCTGCAGTTGCAGAATAGCCTTCCAACTTCCATAAAGTAATTACTGCTGTACGTCTATCCATAGTTACCAATGTTCTGAGCTGTGAACAGGAAGCAATAGGTAAAAGCTAGTACCTGACGTGTGGTTGGTTAATTGCACGACACGCCTATTGTGGGGAACGACTTGGTCAACGACTCGCGAAAGAAATCTGAAAATGGTGCGCCGTAATAATAATATTAATAACAGTTTTTATAAAGGAGTATTAATACATACGAAATGCTGTTTAAAGAATGAATTGTTATACTGACTTTACACGTATAAATACATATACCATATACCAAACAGATTGAGCGATATGATGATAGCTGTATTGAGACGAACACTTTCGAAGTCCAACTTCGGGTATCTTCTGAAAACAGTAAACTAAAGCTGCTGGTTCGAACCTCCAAGCCAAACTTAGCACTCGGGAAAAATGTACAGATATGTTTTTCCTTCTGTTAAATATAATAAGACATGTTGAAATGGTATTAAGTGTACAAAAAAGTAACATTGATTGAAATACTTAATGATACAATATTTCGAAACTATGTATTTACACTTTCGTTTCGTCATTGTGATTTCCATACGAAAAAAAAATAATTTACGTATGAGCTCAGTTATATTTCAGAAGCAGCTTCCGAAAAGCGGTCATGTTAGCTCAGTGGTACACCCCCGAGCGTTTAAATCGTGAGTTCGATACCCGTTCAGGTGAGATTCTTTTATGATATTCTACTTTCCTCAATGCATGAAAATTATGTAAAATAGTTACATTACAATTCATCAATTGTATATATCAGTTGAATATATATATTCATATCATTTCACGATATAAGCAATTCTTATCTTTAAAGTATAACATTTAAGGTATTGACAGAACGTCGGTATGTTATATGTGAATATTAAATAGAAATTAAGAAAATCGTGTAATAGCAATAAATAAGTTATGTAATGTATTTATTTGCAGCTATTTTCATACGCAGGTAACTTCTCAATATTCGCATTACAGCATTTAGGTAGAGCATATCGAAAATCGGATCGTGGTTCAAGACAAAAAAACTAGCTAGCCCCAAACTGTCACGTAAGAAATTCACGAATCGCAAAAGTAAAGTGAAGAGATTGAGAGCGGTAATACCTTAATCGCTCTCTCTCAACTCTATCTTATCTGCATTTATACATATAAAAGTGTATGTATGTATGTTCCAACATAACTCATGAATGCCTAGAGCAAGGTTTCTCAACCTGGGAGTCGTGGCCCCTAGGAGGTCGCGAAGATAAGCGGAAGAGATAAATATAGTTAGAATCTAATACCGGAAATTATTTTGAATTTTGTTCTGATAGGCATACTTTTATTTTTTATACATACTGTAAAGAACAATAAAAAATAAGTCTATTGAACATTGTCAAAGGGTGCAGAGTTGTTTAAAAATGAATTTAAATGAAAGAGGTATGATATGATACTAATGAGAACTGTATATAGAAATACTAGAAAAATACACATGGAACAAAACCTGCACATTGAAATGCAATTAAAATTGAAACCTAATGAGATACCTAAGCATGGTGTAATTTTACTAGTGCAGCAATGCCCGGTTCAATCTTCGTGACGAACATTATGAAGCCACTTTCAGCTGATAAGCGATTTCTTGTCTTTGTTTTAATGTTTACCATGAAAAAAAAACTTTCGCACAAGTACGATGTAGCAAATGGAATTATTACTTTTAAAGCAGCAGATACCAGACCAGGATATTCTTCTGTCCTCATCAGGCAGAACTTGTCCAAGTCTTCGTTACAGAAAACCAGTTGCAAAGACTTGTAGCATGATCATTCTATTATTTGGTCAAGAAGTTGTGGGCTTAGATCAGATACGTTAATGGCCTCTTCAATGAAGGAGTTTCACATCCATCTTGAACCAGCACCTTCGTCGTTGGGAATATAGATAGTACAGTTACTGTATCCACTGTCAATGCCGGGCGCCGAAAAAAGGGGGCACAAATTTCGGAGGAAGTGTGTTACTCATGTTAGGAAAGGGATGCACGCGAGACAAGACGAGACGAGAAATGGAAAAGTCTCGTCTCGTCTCGCAACCTCAAGCGTTGGTCTCGTCTCGCGTAAGGTCTCGTCTCGCAAATGTGAAGTCTCGTCTCGCGTCTCGCATAAAATTTTGAGTCTCATCTCGCGTCTCGCGCGAGACTTTCTCGCATGGTCTCGCTGTCTCGCATATATTCTAGGTCAAAATTTTGCAATGTGTTATTCTATGAATGATGATGTGATATTCTGTCCGAAGGCAGGTATTTGACCTAAAAGTCCCTTGGCAAGGTGAATGGTGGTTTGCCATTGCTCTCCATGGGATGAATGTTCATAACATCCTAAGGAGACGGAACCTAGAGTTCAACATGGTATCCGAACTTGTGTCCCCTCCGCTCCAAATTAAAAGAAAAGTTGTGCTGGAATTTGATCGCTGGACCATTAATTTTCGTCAAATTAATAGCATAATACCTGGGTTGTGTCCTTAGTAATGACATGAAATGCGAACGTGAAATAAAAGCAAGGATGGGAATGGCGAAAGAAGCCTTTAAAAGAAAGAAAAGTCTGTTTTGTGGGACCTTGAAAAAAGAGTTGAGAAAAAGACTCATAAAATGCTTCGTGTGGAGTGTTGTATTGTATGGGGCGGAAACGTGGACATTACGTAAAGGTGACGAAAATCGACTGGAAGCCTTAGAAATGTGGGTGTGGAGAAGAATGGAAATAATTAGTTGGGTCGAGCGGAAAACGAATGAGAGAGTGTTAGAAATGGTGGGTGAGAAAAGAACACTTTTAGATATTATTAGGAAGAGGAAGAGAAACTGGTTGGGACATTGCGTAAGAAGAGATTGTATGATGAGGGACGTACTAGAGGGTATGGTGGCGGGAAAGAGAGGGAAAGGGCGAAAGAGACTACAATTAATGGATGATATTAAAACAGAAAGATCATACGCGAAGACGAAAAAATTAGCGGAGGACCGTGGAGCATGGAAGCTTCTCAGCTGCAGCAAGTGACCTGCCAATAAAGGCAGAATACCTATCATGATGATGATGAATAGCATAATTTACAGCAAAACCAGCATAAATTGTTGCTGGATCCAACATTGTTTTCCAGCTTAGAGGTGTCCAGCAATATTTGGCTCTTCTAAAATATCGTCGCCACTGTCAACATTTACACGTTTTGGTCGTTTCCTTGAAGGGTGATTTTCCAGTATAAAGATGTTTTTATACCACCAAAAGTGCTTGTACACAACAAAAGAACTCCTTACAACACAATACGACCGAATTCTTTTGGTTCGTTCGCGCTTGTAGCAATGTTGGATTATCGCATTTTATCAACTTTCGCTTTCAACTTATACTGCCAGATCTAGAAAATAACATTACTGACAGATATAGGGCCATTCCTACCATCTCCCACGAAACCTATAGGGACATCATGCCAAACCAGTATTTGAATTAAACTTCCGAACTAGACGGGGATGTTTTTGATAAATATATAGAAAAAAATACTTATTCCATGTAAAAATATAATGTTATTTCTGCGAACCGGGCCGGGGATAAACTTTGGCGAGAGGGGATTTCCCCACCATCCTTCAACATTAATCGCTAGTAGTAATGTGAAAAAGACAGAAACAACAGAAATATCATATTTCGCAGCAATAGGGAAATATTCAAGATACAGCACAGGTCTTATTCGCTTTTCAGACCAAAAATAGAAGTTCATGTATTCGTGCGCGCCCGCGTTTATGTGTTTGTGTCGCAAAATAAAGTCCTAAATCGATGCTGTAATAAATTTCCAATTTACAAAGCTTTACTTTTTTAGAAACTAAAGAAGGCTTTAATTCTGAAAATTAACCTTGATTAATAATAAATCTCATAAAATGTCTATTGCCCCAATCACTTTTTTGTTCCTGAAGGCATTAACGCTCAACTTAGAAAACTCAATAAATGTAAAATTACTAAATATACAATTAAATGTAATTCATAAATGTTGCGAGACGGCGAGAAGTCTCGCGAGACTTCTCGTGCGAGACTTAACCGAGTCTCGTCTAGCGTCTCGTCTCGCGTCTCGCATAAAATTTTCACTGTCGTCTCGTGTCTCGTATCGCAAATGCGAGACGAGACGCGAGACGAGACGAGACTTCTCGCGTCTCGCGTGCATCTCTATAGAAAAGTGCATGTGCACATGTATAAAATAAAAGGAAAAACGTAATAAAATGTGCTCAAAATCAAGAAAAGGCAGGGTTTACTTTTGAATTTTTTTTTTCACTCAAATGTACGGAGACATCGTCGTATACTCTCGCCCCGAGCGCTGATTTTCCATGTCACGGCACTGTTCACTATAAACAAGAAATGGATTCTACTATTATAGAAATAGGTATGTTAAAAATCCCACACAAGCTTATTATAAAACACAAATTATAAAAGGGTCGCTGGCAAGAGGATGTGATAAAAGGGGATCGTGATAGGAATTAGATTGAGAACCACTGGCCTAGAGTAATTTTAACCAAATTTCTTATAGTCTGAAAAAGAGTGCTGTCGGGTTACCTATGGTGAATGGGAGGGGGATACATATAAAAGATTGCTAGAAAATGATCGGTATTAGTGTCGAATTCATAGTTTTCGGGGTCGCTTAGATAAATAGTGTGACTTTCGATTTCGCTTAACTCCGATTAAGCTCTCATTAGTAGGGATGGGCACGAGCGACTTTTCTTTGAAACTCGACTCGACTCAAAACAGACATCTTTAAGGTCTACTCTAGGACTCGGCGCGAAAAATATCCTCCAACTCGACTCGGATTAGAGTCGAGTCAAACTAAAACGAGCCAAATCCTGTGTGTAGTCCTACCTAGACAATACATAGACAATATAATTATTCTATCATCAATTAAAGTACTATTACTACAAATAATAATAATAATAATAATAATAATAATAATAATAATAATAATAATAATTATTATTATTATTATTATTATTATTATTATTATTACTATTACAACACCGTGTATAAACATGAACGATAGATGGTTAGTAAAGGAATACTAAAAGCTAGTTGACTGCCGACGTCGGTAGTCATGACGTCTACAAGGCAAAGACATCGTTCTTTACCCTAAGCTGTAAGCGTCGGTGGACTACAGATGGTCAACTATTGACCTCTCGCCAAAAATTGGTGGCCCCGCAGCGACAATCCGCGGTGGCCCCAGTTCCATTTTGAAAACTTTACTACCAGCGGTAGAGACGCGATGAAACGACAACGAACCACAAAATTACTCTCCCAAAATATGTTAAAATGCCTATATGTTTGATTTGTTTATATTTAGGTGAGACAAAAAAACACAAAACAAATACCCCGGGGTGGACGCGAACTATCAATATTACGATTACTAGGCACGTGTTCTTCTGATTTCCCCACGGAAACGATCATAAAAAGTTTGCTTGTTGATGGATAAATCATTGACGTCTTAATTTAGCCAATCAGACAAACCCCTACATCTCGAGTTCTAGGAGGTGATACCGTGAACCGTTTCAGATTTATTGCTTTCTGGTGGGGTACTATCTATGTGCAAAATTTGAGCATAATAGCCGACATGCATCTTCGGTGCCTCTTCTCTTTAGTACAATTTTAACCAGAGATGGAGTGGGTCAATGAAAATTTGATTCACGACCCACCATGATCCAGTATCACACACCACCCAAATGACCCATTGGCCCACTCTGACCCATCATCCATCGTGATCCACTGTGACCCACCACCAACTATGAACCACTCTGAACCATTGCGACCAACTCCGACCCATCGTCATCAACTCTGACCCATGATCCACGTCCTCTTCTCCGTTGACTAAAGAGGCTACACTTGTAATAAAACAAGACTGTGAAATTATCACTTATCGGAGTTTGAATTTCTACCGTCAATGGCTCAAGCACCTCTCTGTTACTATACTGGTGGATCTGACCTCTACGATATATTATGGCAAAGTGTTTCTCAACTTCCGAATTAAAATTAATTGAAATTTATCATATATAATTATTTCTTTGTTGCCTTACAGACACATTTCAGTAGAACATAGGATGAAATTTGAAAGTCTCAAATCAAAGAAAAGTAGACCAACGTAAAAAAAGAAAGAAAAACTAATTTTCTATATCATTAAGCACCTGGAGTGCCACTCTTTATCTAATCCACCTCGAAAATTATGGATTCGACACTAATGTCGGTCTTTATATATATATATATATATATATATATATATATATATATATATATATATATATATATATATATAATTTTGATGTCAGCCCCTTTCATTTCTCCTAGGAGAGCAAACGAATACTGCCACCGTTAGGACTAAATTTGGTCTTAAATGACATTAAAATTTCTACCAATTAATTTAGCGACCAGTGTTGCATTTAAAAGCTCGGCGCCCCTACGCACTTTTGCTCTCGGCGCCCCCAATAACTACATATTTCTCCGCCCCTTCATCCCTAACTTAAAAATAAAACTTAATTCGAATATGCTTAATTAGTGAATTTATTACATTTAAATACCACTCACTACATGCTACAGCTAGAACTACGTAACAAAAAATAACAAATGTGAAACGTGTTCTGAATTATTTTTAGATTTCTTACGCTATTAATATACATATTAGAACAGTAAAAGAGAATTGTTCATGAAATAGTATATTTGCTCTTGATTTTTAACTTTTTCATACGGAAAAAATTAAAATATTATTCAAGTTTTAAACTTTGCACTCTGCAAATATATTGCCCTCTAGGCAATGGGACTAATGTGAAATGTGGACTAATGTGGACTAATGGGAAATGCGGCACTGTTAGCGCCGCTGAAAACTTACGATTCGATTCTAATATCGGTTGATTTCGATATTTTTATGTTGCTACGTAACCACCCTGGGTGCTAATGGGAACTTAATTGGACTTGAATTGAAAGTAGAGCTATTCACCTAAGCGATCACGAAGCTATGGAATCGATACTAATATCGACCGGTTTCTAAAATAGCATTTTTGATATGTATCCCGACAGTACTCTTTTCCGGACTGTAAGAAATATAGTTATAATTGCGCTAGATATATCAGAATTATGTTGAAATACACACATACATCCACTTTTATATTCTGTATAAATAGAGAGCGAGCGAGCGAGCGAGGGAGAGAGAGCGACTAAAGGCATCACCACTTCCACATTGCAAAAGCATATATCAGGAATTGAATTGAAAATCTATGTAAAGACTTTCTGCTGTGGCGTGCTTCATAAGGACAATTCCAGTCTGCTCACGTGACCTTTGGGGTTCATGAATTTCTTGCGAGCGTTGCGACTTTGGATTCTCTGTTTAAACCCTCGGTTTATGCATCGAATAAGTTTTCAAGAACATAAATGATATGCTGTATTATGAATGTTGAGAATTACCCTCTATATGACAAATAGCTGCAAATAAATACACTATATGATTTATTTATTGCTAGTGAACGAGTTTCTTAACTTGTATTTAACATTCTCATATATATAATACAGACCTACTGTGAACACCTACCTATTTCAGATGTTATATTTTAAACATAATAATTACTACATTCTGCAATGATTATGTTATATATATACAACTGATGTATTTAATGTCATTATTTTATATAATTTTTCATGCATTTCTGAAAATATAATTTTTAAAAGAGCATTGACCCAGATGGGATTCGAACTCACAACCTTATGATTTGAAATCCGACAGCTTACCAGTGAGCTAACACACACTACTAAGGTACTTCTACTTCTACTAAGGTACTTTTAGCGATGTATAACGGTTCTCAAGAAAATTATGACATTCATACCCATTAGAAAGGCTATTTTTATTCTACTTTGACTATTATTTTAGTACTCAGGCGATTATTATGTTCTATGTCTTAACTTTGAGCATTCTTTTACATATGGAAAGATTCGTTTACATATCTAAATGTTCCATTACGTATGGAGAGCTAAATGACAAACAAAATTGTGCTGACATTAATACAATGATTCGAAATATTGTATCATTAAGTATTTCAATCAATGTTGCTTTTTTCAACACTTGATAACAAGTCTTATTATATTTGAAAGAAGAAAAACACATCTGCAAACTTTTTCCCGATTGCAAAGGCTGGCTTGGAGGTTCGAACCTGGTTTACTATTTCCCGAAGATACCCGAAGTTGGACTTTGAAAATTTTTGCCTCAAAACACCAATAAAGAATGCGCTCAACCTTTTTGAGACAAGGTGTACTTTAAAAGAATAAATATTGTTATTTTACAATAAGAAATAGATCGTTATAGTGTATTGACGTTCTTGGTTAAATTGTACATAATTATAATTATTCTTATTATAGAAGTATTAAAATGGCATTTGCACAACTAAATGATTCAAATGAAAGTCGAATATAAATACATTATATGCAAATCAAAATAAGTGTAAGAAAAATAACTTTAAATTTAGTGTAGGAAATTCTGTTCGTGTAAGCAAATATATACATAAGTTAGAAAAAAGATATTTACCAAAATGGTCTCAACAAATATTTATTGTTAATAAAGTATTAAATTAAATTCCATAACATTTAAATTAAAAGATTGGAATAGTGAAGAAATTAAAGGAATATTTGATGCTGAAAAATTGCAAAAGGTTATTTTAAATTCAAAGCAAAATTAAGACGTACTAAATGCAAAAGGGTGTGATATCTGTAAAATGGTTAGTCAATCACTCAAGTATGAACTTATGAAAAGTAAATTTAAATTAAATTAACAAACAAAAATACCAGACTCATACACTATTGGTCAAGATGGGAGATATTCATCTTACGTAGAAGACACTAACTGCCCATTTTCTTATCTTTCTCCTTCTCCCTCCACAAATCATGCAGTTTGATATTCGCAGCTAAGAAGGCAAGCGAAGAACATAGAAATGAGCGAGTGATAAAATGAATATCAAATGAAGATGTCCTTTCAGCTCTACCTACTTCCTCACTTTACTTCCTACTACTTCAAACAGGCTTATTTAGATACAAAGATATGCTACGTTTCATATTTTTAAAATTAGCCTAATAACAGAAAACCTTATGCGAGTCCCGCCGCACTGATTTACCTATAGGAGTGTTTCCAAACCGGTTAAGTGAAGACATATTGATGTGTTGCGCAGTCCCAAAAGGTTGTCGCGAAATTTTAGAATTTAAAAAGCATAAAGCATTTAATAATAACTAAAAGTTAAATATAGACTATACATGTAATGCCCTCAGAAGAAGGAGCAATGCTCAGTACTGCATAGAGTCGATACCGCATAGAAACTTATAGCATAACACTATTAGAGTTTAAATAATTAATTATAAAAATCAAACAAATGCGTCGCAATGTCGTGGAAGTTGAGTAAAGAGTATCAATCAAGAAAGGTTGGAAACCACTGGTCTGTATCACCAATCGGCGAACTAGTTCAGTTCCACGAAATTCACGCTACACCTCCAATATTGGTATACACTTAGCAAACTTTGGAAAGCGAAACGTCCTTATTTATTCTGTCGAAGTATTATCACAAACTATTTGCCGGGAAACCGACAATGTAGAAATCTAGTGGTAACGTTCCGAGTAAGTGTAGATTTTCTAGTTGATTTGATAGATTATAAAGATTTCATAAATACACCAGTATAAGCTTAATTGAAAACCATATCACCACCTTGTAATATTTTGATTTTGGTTAAATGACATGACCACCAATGCCAAGCCTGTGTAAAATAAACTCTAATTAGAATTATATCTATATCTATATCTATCTATCTATCTATCTATCTATCTATCTATCTATCTATCTATCTATCTATCTATCTATCTATATATATATATATATATATATATAGATAGATAGATAGATAGATAGATAGATAGATAGATATAGATATAGTAGATTATACTCCTATATTGGCCATCACCAAAGATAAGGAAGAAAATGTTCTATTTAACAACATAGAGATATTAAATTGTTAAACATGTGCTTGTATTTTCAGATAAAACGTTAACAAGATCGTTCTTTACCAAAGCCTTCATCGAAAGAAATATTGCCTGATTCGGTCAAAAGTCTCAACACACTTGATCCATGATAGCCAGTGAATGATGAGCGTGAAATTTAGAAGGGTAAGGACTGTGGTGTCTTCGTTGACAACAATGTGATTCGGAGCTTCAAGAAGAATTTTCTTTCAAGATAGAGATTAACTGATTTAGAGTAGCGAATTCGTTGTTAATGGATTCTCAAACCCTATAATTGCATTGTGCCAAATGTTAAATGCTGTAACTATAGGATCATAGATTTTTGTCGCTTAACGACAGAAACCCTAATCGGACTGCCTGATCCATAACCATCAGCTACTTTTGTGCACTTTGCATTGTAGTGATGTGCTTCAACGTATAGATGTTGCACTACATGGGATTCATTTCCTCACTTGTGATGGAAAACGAAAAATCGCTTATAACACATCAGTTTAGTTATGACTGTTGTTTCGTGTAATACGTCTTCCACATCGAAGTCCAAAACGCTGTTGATTATTGGCACCAATTTTTCTTTTTTTTACCTCATTGACTAACATTTGGAAGCATTCTTTTCTAACTAATTCTTTTCTTGTTCAAAAGAATAGCGGCTTTAAAGTTTCAACTTTTCTGATTTTGTCTGTACAATCAGTTAAACATTGTTTCCTTTTAAAAACGCATTTGCTTTAAAAATAAATTTAGTAATATTGAAATTAAATTAAATTATTAAGTATTCGAAACCATGCAAACCATGTATTTAATTTTTACAAAAGCAAAGAAGATCCAAACAGATTTTTCTGATGAAATAAATAAAATAAAGATATTAAAATTCCTGTTCGTTTCGATTGATCGGATTCCTCCTATCAATCAGTGGGCTAGAAAAAGAAAAATGATGCAGGTATTCAACCTCCTTAAGACAAATAATTTTATGTTTATTATTTTTCAAAGAAATGGAAAGCGTATTTTGTGGTTGAATCCTTTTGAATTAAGTTAAATTTAAGTATAGTTTTAACAGTATAATCAATTATAATATTTTATAGTTAGGAATACCTTATTATAATAAAATATAGAGAAATGATTGTTCTCCTTGAAAGCAAGCTTACTATTCGCACAGATAATACAGAGTATGTTATGAATGTCTTCGAACTGCGACTCAGCAAAGTTCTATTTTTTCCTCGTCCTTTGGACAAATACTGATGTCTAATGAAACTAAAACTTACATCAGCGTTCATATTATTTGGTTACGAAACATACACTATGTTGAAACTACTTGAAGGGTTTTAACAGCAAGCAATTTCGACATGAAAAACAACGAACTTCCACTTTAGAGAAGCATTTACTTTACGACACGTTAGTGAAATTATCCACGTAACTATCTTAGAACCATTTAGCATATAATTTCATAATCATTCAAATTATAGTTAATGGCGTTTTAAATTATAATTATAATAGAACGTACTTTGTAAGACATCACCACAAATATTATGTGTAAAATGAGGTTACACATAACACGTTTCATTTTTCTGAAACGATGGATGGACTATAATCATGCTGCCTAATGTTCTTGTGACCAATCGAGACGGTAATGTTTACTAACAATTACACTAAATTTCAAAATAACAGGTTTACTCTATAATGTTTTGTAAAGTGTTTTGTTTTTTCTCATAAATGGTTATTATGTAAATGGTCTTGTATGCTATTTTCTGGGTGATATATTATCTATCTAGTAATAAGTATCTTCTAAAGTACTCATTATTAGGGATGTAAGAACATGACTTCCTTTCACATCTTTTACCCGAACAAACAGATACTTGTTCGCGAAATTTACAACCCGCTAAGCACATCTTCATATGTAATAAAAATATTTTTCATCATTATTATTTATTTTTAGAATTTCAAAACCCGTATACGATTGACAAAGAGATTTTCATTTAATCATAGAATAAGAAATGCATGGTGCTAACATGAAGTGAAAGAAGACAATTAAATTAATTGAATTAAATGCAAATTTCAGTGTTATAGAATATTAGTTCAATCATTATAGGTACAAAATGAAAAACACTTACAACGAGAAATATCTTAAAATATAACTTTAAGATTGTAAAGACACCTAAATTATGTTCGTAGCTGGTAAAATTATAGAGCTGGGCATATAAAGTCACTTTTAGTTTAACAAGCAATTCCTTTGTTGCTCCAACAGCGGCACACAAGATGCAAAACAGGCTATCATATTAAACTTTATTACTGCAATATTAAAACTAAATCATGCTGGGGTGTATTTAATAATATGACGTTTTCTAGGGAAATTCGAACAAAATTATAATAACCAAAGAAAATTCACCCCAAAAATCCCTGTTAGATTTTCCATAATAAATGACTCATTTCATATGTATGTGTTATTAATGAAATATTTGTCTATAAAATAACAAAATCTCATGAATCCCAATTCCGAAACTCACCTCAAAAGTCAACTATCCCTGTGGACTCTGGTGGACGCGGTTTATCTATAATTATGGAAATATTAATAGAATATTTATTTACGAAATATGTCAAATCGATTGAGTCGTTTTTGAAAAAAAAAGTATTTTTGCGAAGAAGCTCGCCATCAATATTAAACTACTCTTTTTGAATATTTTTAAGGAGTAATTTATACAAAAAATTAGAGAATTATTAAAAAATATATTTATTTATGAAATAAGAAGAAAGTCACTTGTGTCCTTGTTGCAAAATATCACAAAAGGGGCCCCAACGGCAAACTACCCCTCGTATTGTTTGTCGAAATAAATGGGATTTACCATATTATTAGGTTATTAATATTTTTTTTACATTGCTAGCAAAAGCTAGCTATCTCTGAGAAGCTTACGCCCTCTTTTAGGGAAATGATGTTAAGAGACAGAGGAGTATAAGGTTTGTGGTTGGTCTAAGTGATTTAAGAGACTTTATTCATAGTAGTAAGACATTTAAGGAACTTTTCGCTCCTTAACATTAGGTTTAAAGGTACACATAAATATATAGACACAAAAGAATAACATATATAGCTGTTATGAACATCAAAGTAGAAATATGAGAATAACAATAATAACAATAAATGACAAACATTATATAAACAATACGGGATATATAAATATGAGGAAAGCATAAAGTGATTGTTCGTGGTATTATAGCATAATAATTAATGATGGTGAGTGATGAGATGAGGTGCAAGCACAGGACAACACATAGGAAAATATTAGCAGACAGATGGCTAGGCTATGATGAGAGACCTAATGGACCCAGGTTAGTATGAGGAATTTACTGTGCGTGAAATGATGGAAAAATGAGTGGTAAATGAGCATGAGTGACGTAATCATTTAGCAAGAACAGGGAGGGGTCATCGGGAGGAAGCGTGTAATGATATAATGTAAACAGAAGAGATAAGGGAGTGTGAAAATACCGGGTAGGTGTGGGATGTAGTGCTATGTTGTGCATAGTCTCGAAAAGTAAAGGATGTTGGGTTTGAAAACGGCGACGTATGTATGATAACCGAAGAGTTTCGAGGTAGTACTGCAAGGCAGGAAAAGTAATGCGCTGATAGAGTTCCTGTGTTGGACTAGGTAATTTGATACGATAAGCTATGCGGAAGCCGTGACGTTCAAGGATAAGAAGTTTGTTATAGAATTTTTCTGATGCAGCAATCCAAGCTGTGAAATCATATGTTAGAGTAGGGCGGAGAAAGACTTTATAAGTGGTTAAGACTATATGGGCTTGTAGACCTCATGTCGTTCCTGCGAGACGTTTAAGCAAATTCAGGCGATTGTAAGCTTTAGTTAAGATTGTTTTAAGGTGGTGCGTCCAGGTAAGATGTTTGTCATGCGTGATGCCTAAGTAGGTGACTGTGTTAGTAGCTAGCAATGGAACGTCGTCCACATAGAGAGAAAGACAACTTGGATTTCGGCGGACTTTGGTAGTTTTCTTTGGCGGAATAAAGAGGATGGCTTGAGTTTTAGTAGCATCTATGGTAAGTTTCCAATGTCGACATCAAAGGCAGAAGTCAGTGATGGCTGTTTGTAAGACGTTGTTGATATGCTGGATAGATGTTCCTAGAGCAAGAAATGCGGTGTCATCTGCATACTGGAAAGAATAGACTTTATCTGGAAGACGTGGCATATCAGCAACGAACAGGATGTATAATAGAGGTAAAAGTGCGGATCCTTGTGGAACGCCTGAGAGTAAGAAGATCGGGTGAGACAGATGTTCGTTTTTGGCAACATAAGTGAGACGCCCAGAGAGAAAGTTAAAGATAATCCTTATGTATGCTATAGGAAGTCGGAGCCTGAACAGTTTGTGAATAAGTCCGAGATGCCACACCTTATCGAAAGCTTCTCGAGATCGAATAACACCAGATATGATGGTTTCACTCTGTTATAGTGTGTAGTGATAAGGCTTGTGAGTCGTAAAAGTTGATCGTTTATCGAGAAAGAAGGGCGAAAACCTGCTTGAGTGAGAGGTATGACGTTTCTGCTATTTAGATAAATATGAAGAAGTTTAACGAGGATGCGTTCGAGGATTTTACTGAATGTGCTTGTGAGCTGGATCGGTCTGTACGAAGAGATCTCTTGAGGAGGCTTACGTGGTTTTGGGAACATAAGTGTCTTTGATGTTTTCCAGGACAGAGGGAAGTAACCTGTACGTAGTATGAACGTGAAGATATTGGCGATAAGGATGAGTAGTGTAGGTGGACACTCCCTGATCTGGCGATAAGTCACGTTATCAAGGCGAGGCACTGTGTTTCGTTTATATTGATGGTATCGGTGATCTCTTGTACAGTGATAGGTGCAGTGACAGGTTAATTGATAGAGAGTTCATGTAGATGATTAGGTTGTAAAAGTGGAGAAGTGTCGGCTCTATCAGCAATATGGGGTGTATTTACAGGTGGTGGTGGAGTGAAGATGCTCTGCAGATGATCTGCGAATGCATTTGCTTTCTCCGTATCAGTGTGAGCAGCGGAGTTGCCGATCAGAATGGGGTATGGAGTTTTTGTAAGCTTTCCGCATCATAAAGCATTAAACTTTTTCCAGTATTTGGTAGGTGGCTGGTGGTAGACAGATTACTACAGATTTTAACACAACATCGAAGTTTATAGGCTTGAATGTAGTTGTGCACAGTTCTCTGTAGCTGATGATGATGGCGTAAAGCTTCAGGATTTCTAGTACGAATGTAGTCTCGATGAAGTTGGCGAGAACGTGAGATCATGGTCAGATAATGTGGGAGCAAGCGAGGTTGATAGGGAATATTTTACTGGTAGGTATATAAAGAGTGCTCGCTTCCTGTATAGTATGTGTGACCGTATTGACAGTGGTGTAGAGATCGTCTTCCGTAGTGGGGGATGAAAGGTGCTCGGTGTGGTGAGTGAGGTAAGACCGATAAGAGACCCAGTTATCTTTGTCAAAACGATAGGAGGTCCGGGAAGGCATTTGGAAGCGAGGGGATGCAGAAGAGTTGAGATTTATGGTGAGTTTAATAGGAGCATGATCACTACCTAGAGTATCAAGTACTGCAATGGAGCTATGAGTTAGGAGATTGCTAGATGTGATAACGATGTCTGGTGTTGTGTTAGACTCTGGGCGCGTAGGTTTGGGCAGATGATGGATGGTGCCAGTGGTGTTTGTGGTGATAAAAGCTTCAAAGTTAGTACGATCGTGTTGGGAACGACTGTGCATATTGAAATCTGCCATGATAATATAGTGCCGATATGTGTTGGAAATATGCTGTACAAGTTGTAATGGGAGAGGATGGCCAGGCCGGATGTAGATTGTAGCTAGGGTGATGATAAGAAATTTAAAATACACAGTGACAATGATGTGTTCCGGTAGAGCCGTAATTGAACAATTGTGTTGGCGATAAGGTAAATGAGGAGAGAAACCAACTGCTACTCCCCCATTAGCTCGCTGTGCTGGCAGGACATTGTCTGCGCGTAATATGGTATAGCCTGGTAGGCGACATGGAGTTGATTTTGTGAGGAATGTTTCATTGAGTAGAAAAACTGTAATATGTTCCTCGAGGAGCAGGGCTTCAAACAGGAGTTTGTTTTTCGAAAACGATCGGATGTTTAAAAAGAGAAAGTTTAGGGCCATGATGAAGTAGAAATAAACCGGTTTGATTAGTTGGAGATGCATGAAAATGGACTGTGTTCCCAGAATATGTTGCCTGAAATGAATATGAAAGGTTGCTTTGGCTGCAAGGGTGATTTGCTGCAAGATATGTGGCCGTATAAAAGGGTGGATGTTTTGCAGTGCAAGAGTAAGAAAGGTAAGCATTTGAGTTACTGTGACTGGAGTGTCGACTGTGGGCAGGGTGGTGGGAACATTGGATGTTGTACGTAGCGGTACGACCAATTCAGGGTGCTGCGGCGACGGTTCCGGTTTTGCTTTACATTTATAACTGTAGGTAGGATGGCTGTCAGGACATGTAGAACATTGTGCTGGCTGATGTAAATTTGTGCATAATCTGGTAGAGTGTGGTCTTGCACAGTAACCGGATTTGAACTCGTTTTTGCACTCAGTTGTACTATGAGTATTGTAGGCCTGACAGCGTTCGCAGCAAACTGGAAGCGGTGCCATTGAACGTGAGGGTTCGACTCTATGTTTGTGATTGTAGATGAGAGCCCCATGAGCAAGCAAATCGTCTATTGTATCTCGATGGGGTGTAAGAATGTGAACCATGAAGGTGGGCCCACGGTCGTTTCGGCTTCTAAGTGCCTTAGAGATGGTGTATACTTCAAATTTGAGTTCTTCAAGAACTTCCTCGTCTGTGTAAGACGGGTCTACGCCGCGGATAACAACAAAGAGAAGAGCTGGCCTCCGAGGTGGAGGGGGTTGCTTGCGCGTTGAAGGTGTGACATGGGTGATCTCTGCTTGTGCCCCAAAAATATCTATAGGGACTTTGTTGCGGATAGTCTTGTAGAGATCAGGATCTGTTGTTTTTAGAATGTATCCATTTCTGGTGTGCACAATTTTCTTGATGGAAGCACGTGGCAGATATTTTCTCAGCTGAAGAGTAACGAATTTCTCATTGGAGAACTTAGTATCGTAATTGCGGAGGAGGATAGAAAATGATGTCTGAACAGGTGAAGAAGCAGAAACTGTTGGAGCGCCTGTATCCATAGGATCAGTATCAGAATGCTCAGTATGTTGCTTTTTCTTTGGTGGTGAATCCTGTACACGGGCAGCATAACTTGGCTTGGATTGAGGCGACCTGGATCGAACTGAGGTGGAAGACTCGATAGATGCTCCAGATGTCTGAGAATCTCGGCGTTGGCGGGAGCCTGAAGAGCTGGGTTGTGATTTTGACAGACCCTTCCGTTGCCCCACCTTGGTGGGACAAACGGAAGGTCCATCAACCACAGAAGGTAGATTTTGATGTCGACCAATATTTCGTTTTCCAGGTTTCGTGCCATGATCCGCCATATTGAGGTCTATCCGGTGGGACAATGCCCAGATAACAAAAGCAATACGTTAGTGTGTGCGTATATGATGAGATGAAGAGTAATGATATGATAACAAGGTCGGACTACCCGTTTGGATAGTAGTCCAGGTAAGACAGTTCCCCTATTGATGCAGTGACACCGTACACCCTTGGCTGAGATAAGTCTGATGAACAGTGTCCTGTAAAAACGCGGGAAAAAACCCAGGAACAGGAGTAGAAAG
Source organism: Thermobia domestica (assembly GCF_964235325.1). Classification (NCBI taxonomy): domain Eukaryota; kingdom Metazoa; phylum Arthropoda; class Insecta; order Zygentoma; family Lepismatidae; genus Thermobia; species Thermobia domestica. The sequence goes on along the minus strand of NC_137471.1, from coordinate 83,014,270 downwards.
GTTTTTTCAAAAATCGTCACCGTTCTAAGTAGGTGGCGCTTCAGAGGCAAACATCTGGAAAAGTATGGTTATTAATAAATGAAGAAAGTCACTTGAGAATATCGCCCGAAAACAAAGGAATGAGTATTGCTATTTTCAAGTCATCAACGAAATAGTTATATTTATTCGTAGAACATGATTAAAATCACCCGAGCCGTTTTAAAAAATGCCCATAAAACTTACTCTTAAGAGTAAATGACTACTTCTCAGTTTTCCTAGAGATATGACTTACATCACAGTAAGAAATTGTTATTGATAAATTGATTTATGGAAATATAAACAAAATCGTTAGAGTCGTTTCTGAGAATATCGCGTTTTATTTTTTATTTTTACCCTTCTTTAAACTTTACTTAATTTTGGGGATAGGTAGAAAATTCGGAAATCTCCGGTGGAAAATAACATGGTAACCTTAAGTTTAAAATTTAGTGTTTTGTCTTATAAGTTGATAACAGAGTGTTAGCCCTAGATTTGTAGTTTGGAGCATCATCTAGTCGAGGCTGATTCTGAGAATATAGTGTCTTTAGAAACTGAATATATGAATAAAGAAATTATTTTTTCCAATTAAATTTATTGAAACAAATTTCATTCTTTTATTCATCCATATAACCATATAAGGTAATAAGACTTCATTAAAGGGGATAAATTAGGTCAAAAACTTCCAAAACTACATTTTTGACCATTTGTTACCGATGAAAGGGCACGAGATTGACCACCCAAATTTACGGATGTACATATCCCAGTCCTATGCTAGCATACCAAATTTTTACCATCGTGTTGCTATGTATCGTTCCGGAAATTAATTAGTGGACCTATGTACCGATGTCAAAATTTACAGGGTTATAGCCCTATGCATCCCTTACCATGGATCCTGCCCCATTGATCCAGAGCACACATGTTAGGTAACTGTCCCCCATACTACCGCTGTTTTACTTGTTACAATGTGATTTCAGAAATAAATATTTCTTTGAGTAAATGTTCAAGTAATAACTGCTCCATAATGTAACTCAAGAAAGGAAGCGAGAAAATTTAATAGAGTGGTCCGTGCCTTTTATTTGGATTATATTTAAAATGAACCACTATTGTAAAATAAAACTATGGTGGTAGTAAATAAATGAATTCGACGTTTCAATGCATATACACGCTTTATTGTTCCTAAAAGTTAAATAAAAGGTATGAGACACAACACTAAATTTTCTCGCTCCTGTTAAGTTTATTCGTGTCACAGAGTAGTATTACGGAAACATATATTTACGAACTGTGAACAAATAAATATATGAAATATGATGAGATATAAATGTGAACACACAAATCTCCAGAAGATTTTGTACTGAGAAAATTCACAACTAAGAGCAAATTACCCCTTCCTAATATTTTCATGGGAAATTGTTTATGCTACATTGCATGATTGTTAAATAATTTTATTATTTATGAAATATGAACGAAAACAATTGAATCATTTTTTGAGAAAACTGCCTTAAAATAACTTTCTTTCCGAGAATAAATCACTCTTTAAGATTTTATAATGAAGGATTCCTTACACTACACTATAGTGTTCTTTAAAACATATTTATTTTTGAAATCACACTGTAAAAAATAAAACTCCATCTAAATACTTTTCGAACAGATTTTCAGGAGAAAATTGGTCACAAAGTGGTTTAAAAGGTAGTCTGTACTTATCCAGAAAGCGCTAATTCTCAAATCAGCATTCCAGTAAGACATATTTATAACATTTCCTTTTGTCGAATACGTAAAAGAAAACATGTTAATTTCTGAAGAATTATCTCAGAAAACACAATATGATACATTTCGGCCTATAGTTATTTAACGATAAAGCAATGAGTTAATATTGTAATAATTTGTGTTGGTAGAGACAATGACAGTCCGGGATTCTAGCCCTTCACCTATTTATTTATGTATGTATTTATTTATTTATTTTTTTTTTACAAAATGTTGCAAAATAGTATTTGTGTACACAAAGTTAATATCTTAAATCTTTCTTATGACCAGATAGGTGAAGGAAGGAATGTTGTATACGAGAATCCCTTCGCTCGTGGCAACATCCGTGGTGTCTTGTAGCAACTTCAGGTTATGGTTCTTTGGTAACCTCTTCTGCTCATAGCAGCCTCGCGAGGTATGGTTTGTGTTGAGGAATCCACTTTGCTTCAAAGCAGCCTCAAGGCACTTTAGGAAAGGTAGAGCCCCTTCGTTCAATGTGACCTCCACAGCTTATTAAGGGTTAGCGATCAGCGGTCAACTGATGACTCCTTCTTTAGTTCCACTTTTATAGACCATTTTCAGGTGACTCGTTCCTCTTCCGTTCCCGTGCTGTTGCTCTTCGTGTCTTCCTGGTTTTGTGTATAATCTGCTGCTTATAAACAATAGTACATATTGCTTGTATAACAGGTGCTCACGCTGTTAGGTGGGGATCATTACAATATACTGAGATCGTAATATAGTGATGAGATGTTATCGAAACTCGCAACGTAGACTTAATCGACGTCGAGCTGTGTTCTAAATCAATAGTGAGCAAAAAATTCCAACCAAACGTTAGCTTCAAAATCAAGATAAAGAGCGTGAGCATGAGCGTATACAATGTCTGTTGATGGCGAGTGTGAGACCTCGGCGAACGCGCAACCCGTGACGTAAATTATTTCTAAATTTGGCTATCGTGAGTCTTATTGAGGACAGCTTGCCCGACCTCAAGCGATTATGACCTAGCGTGACCCTCATTGCAACTAGTGGCAATGAGCCTATAAGAATAATGAGTCTGAGTCAATGCGAATTTGAATAAGGTCCTTTAATTATAAACGCTTCATTCTTGTTTTCTTTCTCATTGAAGAAAGTCGAAGACATAATTTTTTTTAATAATTTCAAAGTACTTTAAAAATTATATTACAGGTCAAAAAATATATTAAAATGCTGAAGTAGATGTCTTTATATCAATGTACTATATCTGTGACAGAAAGTTGCAACCCACAGCGGTTGCTCAATGGACTTGGTGTAAGTAATCCCGGATTCGATTCCCGCTTGAAGCTCCTTTGAAATTTAACTGTCCTCGATATTCCTGTGTCAATGTACCTGTCGTGTCCGATAGTCCTGAACAGTTGGCAAACAGTAAAATAAGATCCAGGAAGATTTAAAAAAAAAGTTTCTTTATAAAGAAACGCCAAAGCTCTTGTTTCTTCATATGCGTAATTGGATAACATTAACATAAAAATAAAAAACATGAAAATATAATTCTAAAAGGAAAAACTTTGATTCATGTCTGCTTAAGTTTCAAAAATATACTAACAAGGATGAAAAAGTTCCATATGATGTTTTTCAATGAGTGTCAATAATGTGTAATAGTCGTAACGTACATTTTGATACACTTCTTGGCAAGAGAAATAACACTTTACAATAGTGTTTTTGTTACCTACGTACTGATACCTATTTCTCATGTGCTGAATTCAAGAATGAAATAAAATGAAATATTTCACTTTAACATCCCTGCTGAATTCGAATCCGTCGCCAGATATTTCCCATCGGGCTCCAGCTTTTGTAATTTACCTTTTTTGTATATACGTTAAAATCTGTAAATAGTTATATATGTGGATGTCAACCAATGTATTTCTAATTGAACGTACTTCCTCTCTATAGTTTTATGATGTGGTCATAAAAGTAGATGAGTGTAGTTAAAGTAGGTAACTGCAAAAGGTTGATATATAATAATGGGTATCATAATTCTTTTATTAATAGGTATGTAATTAAGAGTTGGTGAGTGAAGATGAAAATATAGAATTATATCTATAGGAGAACACGTTGACAGAAATTGCCCGCTTAATATATTTGTTACAAAGAATAATTAAATGTGTTATGTAGAAAAATAAATGAGGTGAGGGTTACAAGAACATACGCATTTCTTTGCTGGCGTTCGTAACAGAAAATGTAAGCAAATGATAAACATATGTAGAATAAAAAAATATATTAACAGAATAAGAAATGTATTGTCTTTTATACTTAATTCTTTTCTATTATAGACCTCTGATGTTTGTGAAAAAAACACCATTGGACTAATCGTCTGCTTAGCACGAGCAGGCCGGTAGCCAGCCCAAAAATGTACGGGGGGCCGGATGAAGTTAGGGGGGGCGATCCAACCATTTATAGTTCATCACCATATTATAGTGCATTTGCAAGCCTACCGTGAAAATTTTAGGGGGGCCAGCCCCCCTAGACCCCTCCTGGGTACGGGCCTGAGCACGAGTACATACCTAACACTGTATGATGGTATACATAACATAGATGCTTCATAGTATGCTGACGTCATTGTCAAAGTGGAAGGGGTAACTGCTTGAACACGCACCTTGCCGGTTCCTGAATACGCGTTGCAGCGCGGTGTACACGCGCCCGCGTACCCGGAAAAGAAAGCTTGACGTCATTTTAAATCATGTTCAAATACTAGTGTTGAAATTTGTGTGTATAGTTAAGCTAATGATAGAGCGTAATCGGTATACAAAGAGCAAGGCTAGTAACTAGATACAGCAAAGAAAATAAAGGTAGTGAATTATTCAGTCTCCGGATTCACTGATTAACGAAGGAGAATTACAAAGATATGAAAGCAACGTAAACGTAAATCCATCCGATTCTTTGGAATGTGAAGAAATATACATTCAAAAAATTTCGAACATCCTTAATTTTTTTAAGCCCCCACTGTAACCATATTATTTTGGCACGAGGACTTTGCTGCTGTCTATCAGAGATACTCCTGCCTACAGCAAAAAAAAAAAAAAAAAAAAAAAAAAAAGATAATTGAATCGAGGTCTGAGAGGTACTACAGATAATATGTCAAATTATACATAATTCTTAAAATTTAAATCTAAATTGACAATGCGACATAGATATCGGATAGCAGAAACCAAACTGTGGAAGGTGAAATAAGATATTAGTTTCGTTTGGAAAGTGTAGGCGTAGAGGATGAATGCAGTGTCAGAAATTTTAAAGAATAAATAGTTTTCCGAATTTTGAAGTTCTTTATAGCCTGTTGGTATGCTAATATTTAAAACGCAAAAAAAAAAATCGTGCTTTGAAAAGTAATTACGATGGTGTCGTATGCTCCATTGTTGCCTGTTGAAATAGTAACATTGTTGCCCGTGAGTATTACACATACGCTTTCACTGAGCAACATTTGACCTAAAAAGGATCTATATTGACCGTCATAAACACTTTTCAAAGCAAAGTAGTTTTTAGTGATGAGCGCAAGAGTCTTGGTCTTGCACTTTATGCAAGAGTCTTGCATGCGAGACCAAGACCAAGACCAGGAATCCCGATGCAAGATATTGACCATGACCAAGGGGTGCAAGACGAAGACCAAGATCAAGACCATACCTGCAAGACCAAGACTCTTGCACAAGTACCGGTACAACTTTGAATACTTTTATAGAATGTAAAAAAGAAGGAGAAAAGTCATTACATCTCTTACCTGAATGTCTTGGCTTCATTCAAAATGCCGCTGGAGTGAATGTGTTCCCAGTAGTTTATGCAATCCATGTGAGTCGATCTGCCCCTGTAGCGTATAGCTTCAGTATAACATTTTCTGAATTGGTTGTTCGCGTTTTCTGTAGATATTGCTAGCTTTCAAGCTACATAGGTTCATTTTGCGCAATGTGAGCTATTTTGGTGAGCAAATACCGTGCGTGAGTTTTCTCGTGGTTTTCCGTGTCCTGCTACTTTCTTCATTCCACCATTTCAGTCATTTCTCATAAGCACAGTTTCCTTTATCCTTCGTGCATGAACGTGGGACGTTAAACTAGATATTTCATTTCATTTCAAAGCATATTAATAATGTTCTTCTTTCAAAACTAAAGAGATATGTAGTATTGAGCATCGATAATTAAGTTCACCATAGGTGCCGACTACATAGGTATGGCCTTGGCTCCGAGACTTAAGCATCCGTTGGAAATTTTTAATGTGTGGTCACAAAATTAATATCGAAGTGACATTTTCATGACATTGACAGAAACTTAGCGCATGTGACCGCAAGTTTGATTTCATGGGCGAATGCATATACATTGAATAATTGTTTGCAAAATATAACTTTTAGCTTCCTTAGGTATACGGTACATCGAGGATTGAGCGATATAACATTATACTACAACAGTAAATCTATATTATAAAATTGAAAGTGACTATGTATATGACTCCTAATCTCTTGAACGACTCACTGGATCTCGATCAAATTTTCAACATAGATGAGTTCAAGCCTGTAATGTTATTTGTCAGTTCACTTTGACGGAGCAACGTAGAGGATAAGGAGGAGGGGGAGATCCACAAAAATCAACGTAAATAAAAGTAAAAGTACTAAGTTTGTGACTTAATAACGCTTGAACCACCCAACCGATCTTAATAAAATGATAAACAAGTATGAGGTTCGAAATTGGAAGGTCCTTTATAGTTTCACTTGGATGGTAGAACCTAGGGGAGGATGGGGAGAGGTATATATAAAAATAAATAAAACTTAATAATTCTTGAAACACCCGACCGATCTCGATCACATTTTCAACATAGATGAGGTTCGGACCTGAGATGTTTTTTGTTATCTCACTTTGACGGTGCAGCTTAGGGGAAGGGAGGGAACAGATATTTAAAAATGATCGAAAACGGCCGAAATTAGCGTGGAATCAATAGTTTTGGAGGTCGCTAAGTTAAATAGTGACACTTACGATGTTTAAATCCAAATTCAGCCCTGTAGCTTGGCAGAGGGGATTGCAGATACATAAAAATGATCGAAAATGACAAATATTAATGTCGAATTCATAGTTTTCAAGGTCGTTGAGTTGAATACTGAAACTTCCGATACCGTTTACAACCAAATTCAGCCCCGTAACTTGTGGGAGGGGGAGGAAGGAAACGTATAATATTTATCGACAATGACCATTATATATGTCAAATCCATGGTTCTCGAGGTCACTGAGATGAACAGTGACACTTTCGATGCCGCGCCTTGCAATATGGAGAGGAGGAGATATATAATTTTATTGAAAATGACCGATATTAATGACAAATCCATAGTTTTCGGGGTCTCTAAGACGAACAGTGACTTTCTGATGCCGTTTACATCCAATTCAGCCCCGCAACTTGGGGAGAGAAATATAAAATTCACCGAAAATAACCGATATCACAGAGCGTTTCAGTAATACTAAAAAGTGACTGACTAGCGAAACCTATTACTGCAAAAGAAATTCACCCAAGGAAGTAGGTAGTTGATGCTAGTAATCCACATTCACAAGTGAGACTAATTTTTTACAGTTATTTCAAATAACTTGAACTTTGATGTAGTCATTTTGTATTTCTAATATATAAATTGAGTCGTTTTCAGTTTTTACTTAAATGATTCTAAAATATTAAGAGTTTTGATTATATTAATTATTATTTTATTTTTTCTCTCTTTTTTGGTGAATATTGCTAAACATATCATCATCATAGCTATTCTGCCATTATTGGCAGGTTACTTGCTGCAACTGAGAAACTTCGATGTACTGTGGTCCTCAGCTAATCTCTTCGCCTTAACGTAGCAATTTTCTGTTTTAATATTGTACCTTCCTTCAACTACAGTCCCCTTCGCTCATTCCCTCTTTTTCCTTCCACCATACCCTCTAGCACGTCCTCCTCAGCCAATATCCCAACCAGTTCCTCTTCCTCCTCTTATCAATATCTAAAATTCTTCTTTTTTCCCTACTGCTAATATTTCTAACACTTTCTCATTCGTTTTCCGTTCAACACAGCTAATTATCTCCTTTCTCTCCATGCCCACCTTTCGAAAGTCTGAAATTTTTTCGTCGCTTTCGCGTAATGTCCATGTCCCTGCCCCATAGAGTGCATACTGGATTCAGTAAAACAAAATCTCAATATTTAATGGAAGTTCGTGTAATACAAGGATTAGATAATCGTGGATGAAAAGAAAAATCTGACGCCTTTAGAATGTAAAAATAATTTTGCAATTCAGGGTACTTCAATAATCTGTTCTGTCTTGATTTTCTTTCATGCGTCTCAGGGATATCCTCCCCAGTTTGGGAACCAGGGGAACATTGGACCTATTAAAAAATATAAAAAAATTACGAAACGTTGTGATTTATCTTATAAGTAGTGAAGCGTTGACACCCATTAAAAAATAAAGGACATCATCTATGTTGTACACTATCATCATACACGAAAGTAAATTATATTACATTTAAAAACATTGTATTTCCGATACTATGAGCGCATTGTAGAATTTATTATCTCTTATACCCAGAGAAAAATTCTTCTATGAAAAGCATAAGGTTTCTTAAAAGCAAGACTTGCAAGACTCTTGCAAGCAAGACCAAGACCAAGACCAAGACTGGGTGTGCAAGACCAAGACCAAGACCATGACCAAGTGTTTGAGTGCAAGATCAAGAACAAGACTGGATGTGCAAGACCAAGACCACCCCGGTCTTGGTCTTGCTCTAGCATTTGCTCATCACTAGTAGTTTTGGCGTTTTAAACGTCAGCATATCAACAACCTATAAAAAGCTTCAAAATTTACAAAACTGCTTTTTCTTTAAAATTTCTGTCACTGAATTCACCCTCTATGTCTACACCTTTCGAACAAAACTAATGTTTCCTCACCTTCCCCAGTTTTGTTTATTCTATGTAATATCTATATAAAAATGTTCTTCTTTTGGTTTCAGTTTTAAGAATTATAATTTTACATATCATCTGCAGTACTTCTCAGACCTCAATTTAACTGTTTCCAATTTCTATGCTTTAGGCAGGGTGGTAAAGTTCTCTTGTCAAATAAATATAATAACAGTAGATGCTTGCAAAAATGCGTGCTGTTCGAAAACTTTTAAATGGTAGTGTATGTATCTTCGGATGATGACAGCGAAGAATTTGATTTATCACCATATGAAGTTATTGTATCTGACAGGGAAGACAAGTAAACCTTTGGCGTGGTATCACCTGTGGTGTCGCCGATATCAAAATCTACACAATCACCAATAATATCCCTCACATTTGAATGCACAAACAACAATGTAGGTTGCAATACATGAAAGGACAATATTATATATAAAAGGCAACCGAATTATATATTATTATGTGATGGATGTTTTAAAACAAAACTTGAAAGTGGCTTATATGTGTGAATATTACGATTATGATGCACTTGGAGTGAATGCGTGAGCAGAATTAATGCGTGCTGGTGTTGACGAAGATATCTTTTGAAGAAATTTTGAAAAAGAGATATATAATTTATGCAGACACTCGTGCAGTTAATGAAGAAGTAAGTGAACAATATAATTTTTATATAGATTCTTTGCTATTGCAAATTTTTAACGCGAAGAACTAGTTGATTTGATTTTGAGTTTAACATCCTGTTCAGTAACAGGGTTATATGAGACATGTACCTACTTACTAACGTGGAATGCGAATCACATGAGCTCCCGCCGGCGAAGACCTAGTGAATATGTTTTTACAAAAGGATACGAATGTCCCATAACTGTATAATGATACTGAGTGAAAGTATGTGATTACAAATTTGAAATAACACAGTGTGAAAATGTTTCCCTACGATAATTTATTATATTGTGTAGTGAAGATAATATTAGTGCACACTGTGTATTAAAAAATAAACATATAGTCACCTTATAATCCTTTGATGGTAAGTCCTAAGAATATTATTGGTTACGCAGCGCAGTACTTATCCAATGAGACATCTCTTCTTCAGTTATTTTAATCCTTTGAAAAAAGAATATAGTAAAATATCAATCACAAACTTTATACGCAAAACTAGTGTCTTATTAAAGAATACAAAACTTGTTGGTCACATTATTTGATGAGCGCTCATGCAAAATTTTATCTTGAGTGAATCAAAACATAATTGATATTCAAGGATTTTGAATTTTCAGAGAAATAATTTATCATTCTTAATTTTGTCTAAGTGCACTTGGTGCTGCATTGCGATGATAAATGATGCATACATTGCATACATTTGCGTTGTTTACTGAAATTACCAGTAGAATATATTTTATTGTTAGTATGTCACAAAAAATTGATTGCTTAAAATTATATTTATATAGACTAACTTTTAATAATACATGCGGTTCTACTGTATCTCACATACATAACCTTATTTGTCACTATGTAAACAAAACGCAATTCTTTATTGTAAAGACGCAAAAAAATCACTTTGAATTAGAAAGGTTTTTGCATTAGATAATGTTATTGAATTGGAAAGTGAACACTCTGCATCAATAAACATATTGCATGCGAATGTATGTAATGATTTATGTTCTTTTCATACTATTAGTAATATTTTTTGAAAAATCAAAATGCACATCACGTAATAAACAACAACTGATTTTGGTAGAAACATGAAAGATCAACAGTATTGACTAATGCATTTTCAAAACCTTAATACTTTGATACTTGGTTTTGTAAATAAATACATAAGATTTAAATTGCTAGTAAAATATTTATTAATCAAATTACTTCTTTTATGAAATATTTTTCATACATGGCTGTATACAATGTTGTAATTATGTTTAAAATCATTATTATAAATAATTTTAAACATTGTTGGAAACTTTTCTTGCGTCCAATGTAATGAAGTATAAAACACAATATCCACATAGTATTGAATTTTCATCTTGATAAGCATTACTATTTGTAAAATATATTTCGATTCTTATTTAAAAACGTTTTTATTTGTTTCAGAATATATAATGCAAGGCTATCAAAATAATAACCTCTTTGATTTGTAGTAATCAATTTGCACAAGCAGTGCAACCTAGTAGAATTTGAAGTGTCTAAGATTATTATAAGTCCAGCCGCTTGCTGTACACTTTTAGGCATTCTGTCAATTGAATTTATAACATTCACGCTGGCATCAGTCACTTTATCATTAAATAGTGCTTGTAATATTTTATCCATATAGATATTTTAAGCACTGTATGTACGTTATGGTTTGTTTACATATAACAAATACGGGCACACTTTTATTTGTTCACCACAAACTAATTATTCGTGCAGCCTACAATGGTATTTGCAAAGTGGTGTTTATAATGCGCACATTTGAATATGTAGAAGGCTCAAACGAATACTTAGGACGCTTCAAATCTTCAAGATTTTTAACATCTCTGTTTAAAATTGATTGCAGAATACTTTGAGTTTTGCCGAAGGTATAAACGGTAGTAATATTATTTCAGTACTTCTTCAGAACTTCGTGAAGTTTAGAATATTCTACGATACCTTTTTACCAGGTAAGACCATATGATTTATCTGCTAAATGAATGTAGGACTGTATCAATGGCTCACTCAATTTACTTATATCATATGGGGGTTTGAATATCCAATCTTTTGCAAACAGGATATTAGGGTTAATGATAGCTAATTCCTTTATAATGAAATGATTATTATCTTCATCAGAATGAAATGCTGAGAAGTGCACTGCTATTCGCATCGTACTCAACTGACGAAATTTTAAAATATACTGTCTGTATAAAGGTTTCGTTCTTTACCAATCTGAATGAGACAATCGAAGTGTGCATATACAATGCATGTTATAGGTTAAAAAAGGAAGTTTAAAATTTCAGAAAAGGATACTTTTAAACGTACAGGTACATCACGCACAAGATTCCAAGTATAATCATCCAGTGTTGCTGTAGGATATAGGGTAAACGTATAAAGAGTAGAGCCATGTGAGTATTTTTTCAAAACTAATAGTATATCCATCATCTTTATAGTATGTGCATCATCCACTACCATAAAACAGAGAATGGAAACTTAGAAGGTACAAATGATCTTCAAAATCGGGGGTATGGGGCTTTGGCAGGAAAAGATTTTAATCCAGCGTGTAGTTTCAGTTGTTCAAGTGTTGAAAATTAAAAGAATTAAATTTAGATTTTCCATTAAATGCCGAATTAGGGACAAAACCTGGTCTTGCAATAACGTCGAAAAGGGGCAAATTTTTATCTCTGATATTACTAAAAGCTTACGAGAATTTAAGATTTCAATATGTTTAGCAAAGATATATTTATGATTAGAAATTTGAACAGATAAGTTAATGTTTGCCCATTTGGTGCAATAAGAAATACGAATGCGGACAGGTTCTGTCTCCACAATATTGAAAAAGAAAACCTCTAACTCTAGCACAGTTTGTTAACCCTAAGCAGACATACATCATATTGCAATTGTGGACCTTACTAGGAACGTGCCTTACGGAACCAATATGTATTTCCAGGGTCGTAACAATTCGGCTCGAAAGCACATGCTAAGTGCAGAAGAGGTACACCTTATTTCAAAAAGAATGAACGCATTGATTATAAATTATCGCTATTTTGAGCTAAACGTTTTCCAAGTTCGACTTCGAATATCTTCGAAATCAGTAAACATAATATGCCAGGTCCGAACTCCAATCCAGCCTTCGTAATCGGGAAAATTGTGCATATGTGTTTTTCTTCTTTCAACACGTATAATAAGACGTGTTGAAAATTCTCTAAATGTAGAAGAAAGTAACGTTCGTTGAATACATAATGATTAGTATTTCGAAATGATGTATACATGGGAGCAGATACTGATTTGGTGCCTCCAATTCCACACGTAAAAGAATATTTCCAATGAAATAAAAACAACAAACATAGCTCTTGCATTCGTATAGAATGAGAAAGACAAATGAGAAAAACGACAGCATTAGCAATGGATATGAATGTGATTGACTTTGAAATTCGGTTATATTTCTTCAGAAGGATGTTGTGGTAAAATAGGGGACTTCTAATTGTAAATTCGCGAGTTCAATTCTCGTTTAGAGCGAACCTTTTGGTATTTAATAATATATTACTCAATGTATAAATAATGACATTAAAATAAATCATTTATATCTATAATCATATTAATCATATCCATACATAAAAATATGTTTAAAACATAACATCTGAGATGTGGTGGGCGTTGACAGAACATCTGTATATTATATGTGAATGTTAATTACCAATTACGTAAAATCTGTAATTGCAATGCATACGTATGTTGGTATTTGTCGACGGATATTTATCATACTTCTCAATATCCTCATTACAGTATGGCATTAACGTTCATAAAGATATTATAATAAGAGACAGTTGCATCTGGTGTTTGTGTAATTCACTGTTAAAATTGCAGATTATTATTATAAATGTACTTTATTCGTCTAATATATGATTACAGTTATGTAGAATAAAATGCCTCATTTATTATGTAATTGGAGTAAAGTGATATTCTCTACTTTTTCCAATTCATTCGCAGTTTCCTTCACCTGCATGCAAGAGAATAAACATACGTAATTGTATTTCGTTAAACACTTCCAGCCTGAGATTTTGTATAATATCCAACGGTGGTCGAATAGGTATCATTAAGAAATCATTAATCATTTTCAAAATTTCGCAACTGTTGAGTAAAAATCCCATGGTCAAACATATGAAATATGACATAAAACCTTAACAGGGTTCTAGGAAAGAAACCATATAATTCCGCTGTCATTAATTGAGTAACTTCAAATATGTTCATTGCCATTTGATGTTTAAATATGTTGGACCATTTGCTACATCGAGACTGTGAGGTTTCACAATATCCCAATAATAATAAAATATTTACAATGGATACGAATAGCATTGTCACCGAACACTGGAAATTCAAAGTCATGTTTCTTCAGAATGGATTTGTTAGTTTGTCCGTGTTTGCTCACCGCGCGGGACTCCTGATCGGCAGGTCTTGAGTTCAAATCTCTTTATTTGTAGAATTACACAAAAATATGAAACAAAGACTGGTTTCAAGAAGAAATGGTTTCAGAAAAGTTTAGGTAGTCCTAAAAAGTGAGTTAGGGTCGGGACTAATATTGTATCTACGATCCTTCGGCATTTATTACACATTCCATTCTTCTGGGCAGAGAATCAATTAGAAGGCCGACAAATCTATCTCCCTCCCCTACCTCCAAGCATACCTCGGACACGAAGTTCCACAAGTCATCCTGATTTCTTGGTGGATCTGCCTCATTCCAACTGTCCCTTAGAGTATACTTCACCACTACCCAAAAATTTTCCATGTAATGGATGTCTGCTCCACAAGGCGGGCAAGGAATTAAATCAATTTCAGGCTGCCCTTGGAACCATTCCCGAACCATGTGGGAAATAAGTATTGGAGACTGGTCTTGCTGGAACTGAATGACGCCATGAGGCTAAAGTACTTGTACCGAAGCACATGGCGTTACTTATAATGTGTAAAAACTGAACACTGTCCAAGTGCTCTTCAATTCTGTGAAGCTGTCCTGCAAGGCAACTGGAAAGCAACATGAAATAGATGCATGATCACTGCCATTGCAAGCAGCCAAATATCCAGGATCATATCGCGTGCCCTTCGGACGATACACAAAACAATGCCCTTCATTCAATGTTGTAAATAAAAATTCACCTGAGAAAAGTACGTTTTCCCAGTTACGATCTACATTTTGCATGTGCAAAAGCGAAACGGTAAATTTTCTTCTCGTCTTAGAGTTTTCCCTTCACTGTAGCAACTTCCATGCAACTCACCATGACGAAGCCTTCGGAGAATTGTCTGCGTACTACCAGGTAAGTTCGAAACTTCCCTTAGCTGTGTAGTTGCCCTTATTGTGTCTAACCGGACTTTGTTTACTAATCTCGCATCTTCCGCAACAGTAGACTCACGGGGATGACCAGAAGATAGTAAGTTACCAGTCTGACCTGTAGTAACATGTTGCCGAATCTATCGTTTAGTTGTAAAGGCCGCGATAACAATTCATCTACCAGCAGCAGTTACAGTATAGCCTTCTAACTCCCATAAGGTAACTACAGTTGAGCGTTTATCTATCATCTGCAATGTTCTCAGCTGTGAGCAGCAAGAAGCAAGTAACTGCCATGTGATTTGTTACTTGCAGGACACGCCCCTCGTGGAGGACAATTCTGTTAACATTCGTGAAAGGAATCTTAAAATTGTTCAAGGAATATAATAATAAATATATGAATGAATTTTCATATATAAATCAATTATCATATATAAAAAACCTGTTTTAACAAATTGAATTGTTATACTGTAATAACCCGCTGTACGTCATCTTAACTGATGGTTTTTCACAGTGATACCTTAACTACTCACATTGCACAAATATTGTTAAGTATTGAGTATCCCAGATTTGGTGTAAAACCGGGAAATGATTCTCAGTCTTTTTTCGGTACTCCTAACGCTCTTACCTTTGTTTTCAGACTCAGAAGTAATCCTGAGAAAAATCATCGCAACTTGTAAGAGAAAACACGTCTCAAAAGCAGAACTTCGAAAAAGTATGATCACCAAGAGATTTCTGTTAGATTTTGTCAAAAGTCTTAAGAACTATTTGCGTGCTTGAAAAGGTAATTACACCACGAGAATTCTCAATTGTGTGCTCATGTTAAATCAGCAGGCTACTGACAATTAATTTATTTAGATTCGCCGCTTTGATCAATCATCCACACTCAGTAGTTCCGCGGCACTCCGGATATTAATTATTGAAATAAATGCATTTCTAGTCTGTAAGGGAAAATAACCAATTATCCAATACGGGCGTATGCAAATTTGAATTAGTGAAACAGTGCAGTGCTTAGCATAGGAAATCTTGTGCGAATAATGGGTGTTTGTTCAGAAGGAGTTTTGAGCTTCTAAGTTTAACGTGGAAATACTTGTGTCCCTACTAGATATAAAAGCCGACACCCCTTGGAAAGTGAACAAGGAGTAACAATACAGTTGTGTTTTGGTTTAATGTTAGATAGGACTGTCTCATTATCTTAATTTATAATCCATTTTAATATCATCACTTGGAAACTAGCAGGTCTTTAACGTTTGGTTAGCTTTTTCTACTTAAAGAATTTATCCTAGCACCTAATTGAAAAATAGAGATAAATTGCTTTCAGATTTCGGTTCAGTGATCTTGATTATCAATTAAAATCTAGTAACGCTAAAGCTGATTAAAGTTCTGTTTGTTCGTTAAGGACTCACGATCGCAATGAAAGCAGTTAGTAAAAAACTAATTCAGATTATGTTTGAGTGACTCCATTTATTAAAACGTTTCAGTTGTTGTGACTGTAACGCAGACAATAAAGAAATAACGTTAAAACAGTGGAAAGAGCCTCTAGGTTATCCAAATTAAGTTCTTGCGCTCTTTTACAGTGAATGTTGGTCAGCGTTTAAATCTCGGAAGGTTATTACTTTTAACATTATAGTTCTGAATTAAGTTTAGTACTCGTCCTCAGAAAGTTACATATCCGTTAAAGAGTTAATAATGTAGTAATTAATTAATTAGATAAGAGGAGATTGGTGCTAATAGTGTACGAGCATGTGTAAATATATCAAAGTCCGTGAAAATTTGAATGAAGGAATTATATGATTGGTGGCGATGGATAGGTAATGAGCTATAGAATCGTGTACTACCGGGTGTTTTTTCTTAAACTGTGGCCGAAATGCTGTATGACGTCATAGTTCCAAGATGGCTGCTAACGCCGACATCGTTATCTTTCTAGCGCTATGCAGGCTGAAGTTCTCAACCCATTTTCATGGAAGGTGGCTTATTTTATTTCTTCCGGCTGCTGCATGTGCCTGTTTCATGAATATGTGCCAAATAAATAGTTTCACTACTTCAAAAATTAAGAAAACTGTCGAAACTGGGGTAAAACTAAGTCTCTTTCTCGAACTTATTTTACAAGTATTGCCTTAGCAGAGTATCTGCTTACGAAGAACTTATCATTAGTTGGAATGATGAAAAACAATAACAGCAATAATGCACCGCCCAAACAACGAGCAATTTATTCATCCCAATTTTCTCTTTCTGACAAGGTTATCAACGACAAACAAGGCAGCAAGCTTGCGGTTAGCAACGTCCCCAAAAAGAACAAGAGTGTTGTCCACGTTAGCACCATGCATAACGACGCAAAAATTGGTGACAGTAATGGAAATAAACTGGAAATTATCAACTATTACAATGACAATAAAATAGGTGTAGACTTGGTGGACCAGTTGGTTCAAGACTATTCCTGCAAGAGGCAAACAAGGTGGCCTCTGGAGCTTGTTGTGAATATGTTGGATGTTACTGTACTAAATTCGTTTATTGTTTCCATGTTAAAGTGCCACATCGCAGAAGTATGCTCATTAAAGAACTTGCATACGAATTGAAACTACCCTTAATGTTGAGGAAAGCATCATGCTCTAGTTGGCGGAAAACTGTAAGAACTTTAGAAGATGCGGAATAGTTGTCCCAACTAACCGGCCAACACCTCTGGAATCACGGAAGAGGAAGCCATGCCACCTACGTGCATACTCAAGAGACAGAAAGAAAAGTAATGTGTTACAAATGTCAAAATAATATGTATTCCGAGCACAGAACTGTGTGTAGATATCAAACATATGCCTCTGCTCACATATGTTCCTATGTGTAAATTAAACACTAAAGGAAAGCCAGTAAACTTGCGCATATATATATATGGGTGGTGGGGGTGCGTAGGTATGTGCAATGCTAAGTTTACTCATAATAAACACATGTACCCGTGTTTCAAGTGTTTGCATTATATTCTAATGAGACTCAATCCCTTTATAATACTGAAAATGAACAAGGGCCTGTTAAGCCCCCAAAGTACAAAATAGGTTGTAAAAAGGGAAATACTTTTAAGGGTTAAGGTACCCGAAAGAAATTGAATAGTGAAGTAATCTTTTGTAGAAAATATAGTGGGGTTCTCATTTAACCCATAGAGATAATATCATTTTTTACTAGAGAATGCCCATTAGATTGTGTATTAAGGTACATATAACCTCTACATTTATGACGCTATCAAAAATACAATTCTTAAAATATCGATTCGTTTTTTAAGATCTTACCATGCAGTTTTTAGTATTCGACAAAGCTGAGTTTATTGCTTAAGGTTCCGGAAGAAAATTGAATAATGAAGTAATCTTTCTGTAGAAAATATAGTGTGGTTCTCACTTAACACATACGGGTAATATCATACTTTACTACAGAACGATGATTAGATTTTATATTAAGGTACAGAGAACCACAAAAGTATCCCCCCCCCCGTTAGTGCTCTAATTCCATTACTTGGGGCCTAGATCATTTGGAGTTGTGAAAATGCCTAAACAAATGCAACCCAACTTATACGTAACTTTTCTCGCACTGACAGCAGTTGGTAGCCCTGATGCAGGTGTTTATACAAGTAAAGTTGTAAAGTAGGCGACTAAAGAAATAGTTCTCCATTGTAAGATGAATCTTTATGATTCGGTTCGTGTTTTCCAAAGAACACCATATATTCATCTCAATGTTGCTGCGTATGTAATGTATTATTTCTTTATATACTGTATGTTTAGAGAAATAAAAATACTGACCACGCATGAATCAGTAAATGCTTGAATGTAGCTGAAAATATCACAACTGCTGGAAATAAGTATGTAAATGATTGCCTCCACTGAGAAATGTTCTCCAATTCTCCTCATCATACCATCATCTTTTTCTTTCTGGAGAAAGAAAGATCTTGCTTGTCCCTCTGAGTATGTATTGAAATTGAAACATTTGAAAGAGATTCAATCTTGTCCGGTTTCGTACCCGGGTCCTCCGAATTGAAATTTAATGAACTAAAAACTTATCTCCGCGTCACTTCATCTTTCATCTAAACTATTTGCTAGTTAAAATCTTTGCATCTAAGATTATACAAAATACTAACGCTCATATAAGGAGGCGTCACATATGAGTGTCACAATGACTTACTCTAGATTTGCTTCTTTAACTCAAAAACAAGTTATATAGACCTTCGTGAGTGAAAAAAAAATATTACGAGACGTTCTTCAAGTTGAGGCTACCTCATCGTCTTTAACTGTTCCCGATTTAAATTACTACTATTCTTCCTCATCGTAACTTCTAATTTCCAAACAAGAAAAGCTAGTGACATTATTTTTGCATTCTTTGAATTGCATCAACACAAGCAGAAAAAGAAAATTCTATTTTTATCTTCCGTAACTACTAGTTTATTTTTTATCTTTTTATGAGAAATTTGTGATAGATTAGCAAATCATGAAACTCGTATGGCAGAAACACGAGTTCGAATCCCGTCGTGGCAATTATTTGTTTCTTAATTGGAAGGTATTGGTTATCTAATTGCTGTTCTAATTATGTTATTCCTTTATTACTATTATTATTATTATTATTATTATTATTATTATTATTATTATTATTATTATTATTATTTGAAAGTTGAGACTTGGCTACATATTTTATATGAAGATTTTGATAATTCAATTTGTAGTCTTTTTGTTGATACAAAACCTATCTGAAATGGTGACATGCTTGAAACATTAATATTCCTAGCAGTAGTAGTAGTAGAAGAAGAAGTAGTAGAAACATAAGCAATTTGTGTGAAATAATTACCTTTGTTTTTGATCAATCGTATTTTTGACCTTTACTAACGATATGTCTTACGTATTCATCAATTGTTCACAAAACACGTTACATTTCTAGATAGTACGAATCAAAATTAATACGGCTGACGTCACCTAGTAGGCCACTGTTCTATTGCGAGTGTACTGAAGAAAGTCGTATCAACACTAAGACCGAGAGAAATGGAATGTTACATTGAAAGTATCAACATTAAAAATGATAAAAAAATTCCTTTATATACCCGACGGGAATCGAACCGAGGACAACCGCAATGTGGAACTAACGCTTATCTCCGTACTCTAAGACATCGCTCTCAATCAAAAGGGGGAAAACTTGGTGTAAGTGCCTTAAGGAAATTGCACACTTTTACCACTTCAATGTTGTAACACTCTTTGCTTCGGTCATAATAAAATAGAGAATGTGTTGTAGAATCAATAGTCAAAAGAATTCAAATCTGAATTGTCAAAGCAAATTGTTGAAAATGAGTGATTGAAGTAGTATTAGTGCATGTTGTTGCAGCATTAAATATTGGGAAGTTTAAAGTCCTGCTTGAGCGTCGATGCTAATATTATCTGAAACTACAGTTAAAATACATCTCTTCGAGTATATCTTTGTAATTATTTTCTTTTACGAGCCAATAATATACATTGCAGAGTGTCGAGTTCAACGTCTTATCCAGGTAACTTGGTATTGGGGAAATAAAACTCTCTAACCGCTGGCCCTCGGAGACGTCATGTGTGGCCCGAACACTCAAACGTCATTTTATATATTTTTCTGTTTATTACGTTATTTTATATGGAAGTTTCTTTTTAGTGGAAGGCACAAAAATTACACCAATATGATTCTATATGCATTCTTTAAGAGTGGATACCTAGGTGAACGCTCTGAACGATTTGTAATCTCCAGGAGTTCACATTTATATTCCATATTTATATTCATAAAATGTTAATTCTATCTGTAAATCCGTAAACGTAATAATGTTATTGCGTTCATGTGTAAACCTAAGAAATATCTGACATAATGTATATCTTTTCTGTTCCTATGAATAGCTTCGACTATGTGACTTTTTCTTTCCTTCTGCAATAATAATAATAATAATAATAATAATAATAATAATAATAATAATAATAATAATAATAATAATAATAATAATAATAATAATAAAGGAGGAATAACAGAATTACAATACCAATTACATAAACATTACCTTTCCAGACAGAAAAATTAATAATTGTCACTACGGGATGTCAACCAAGGTAACTGCATTGGGAGTTTCCAGCTTTCACATAAAAAAAAGAAATCGCCCCAACCGCGGTATTGTTCGCCACTGGTACCTCATATCCTTTCGACGTATTCCAAACACTACAGGGACACGAACACAGAAATACCGAGGACAGTTAAAATTCCGACTTTGCTCTTCAGAGGAATTCGAACCCCTAGTGGATTGCGCCTCATGATCAGAAGCCGTCGACCGGGATCACTCGGCTAGTGCCACCGGCTCAATTTGCCACAAATTCCTCATATGAATATAAGAAAATAAAATAGTAGTTATGAAACATAAACTTAGAACTGGCTATTTCTACTTGTTTTTTTAGTTAAGCAAGGAAATCTCGAGTAAATAATTAAGACACGCATATAAGTATTAGTATCTTCTGTATATTCTTCCATGAAAGATTTTAACTATGTTTTAGTTTGGGTGGAAGATGAAGTGGCGCGGTAGGTGAATGGTTAGTGCATTGAACTTCTATTCGATAGACCCGGCTTCAAAACTAGGTCAGGCGGAAACTTTTTTCAAATGTTTCAATTTCAATTTCAATGCATACTCAGTGCGACAAGCAAGATCTTCTCTTCCCTAGAAAGAAAAAGATATTGGAATAAGGAGAATTCAGGAAGGTTTGTCAATGGAGACAGTGGTTTACAAACTTATTTCCAGCAGTTTTCTATATTTGATATTTTCGTCTACTTTCAAACATTTTATGATTCATGTGTCATCAGTGTTTTTATTTCTTTGAATATACAGTATATTATGACATAATACATTACACACACAGCAATATGGAGATTAATGTATGGTGTTCATTGGACAACACGCTCTGAACCAGAGAGATTCATCTCAGAATAGAGAAATGTTTCGTGCGTCATCTACTCACAATTTTACTTGCATAAACAACTGACTCAGTGACACCGACTGCTGTCAGTGCCGAGAAAGTTACGTGCAAGTTGGGTTGAATCTGTCCAGGCGTTCTCACAACTGCAAATTACATAGACCCCAAGTAATCAAATTGGAGCACTTAGGAGGGATATACCTTTGTTGTTCGCTGTACACTCATGTCCAAAATAATTGTCATATATCTATAACTGTCTTCTTGTAAGAAGATAATTTGATAATGATGTTGCAGTGTACTTTTAATACTGATATTATGAGTATACTCGGGAAATGTATATTTGTGGTAAATTTTACAGGAAAAGTATCATATATTCGAAAATTAAAATGAGTAAAACAACATGTTACTAAATGGACAAGAAAGTTTTATTTCCGTTTCATTGTTCTTACTGACTGCTCTTTTGGCATGAAATTTGCCACATACATGTCTTTGCCTATTATACAGATACTAACATTATAAGAAATACCGGGCGAATTCGTTATAAAGTTATATTCCTACAACAACTTATTTATAGCCATGCGACAGTTATATTGGGCATGAGTGTACATATATTAGTTTAGTTTGAAATTTATCCTTTTTATAGCGCAGACCCAAAAGTCTATATCCACAAGAATCTCTACATTTATGACTTCATCAAAAATACAATTCTTAAAATCTAGGTTACTTGTTTTAGATGTTGACATTCAGGTTTCAGTATTCTCCACAGCTTAGTGTATTGTTTAAGGTCCCGGAGGGAAATTGAATGATGAAGTAATCTTTCTTAGAAACTATAGTGGGGTTCCCACTTAACCCATAGGGATAATATCATATTTTACTAGAGAACGCCCATTAGACTGTCTATTAAGGTACATATATCAGTTTTGTGAAATTTTTCCTCCTTATAGTAGAGACCCAGAAGTCCATATCCATAAGAATCTCTACATTTATGACGTCATCAAGTATATAATTCATAATGTCTCCGTTACCTTATTAGGTATTGACATGCAGTTTTCAGTATTCGACACCTCTGAATGTATTGTTTAAGGTGCCAGAAAGAAATTGAAAAATGACGTAACCCTTTTGTAGAAGCGATAGTGAGGTTCTCACATAATCCATAAAAGTACAATCACACTTAACTGCATATTTGCCCATGAGACTGTTAAGGTCATATATTAGTATTTTGAAATTTCTTCTCCTTATAGTGGCGACAGAAAAGTCCATATCCATAAGAATCTCTATATGTATGAGGTCATTAGGAATATTTAATTCCTAATATCTTCGTTACTGTATTAGATATTGATATGCAGTTTTCAGTATTCGCCAGAGTTGGTTGTTGTGTTTGACCTACCTGAAACAAATTAAAAATTGAAGTAGAAGTGGGAGTTTTACAAACCCCAAGGTAACTGCAAGCCCCATAGGTGTGTACGGTTGTTATGGATTGGGAATATTCTTGGAATTCTTGTTAGGCATCAATAATATTTCTTTTTAAAATTCTACTTTGTAGCACGCAAACCCCAAAAATCTATGGTGATGCTTTTTTATTTCTCCATATTTCGGTAACCGTTAGGTGTACCGACTAGACGTTTTCGGTAGACACAAATAATATTCGTAAAAATTTTGTTAAGATATTTCTGTAATGTTTAGAAATGGATGTTTTGCGACTCCCATGGTACACCCAAACCCCACAGATATGTGTGTTTGTTTTGGATTTAAACTTCTTTTGAGATTGTTATTACGCCTCAGTAATTAGTTTTTTTCGAAATTGTACCATCTAGTACACAAACCAGACACATCTATGGTATCACTATTTATTTCCCCATATTTCCGTAACCATGAAATGCAGCGAGATGCGACTTCCGTTTAACTGGTATTTGTAACATTCTTTAATATATTTCGGAAACATACCTTTTAGAATATTTAAAAATATATTAATTAGATACCCCATGGTACCCCGAACCCCATTGGGGTACCCACCAAATTTTGCACAATAATACATTTTGAATTGCTGTTAAGCCTCAATAAGTACTTTTTCGAAATTCATCATTGTTCTACCCGAAACCCAATGGTCCACACACTTTTCAGTTGTCAGACAAGGTGTTAGGCTCAAAAGGAAGCAGCTGCTTTGGAAGAGGAGCATTGAAGACAGGAACATTGGTGACTGCTTTCCTACACTAAGCAAGTTTTTAGAAGAAACCGGTTACCAGCCAAATGAAGAAATCAATCAGTGTTTGTGCAACACTTAACACATCTTTATATCGAATTTGACAAATACTTTTCAGAGGGCATATAGCACAGCTGGGTTGTGAATTATTCAACACAGAGAATCCATCAAATTTTACCACCCGACAAGAGGAACAGCTTATTTATCTTTCTTCAGACAGCACATTGAAGACCAAGTATTTCCCTTCATAGTTGCCTGAATTTTGAAGCTCAGTGAAGAACGAGGTTTCCGAATTAAGTAAGAGGCCTTGCAAGTACTCCTTCCTTTTGCAACTTCCTATCTGTGCGAAACAGGACTTTCAGCCATGGCGGTGATCAAATCCAAATATAGGTAAAACTAAATCTCCGGAAAGAGATGCGTATTGCGATTTCAAAACATGTGCCGAGATTTAATAAATTGTGTGGCTCAAAACAAGCTCATACAACCCATTGACTTTGTTCAACATTTAAATGTGTCGGGTTTTATTATTTAAATTTCCTCTCTGCTCGTATTTTTCAATTTTAACATAAATATCTGACTTATCTCAATTTATAATTATTAACACCAGCTAATAGCATTAAAAGATATTAGTCAGTGTGTACAATGTAGGTCACTTGTGTTAACGAGTTATTTCATTAGTGATTAATAAAGAAACAGTTTATCATAGTGATAGTCTTTCTTTTAAGAATACATGTATTTATTTTGTTGACACATTTCATTTTTGACAGGGGAGGCGAGTTCAGATTTTGGTGGTTGAGGGGAGCCTCAACTGCGAAAAGTTTTAAAATCCCTGAAATAAGGTGTACGTCAGCTCAACAAGCCCGCCGCTGTTCTCATCCGCGTTTTCTCACTCATTGCGCAACAACGAGTGGCTATGTTGTTCTTCAAAAATTCAAACATGATATTATGTTCTATTCTTTACAGAATCCACGTGTGTAAGTAGAGATTTGGAACTTATCCTAATTTTGACCTTTGGACGTTTAAAGCCCCGTAAACCAGTTCTTGCTAAGTGATTTATATTTGGGACAAACACGCACACTTGTAAACGCCTGCAACCGGTGGAAGTCCGGAAGTTCCCATGGGAACTGGTTTTTCTGGAGTCTGATTGATTAGTTACTATGTGGTATAGCATTATATTCTTGTATTGATTGGTTTTGGGTCCCATGTGCTAGGACGATGTCGATTATGAGCTGAGGATGAGATACTCATCAACGAAGTTCGCCATAGGAAAATTTAATATTGCTATGACAATTCTTTTCAAAGTCACATTTTTTCGGAAGTATTGTGCCATGTTATATATGTATCAGACTCCATTGAATTTAGTCGCGTTTCATGGGTATTTGGTTGTCAAAGTTGCGGTAGAAAGAGAATGGACGTAAATAGGTCTTAGAACACATCTTAGTTCTATAGTCAACAATGAACTTTTAAAAAATATATAATGTAAATTAGTTGCTTGGTTAGATTGGAATTTAGTGTCCCTTTTTGCCCCAACCCTATAAGAGAGAGAGATGGATTTACAGTTTAATATGGAACCCCTTCCACCATAATGCCTTCAAATTTTCAAGGCTCTCTTTCCCTCTTTCTCGAGAATCGAACCTGAACCACATGTAGGTATCAAAGGTGCATGCGCTAGCCAACCCACCGGAATCAAAGTCACGAACGGGATAGACTATTTTGCGTTTCATGCTTATTTGGTGTTCAAAGTCACGGTACAAAGGGAATCGACGTAAATGGGTCTTAGAATACCCACATTCTATAGTTAACAATGAACTTTTAAAAATAGGTAAAGTAATGTAAATTAGTAGCTTGGTTACATTGGAATTTAGTGTCGTTTTCATCACCGACGCTATAAGAGATAGATAGAGAGAGAGAGAGAGCATCGGAGCTAGCCAGTGTAGTACTGGAGTTAATTGATTGGGTTTTTTGCCACCTTTCGGTACTGTGGATAAATTATACAAGGCTTCTTGCTTAAATGGGATTTGAATGGTTATTCTAGTTTTATCGAAGGTTTGATACGCCCAGTGGGGATTAAATCCACGAACAAATACGCGCCTTTGACATGAGAAACAGATGAGTATATGATGATTACCATTCCGTTATTTATCTGGTTGAAATGAAGAAAACTCACTCAGGATGAATTGTTTAGTAAAGACATTTTACATTTTCGACCGAGTGTCCGACCGGAATCCAAGCGGAAGCCTTAAAAAATCAGAAGATCCATGATATTACAAAAGGCAGAGTACTTAATAATAATAATAATAATAATAATAATAATAATAATAATAATAATAATAATAATAATAATAATAATAATAATGTAATATTATTTAATTTATCTAGCAGGTCTCCGGAAGGCTAAAACTCTTCATGCTATAACGGATCGGCAAGGTTTTATTATTAAGTTTAAATAGTAATAAAATTGTGGCTTACAACTACATCTAATATTTACAGTATAATTGACATTTGATTTGAGCAAACTTATTTAGTTTTCCAAAACTTTATCTACTGTCCTGGAGAAACTTCAATACAACGATATATAGCACGTATATTGTAGCTTGTATAACTGAAACAAAGCCTTCAAGATATTTTTATAAGTAACCATCAGATGTGACGGACTGGAAGCGGGTTCATTTTGTACAAAGTTTTTTTGAACACATCAATTTTCTGGCCGCCACTTACAATCTCATTGTTTTCGTATTCCGTATTTATTCAATGCTTTCTCATTCTCAGTACTTCTTAATAACTCTAATCAGCACGATGAGTCAGAGGTGTAGCGTTTATCTCTTATACGTGAGGGGTCACTGGTTCAATTCCCCATTAAGTAAATTTGTGATAGACAATATCGTATCAGTATGTTTTTTTTCAACAATTGTTTTATAACCATTCACTATCACTTCCAGTAATCATCCGTGTAGTTTAGCCTAGAGGTCATAAGCGTCGAATGTTAAATTAAATATTTCATTTGAAGTAAGTTTCATTACGAAATAAAATTTTAAAATCAACGAAAATGAATTTAGTGTTCGCACTGAGAATTCGAAGCTTAACTATTTTCCTAGTCAGCACTGACAATAGCAAACGAACATGTGAAAAGCACTTGTAAAGATTAATTCATTCATAACATAAAATAAAACTGCAAATTTCAATTATCTGTTAACGAAGAAAGTTCAAAATTAGATTTTGGTTGAGAGTTGTACAGCGCGTTGTACTGATTCAATTCTTCAGTAAGTAAGCTTTGTGGTAGACAATACCGTATCCGTGAATTTTCTTGAGATTCCACAATTTTTTATATAAAATTTTAAGAAAACAATGAAAATTAATTAATCTTCGTTCTGTGTAAACTTGTGTAGATGACTGATCAAAAATCATTTTTAAAAATTTCGAAGCTTAACTCTTCTCCTTCTCTTCGGTATTGTCTTAGAACACCCTGTATTAATTTGTGTAGATGCTTTATCAAAAAGACAATAACAAGCGAACATGAATTGTCGAAACACACACAAGTAAAGATCAATGCATTAATCACATAAAATTAAAACGTAAATCAAACCGAAGAAAATTAAACGGAATTGAATATTCAGGTACAGAAAGAAAGTAAAGTTTTATCTTACTTTTATCCATGATGCAAAGTATTTCGTAAAAAAAGAAGTGCATTACTTCAGTTATAATAAACGATTCGTTCCT
This sequence comes from Thermobia domestica, assembly GCF_964235325.1. NCBI lineage: Eukaryota > Metazoa > Arthropoda > Insecta > Zygentoma > Lepismatidae > Thermobia > Thermobia domestica. Next base: position 82,986,777 of record NC_137471.1, on the reverse strand, counting down.
GGAAGACATTTTGTGTGTTTAATGCTTTAGTTCTCGACTCTTATGTGACCTCACATAGAATCGTCGGACATAATGTAAACATAGAATCCAATTCAGGATGAAATATTCAAGTTCACCAAACGAATTTGTTTTTTTAATATAAGAATCCTTAGTACATCTACTTGAAGGGAATGAACACATAACGAAGCACTTTGGTAGATTTTTTAAAAATAAAACTTAATAAATGTTTCAATAATTAATCCATTTAAAGCTTTCTTAATCAAACTTAAAAACTTCTATAGTGCTAATAATGAAATCAAATACGATTCGTTTCATAAAACGTAAAATACTGCTGAAGTAATGAATGATACGTTTTCAGAAATGTATTTAGAAAATCCTAGTATAATTTAAGTGACGAACAAAAAACAATTTGTTTCTAAGTAAAAAAATATCACTTTCGTTATATTTTTTATTGAAAGCACTTAATTCACAATACTGTTCACTACAACTGAAAAATCATTATTTTCTTCTTGTTTGTAATGTGTTTTATCAATACATATCCATCTCATTAATACCTTAAAATGGTTGTGTATCGGTTCCCTCTCAACAAGATTGTGTTCCTTCTCCTCTCTCCTTCTTCTTGGCTAGGCGGTTTGCGTACGCGACGTTAACGTGGGAAATCGGATTCGATTCCTACCAGGAGCTAATGCGGAAAAAATTACAACACTGTTTTAGTTATACAAGAGGTACTAATTGCATACATTAGTAATGAACGTAGGTAGTAACACGTATTTATTGGTTATTGTTTGCAAAGTTATACATTTTCATATGGAAAGCAAGGAAGGGGTTGGGAGTGATATCGAGGAAGGCCGTGAGTGATGGTGAGTATGCATGGAATTGCAAATTGTTAGCGAAATTATTTTTTCTTATAAGTACGCGCAAAAACAAACTTATGCTACATGGATAGTAAAAGGAAAGAATGTTATTTAATCGAGTGATGGCAGTAGGAACCAGAAGGAGAATCTTGTGAGCGATGGTTGGAATTCAAGGAGTTGTAAATTTATAGTGTAAATTATTTTTTTTCTTATAAGTGCGCGCTAGAACTAATTTGTGGTAGATGCTGAGTGAAAGGCAAGAATACTATATAACCAAGTTAGGGGAGAAGTGGGGAAGGTTTGAGAATGATGTTGAGGGAGCGTGTCAGCGATGTTGAACATGCATGGAGTTTTAAACTAGTCGTATAAATTAGCTTTTCTTATAAATATGTGTTCAAACGAAATTGTGCTAGGTGGCTAATAAAACACAAGATTACTATCTAACGAGTTAAGTAAGAATTGTAGTAAAAGCACAGGAATAACGATGAAGGAAGTGCGTTAGCGACAGTGAGCTAGTTGTAAACTGTTCATGTAAGTAATATTTTTATTAGTACAGATTAAAACGAACGTATGGTAGATGATTAGTAAAACGCAAGAATTTTATATAACCGAGGCAGGGCAGGACTTTAACAGGAAGAGGTGCGTTAATAGGAAAGAGGTGCGTCAATGTGTAGGGTAAAACAATGGTGCACTTGTAGTATTGAAAAAAATGAAATGAAATCTTTAAGTTTTACGTCCCACGCTTATGTCGGTTAGACTAAACAAGACGGCGATAATGAGAAATGAGTGAAATGGTGAAATGAAGAAATTGGGAGGAAACGGGATAACCCCGAGAAAGCCCACGAGCACGGTGTTTGTCCACCACAAATTCCACACGGCGCTAGCTGGGATCGAACAAGGGACCTCAAGCACCGGAGGTGAATGCTCTACCACTGAGCCACCGCACCCCCTTTGTAGTATTGAGTTTTATATCCATTCACTTATTTAAGTGCAATGAGGAAGTACTCTTAAACAGTAGCGACATATAGCATAATGCGAAGTTGAAAAAAGTTGGTTCGGGATACATAAATTTACAAGAAATTAATTACCTGTAATTAAGGTATAAACTGATTTCGGTTTTGAACCTTATAGTCAACGTGTGAAACGTTTATTTGAGGAATGTATTAATAATCATTATAGAGTACATTCAGAAATTAAATTTGCATTAGCAAAACTGTTTACACGTGCGTTAAAAGAAAACGTTCATTGTTAATTTACAACAAAAAAATAGATCGTTATACGTCGTATTGATATTCTTGATAAAATTGTACATAACAATAATTATTCTTATTATAGAAGTACTAAAATAGCACTTGCACAAGTACGAGGGCAAGTCAAGAAAGACTTGGACTGATTTTTTTCCCGGCAGTTCTGTTAACGCTGGAGCTTCATAGTTTGGCATACAAGTAGGGTGGGTCTTGCTGTGCATATATATAAAATGTTGTTAAGGAATCATTGCATGTTTGGTAACCACGACTTTTTATTGCAGGTGATGTTCTGCTATCGCCTGGGGAAAAGTGCAACAGAAACTCTAGGAATGTTGAGAGCAGCCTACAAAGATGACACTCTGCCACGAAGTACCGTGTTCTGGTGGTTCAAAGAGTTTAAAGAGGGCCGAATGACAATCACGAAAGCTGGTGGACCAGGTGTATCAGCGTCAGCTGTTACTGAGGTGAACATTAACACGGCAGCAGTCATTGTTAGAGAAGATCGCCGCATCAGTATCGACGATCTGGCAGCCGGACTACGCATATCTCATGGCAGTGCCTTCAAAATTTTGCATGACCACCTCCACATGAGCCGAGTGTGTGCGCGATGGATTCCGCGACTCATGACACCAGAGCAGAAGGCCGTTTGATTGGAGACTTGCAGGGAGCTGTTGCAAAGGTTTGAGGATGGTGGAGACGCCTACCGCACCGTGCGACTTTTTTCTATTCCCTGCCCTAAAATCCAGACTGCGTGGACGCCGCTTCTCCGATAATTCCGAGGTTCTGAAGGCACCGGAGGCGGTTTTGAAGGACCTCTCAAAGAATGGCCTACGACACGTGTTTGAGGACTGGAAGACTCGAATGAAAAAGTGCATTCAAATGGGCGGGGACTACTTTGAAAAGGATCATGTGCCTGTTGCTGAGTAATAATAAATTGTCTAGAAAAAAAAATCAGTGAAGGAATTAAAGGATTATTTTATGCCGAACAATTGCAAAAAGTTATTTTAAGTTCAAAGAAAACTTATTTAATGAAAATGTACGTAAATCGAAATGGGTGTGATGTAAATGAAATGGTTAGGCTTTTCATCAAGTATGAATTTACGGACCAAACAAAATATGTTCAGTTATTAAAATCAACTCATCGTTTATAGATGACTTTTACGTTACTCTACCTTCAAATGCAAGTACTATCATTTATAATACGAGGAGTATACTGAAAGTCCTGAGGAACATGTTTTCACAACCGTAATCTTTAGTTATAACTGAAACCAAGTATATCATCTCAATCTACACACCTTTCTTCCTTTTTTTCCAGACGTTGACGCTATTTGTTGCTAGCACGTGACCACAGGCAGGATTTCGAAAATGGCGAGCAGCGATGTTTCGTTTCGACATCATTATGAACCTAAAACAAAACGACAGAGTATGGAATGGTACCACTTGAATTCTCCTACCAGAAAGGAACAGTTCAATCGGCAGAGAAAGTTATGTGGAGCGTCTTCTGGAATACATAGGGTTGAATTCTGGTTGACTTTCTTGAGCCTCGACAAACCCTAAATTCTGCCCGCTAGTTCTAGAGACTTTCGAAGCTCCGTTTTCCTTGCGTGATAAACGTCCGGGAAAGAAGATCATGCTTCAACAGGATAATGCGCGTTCGCATACAGCACGAGCCACTATGGAGCAAATCGAGAGTTTTCGGTGGGAAACACTTCCACATCCTCTCTACAACCCCGAAATTACACCCTCCTACTCTCGTCTTTCCACTTTTGAGAACGAACACATACGAGGCCAGCGCTACGAGACACTGCTGAATATTCGGCAAGCAGAGCGTCCGTGTCTACGGGCAGCTGGAACGGAATTCAATCGCAAAAGTATTTTCAAACTTACAGAATGATGGAGGAAATATGTGCAAAATACGAAGACCATGTGGAAAAGTGAAAGAAAGGTATGCAGATTGAGGTCTCACTTACAAATAAAGATTATGGTTGTGAAAAATATTTTCCTCTCGACTTTCAGAATGCCCTCGTAATAATACAACTTCATCATTTTCAGTACCTTGCGATTTTTTTTATTGAAGTGAAGTAGAATTGAGCATTGCATTATCACTAATTCATATATTGTAGAGCTTTTATATCGTGAATGAAATTTTTAAAAAATATAATAAATAGAGTTATCGATAATAAACATGAAAGTTATATTTTTAATATATGACAAGAATATTGTACTTCTTTTCAATTTAAATATGATTCCAGAAAAATGTCTATGTTAAAATACAAGAAAAATGAAAATCAACTTGTGATTGAACACCTTTTAAATTTAGATGACCAATATATGATTGGCATTAAACCAAGTTTACAACACGTCAAGTTCTAATAATAAAAATACATCTACAATTAAAATGTAGTATACTCAAACTTTAAAAATGTTAAAAAGTTAATATCAATTCTTGGAAAATTTCCTTGTAATTAAGTATAAAATATTCCAGTAACTATTAACGTATGCTTTGATATAGTAAATCATCAGGAAAATATCGGGTCAGTAATACGAAAATTTGCTGTATATGATGTAGAATTGATCGAGTAAACTGTTTTGTATTTTCAACACTGCATTATGTTAAAGTAGAAAAGAAATATTTCGATACAATACGAGTAAACTTAACATATGGTTACCGTTTAAATTTACCATTTCGTTTTGGTACAGCAAACTTGTCACTTTATTTTAAACGAAAACGATTTCAGAAAGTATTCATGATTATTTTTATATTACGTTAATTTCGTATGGTAGTGTAGATATTTATCCTAAAAATAATCTGTCACATTTTACTAATCAATTAAAACATAATAGTCGTTTAGCTGAATCAAAATGGTATGTAGGTTTAAGTGAAATACATGACCATTAACGTGCTATAATGTTAAAGAAGAAAATATAATTTGGTATAAGTTAAAGATGCACAACATATAAATAGTAATGAAAAGTTAAATTAGCAAACAAAAATATTAGACTCATCCACCACGTAGAGGACACCAACCGCTCATCCCCTTATCTAAATTCCTCCATCTCTCCTCACAAATCTTGCAGTGATATTCGCAATACTAAGAAGACAATCGAAGAACATAGAAATGAAGGAATAATAAGTGAAAATTAGATGAATTTGGTCTTTGAACTACACCTATTTTCCCACTTTAGGGCCTACTACTTTAAAGAGGCTTATTCAGTTACATAGGTATGCTAGGATCCATTTTTTAACATTAGCCGAAATAACGGGAAAACCTTATGCGAGTCCCGTCACACTGATTCGCCTATATGAGTGTTTCCACAGTGGTATGTCACGGCATACTTATTTGTCGCGCAATCTCATTAGATGGGTTGCGAAATTTTAAAATTTGAAAATCATGAAGGATTGAATAATAACTTAAAGTCGATTTTAAAATAGACTATACAAGTAATGCCTTCAGCGGAAGCAACAATTCTCAGTACTACATAGTGCCAATATCGTATACAAACTTATAGTATAACATTATTAGAATTTATATAATTAAATATTAAAATCAAACAAATGAGTCGCAATGTCATGGAAGTTCAGTAAAAACTATCAGTAAAAAAGGTTGAGAACCACTGTTCTGTATCACCAATCAGCGAACTGGTTCAGTACCACGAAATTCACGTTACACCTTCAGTATTGGTATACACTGTGTAAACCCTGGCAAGCAAAACGTGCTCATATATTCTGTGTAAGTATTTTCACAAATTATTTGCCGGGAAACCGCAATGAAGAAATCTATTGGTATCGTTCAGAAAATGTACACAATTTTTATTTCATTTGATAGATAAGGATTTTATAAATATGCAACTATAAGCTTAATTGAAAACCAGATAGCCTCTTCGCAACACTGATTCTCGTTACATGACATAACTACCAACACAATACTAGTGTAAAATAAACTCGAATCATAATTTTGTATATATAATAGATTTAACTCATATATTGGCCGTCACCAGAGATAAGAAATAAAATTTTGTTCTATTTGACAACATTGGATCTTAAATTGTTAACCATATGTTTCTATTTTGAGATAAAATACCTTTCTATGTGCTATACTAACTTATATACGTACATACAGAGAAAAGAGTGGGCAAATTTCATATTAACTCAGAGTGACAATGCTATAGATTTCGGAAATTCGACAATGTTTTCTAAAGAGATAGCTCAAGAACTTTGTTTCTCAGAGCCTTCAGAGAAAGAAATATTGCCTGATCGGGTAAAAATTATCAAACAGGAAGACAATACAATTGTTCCATGATACCTAGTGAATGAGATTGAAATTTAGAAGAATCAGGGCTGTGGTATCTTCGTGAACAACAATATGATTCGGGGCTTTAAGAAGAATTTTCTTTTGAAATAGACATTAACTGATTTGGAGTAGCACATTCGATACTAATGGGAACCCTATAATTGGAATGTAACAAATGTTAAAGACTACTTAAGCGGGCAGACTACTAAATAGATTTCGAAAGCTAACAATATTTTCTTTTGCCAGTTTTTCGTAAATGAAAACAGATAATGAAATTTAACTTACCTCAATAATAATGTTATTCTACACCCGAAAATACGAATCGGAAGAATTTTCAGTGTTGCCATCCATAGAAATTACAGTGTGACAAGAATTTGAATTACTCAAAAATCTAGGTTAATGCAGCGACTAGAAAAATGAACTCAACGGTAATTGATGACTTATCTGTGTCCTTGTTAACTACTTTTTACATAATATTTGTATTTATTTTGTAATAACGTATGTAAGTTATTACTTATTTTTCGTTTGCTCATTGACTGACATTGGCCAGCATAATTCTTCTTTTGAAACGAATAGTAGTTTTAAAGTTTTGAACTTGCTCATTTCTTCATTAACTTCAGCAAAACATTCTTTGCTTTCTCATAATGAATTTGCAATAAAGAAAAATTTAGTGATAATGAAAATAAATTCACCAGTATAATTGATTATAATATTTTATAGTTACGAATACCTTATAATCGTAATAGAGAAAAATGAATGTTCTCTTTGAAAGCAAGCTTCCTATTTGCGCAGATCATACATAGTATGTTACGAATGTCCTCGAACAGCGACTCAGCAACGTTCTATTTCTCCTCATTCTTTGGACAATTATTGATATATAATGAAACTCGAAACTCAAACTTGCATTATCATTCATATTATTTGATTGTGAAACGTACACTATTTCGAAAGAAGTACTTGTAAGCTTTTACCAGACATACATTTCGACAGCAATCATATTTCCCTTCCACTTTTGACAAGCATATACATCACGACATGCTAGTCAGATTATCTACTTAACTAGCTGAAAAAATATTTGGTATATGATTTTCGTAGTCACCCGAATTATAGTTAATGGCGTTATTAAATATAATTATCATGGTACGTACTTTGTAGGACATTAGCAAAAATTTTGTTTGTAAAATAAGGTTACACATAATAAGTTTCATTTTTCTGAAACGATGTATGTGCTACAATTATGCTACCTAATATTCTTATTACGAATTAAGGCGGTAATGTTTACTAGAAACTACACTAAATTTCGAAATAACACACTTACTTTATGATGTTTTGTAAATTGTTTTGTTTGTTCTCGGAAATGGTGGTTATGTAAATTGTCTTGTATATTATTTTTTTGTGATTTATTATCTATCTAATAATTTGTTTAAGGTACTCATTATTAGGGGAATGAGAATATAACTTCCCATTACATTTTTCATCATCACAAACGGATACTTGTTAGCGAAGTTTACAACCCTCTAAGAACACATTGATGTATAATAAAAATATATTTCGTTATTTTATTTTATTATTATTATTATTTTAAGAGTTTCAAAACCAGCATATGATTGACAAAGAGATTTTTGTTCAATCATAGAATAAAAATGCATGGTGCTAACATGCAGTCAAAGAAGACAATTAAATTAATTGAATTAAATGCAAATTATAGTCTTATAGAATATTAGCTGAATCAATATAAATAAAAAAAAAACGCTTACGACGAGAATCATCTCAAAATTGAACTTTAAGATTGTAATAATAACTAAATTGTATTCGGAGCTGATATAATTATAAAGCTGGATAGATATTAAGTCAATTTTAGCTTAGAAGCAATTCCTTTTTTACCCCAACAGCGGCACACAAAGAAGAGAAAGGCAGGCTACCATACTAAACTTTATTCTGCCATATTAAAAGTAAATCATGCTGGGTTGTAGTTAATAATATATAGTTTTCTTGGGAAATTTGAACAAAATTATAATGCCCAAAGAAAATTCATCATAAACAAAAACCACTCATGGTCGATTTTCCCATAAGACATGATTCATGGCATATGCATGTGTTAATAATGAAATATTTGTTTATAAAATAACAAATCACATGAATCTCACTTTAAAAACTCACCTCAAGACTCAACTATTCCTGTGGACTCTGATGGAAGTGATTTCTGTATGATTATGGGAACATTAATGAAATATTTATTTACGAAATATCAACAAAATCACCTGAGTCCTTTTTCATGAAAGTATTTTACAAAGAACATCAGCATGATTTAATTACCCTTTTTGGGTATTTTTAAGGAGTTATTAAGAATTATTAAGAATTTAAGAATTATTAATGAAATATTTATTTACGAAATAGAAATAAAATCGCCTGAGTCATTTTTGAAGAAATCCAAAAAAATAAAAATGAACTCAACAATAAACTACTCCTCGTATAGTTTCTCGAAAAAATAGGATTTACCATCTTATTAGGTTATTAATAAATGAAGAAAATGACTTGAGTATTTTTGAGAATATTGTCTAGGAAAAGTAATGGGTAATGGCATTTCCATGTTATTAACGAAATACTTATATATATTGGTAGAATATGATTGAAATCACTTGAGTCGTTTTTAAGAAAATCGTTCATAAAAATTCACTGTCCAGAGTAAATGACTACTTCTCAATTTGTTTAGAGAAATGACATACCACAGTATGAAGTTGATATTGAGAAATTGATTTATGGAATATAAACAAAATCGTCAGTCATTTCCGAGAAATCGTAATACGTGATTTTTGGCTCTTTTTAAACTATGCTTAATTATAGGGATAGGGAGAAATTGAAAAATTCTGCTGGAGACTATCATGGTAACCTCCACTTTAAAATTTAGGTTAGATACGTTCAACAGTATGGAATCTCATCGTTGTTTAAGGAATCGAGAAAATAATCGAGTGATTCCATCTCAATCTAGTGATACAATTGCACCTTTTCTGGATGCAACCATTAATAATAAAAGCGTTTGAGTTTGTATCAACAATGGTTTGCCTTACAATTTGGTAATAGGGGGTTTGCTCTAGATTTGTGAGTTGGAGTATCATCCAGTCGAGACTGTTCATGAGAATATTGTGTCTTTAGGAACTGAATACATTATTAATAAAGAGATTATTTTGGAGTATATTAATGTGGTTGGTTCGAGCGGATTAGATTCTGACTAGCACGGATCTTCACTGCGAGAGTTTATTGGGTATTTCACCCGTGTGAGCGACTTTGTGTTGTGAACTATAGCAAATATAAGCCGATATTGCGTAGTAATAGTAACCAAAGTTTTTCATATCATGATACGTATTATTCACCGTCACCCAATTCGAATCTCGATGTTCGTTATTTAAATCGGGATCTCGATCTGGTCAACAGTCGGACAACTTTAGTTTTGTTTCTAGCCCCAACGGTGGAATATATGTTATTTTTAAAGAATGTTACGACTACTTGATTCAGAGGGAATGCAGCATACACTGTGACATCGAACTTATAATATAGAAAAACATTTTTTGAAATTAAAGAAATATGAGCAATTGAAACAGCTTCGAGAAATTTTCAACAAGAGTGAGCATTATTTTAGTTCAGTTCAAGATAATAGGATTCTTCAGTCTCTCGATGGCGAATTACGTTACATGTCAGCAACTGAAGGTTTAGAGTCCTAGGTATCAACAGTGCGAGATTATCAGATTAATTCAGAAGTCAAACAGTCATTCCAGTATTGATATTGGATAACTTTTTCTGGTTTTCGAGAGAAAAATGAAACAAATTTAATTGAGGAAAAAAGATTGAAAGATCATTGTCGAGAAGATATTGCGTTAATTGTGCCAAAGAAGAAAAAGAAGAAAAAATTTTGAGTCGTAATAGTTGAACTTTCAGGAGAACAATTGAGACTTGAAAAATGAAAATACTGTTCAACCAGAGGAGTCAGATGAAAAAGAAATTTAAAAAAGTAAAAGTTGTGTGTTCAATACTCAGAGTAAAGGTGATTCTGAGGCTGCAGACTTAGATATCGAGCATTCTAATAAGTTTTACGATTTAATTGAGAAAAACGCTTATCTTTTTCAGCAAAACTACAAAAGTAATGATGAGAAATTGAATTGTTACAAAAATAAACCTGATCATTCCAGTAATTCGGATAACATTAATAAAATTGTGGATAATGTCGTTTGGAATTAATTTCAGACGTCATTTCAAATGATATTGGGTTTGTGAAAAACTTTGAAGGAAAACTGAATTTGGAAGAAGTTAATTCTTTCAAGGGAAATCTTTCTCCGGTAACAAAGAATAGGGAAATTTTTCATATTTGTATTGAATAATTAGTGTCACAATATCTTAGTTGAAGTACATAACTCAAATTTTGGGAACAGCTGTTTTTGGTTGAAAACAAAAATAATACTTTTAGAATTGTGGAGTATTTTTGTAAGGCCAATAATTTGGATATAGAAGTTCATACATTTCCTTATAGGCAGGAATGTTTTATAACTTTGACCGCTATTCTTTATCTTTCCGGACAGGAAAATGTTTATAATCAGCTTGTTTTTATTAAGATTCTCAAGAAATAGCAATAGTTACTTCTAAAGGCAGTTACAAATATAGAGGGTACGGGTAGGGTTAAAAACTACAAGTAGTTTATTAGCAAGACCGAAGAAAAATACTTGGTGATCTGAAAGATCAGGGGATGAGTATATTTTGGTGATGTCCTGGTGGCATCGGAAATTATTGAAAGGTTAAAGGAAGCAATAAGAAAGGCATAGTGGTATGCAAAATGTATAGAAAAGCGGTCTAAATGTCTCACCTGACTAAAGTTTGTTTTTCTTCTTTTTTGCAAAAATTAAGTATTGGGTATTTTTGGCAGGTGATAGCATCATTGACGTAGATTCCTCTGTCTTTTCTGGAATTCTAAATATGCATGCTCTTAGAAATAGGAGGTTTTAGAATGCGTGAATTATTTGGAGATTTACCAAAATTTGTTAGCGAAATTCAACAATTAATGGCGCCTATTAGTGAATTGTGCTCAGTTGAAAACCTTTTGAGTAGACAGTTGAAAAACAGATTAGTTTAGATAAATTGAACAAACTCTTAATAGATAAAGTTTGTTAAATACACCAGATATAAGCAAAAAGTTTTAGTTCACTTTTATGACTCAGGAAAGGCTATAGGAAACTGTATCTCACAGTATATCGATAATAATCGTTTTCTCTCTCTTGCATTTTATTCCAAGAGTCTTACTGAATTCGACAGACATCGCAGTATCTAGGAAATTGAGTTTACCAGTTTAGTGAAAGCTATCATGTTTACATACCACCTAGTAAACGAGTTTGAAATCTATACAGACAATAAATCTTTGTCCAATGATTATTAAAATATGGTTCTTTGATAGACAGGTTGTGCTTATTTCCTTTTACAATGAAATTCATTAAGTGTCATGATAACTTAGTAGCCGGTTTTTGACTCAGATGCGCGATCCGTTTTAGTTCATGCAGTCAATAGGTCAGATGGGTTGGTAGTGATGAAAAGAATTTGCAGGTTGCCAGTACATAGAACCTTTCTTGATGAAATAATCAATTCGTTCCTCATAAATGATATGCAAAACCTTTTAACACGAAATGTTTACAGTATCTAACTTTTTAAAGCACAGTGTACTGAATATTTATGAACATTTGCTTAGTTCTTTTCATCACATTTCAGAGAGACGGAACTAATGTCTACATGGAAAAACACGCTTGCAAATCCTACATGATGATTTCTTCCAATTGCATTCGATGTATATGAAAAGTAAAACTTTTACAATGTTCCTTCACTAATAATATGATTGTCAACATAGATGCAGAAACTGCCAGTGTCAATGCCGAGACGAATTAATACTAACCATGTACGCGGACCAAGCGAATTATAGTCGAAGTAGTAGCACATAAGTGATAACTTCAAAAAATCATGCTTGTAATAAACAACACACAGTTAAATTTAGTCCGGTTTTTGTTTTGGTATACTGTTCTTAAAATATGATACTAATCTTATTGTTCGTGCATACGAACGTTAGCCAGTATATTGCTAAAGAAGTAGATTCTGAGATTGGGGAGTGCACAAGTGATACAGCGCCACCTTCTTCCCCTTTTTCCCAGTTAGTGATATACAATAGTATTATCTCACGATAATTCCGATACTTTATTGTCGTCTAAACATTCATATATGTCCTCTCTTTTCGGAGATAATGCGGATAAATTTAGTGGTGATTCATCCTTCTCCAACTCTGACTGATCAAACGAAGTGTCTAGTGAGCCCAGGTAATCAAACACTTTTATTTTCCAAGCTGCCTTCTCTTCAAGAATAAAATTTTACTAATTTTTCCGCTCTACATTGTTAACTGGTCTATACAAAATGTTTTCAATTCCTATACTTAAACAAATTTTAAAATGCTGTAATTGTACAGCCTGGTCTTGTGTTTGCGTCTGCGACCGCTCTACGAGTCCCTTGATGCTGCCACTTGCATTTTTTGCTCATCGGGCACCAGGCGCTTTTCCGAGCGCACAGAAAACTTGAAACATGATACTCTATTCTATCTGTAACACAATGCACGTATACAGAGTCTGCTAAATACAATCTTACAACGAGAGAGCTCGGAGTCGGACACTATTTTCAATGTCGGCTTCGAAAAAACTTCAAATAGATATTTCACCATCCCTCCTTTGCATTAGTATATCCTTTTGTATACATATGAGTGAATAATTCTGTTGACGTCAACTAAATATTCGAATATGTAACAATACATAAAATAAAATAATTTGTACAATATAGAATCAATTAAATATTTTATACATACATATTCAAACCATTATATAGTTACATTCCGTTTAACAACCTTATCATGAGAACAAGTATAAAATGTATTGTCTGAAAGCTTCACAAGATTGACGTATGTTTACATACTATCCTTACATATGTTTACATACATATGAGTACTTGAACTATTCTACTATTCTTTTACAGACTCATTGAAATTAGTCAGTTTTATTCATCATTTTGTTTCAAAATGACGTTCAAAATAGCCCTTATTAGGACAACTGAATGACGGTACAAGTCGCTGCTGGAAACGTGCTACCAAAATTATTCCAAAATATTGAAGTTATTGTTCAATTATGGGATCTGAAATATGCTCAGATGTTTCACAAGCAACAAAATTACATATTTTCTCAATTTCATTTAATTATTCTCGAGACTAGAGTTGCCCTTTTTAAGTTCGAGAAGTAACTGTATGAGGCGAATCATTATACCAATTCCAAATACAATAAAAGCACACGACAAATGCTCCAAACTTAAAATTATATTTTCTTCCTCCGTAATCTCCACCAAGTTTGACCTAATCCGACTTATTTGTTCCATACTTCTTTTCCAATGCACCTGTAAACCTGATTCTATAAGATGACTAATAACGTCACTAAAAACTAGAAGGAAAGGAGATCCTTTAGGGAGCAAGTAAACTATCGGCAAAGTAATTACTACTTCAGGAATAATGTAAAACCAGTCGGGCCCGAAAGAATAATAATTCTTGGTACGATTCAAAGTGTCAATGTAGTCCCTAGCAATTATAGTAGTATGAATAGTTTCCTCCATATATTTCCATTCTCTGTAAATTTTCTGGTACACTGGATCTATCGTTTCACGAAATAATTGTCGGAAATCATCTGATCCACCAAAACGAAGCTCTGAATTTACTAGATCTTCCATTGTTTTCAGAAATGGGTATCTTTTACCGTGTGTAAGAAATTCAAAGAATGATCCTTGATAACCACTAATCAGAATTAGAGACATTGCAATCCAGTTCATATATAAAAGCCTCATGAAAAGTCCACGTGATTGGTGAGGAAGAGAAACTCCAAGGAAGATAGACAAGCTGTCAAGAAAAGGAAATTGATAAACATGCATGTTTTCTTCATGATTTGTTAATTTTGCTAATGCAATAACTGAAGCTACCATGACAATAGATGCAAATAATAATAACCAACTCATAAGATCAAAAGGAAAAACTACAGTCATCCACGATGGATACCAATCTGGTAAACCTGTTATCCACACAAGGTCTCCAAAGAGTCCCGATATAATTACTTCAAAATGGTCTGCAAGTGGGATTGGAGGGTCAATAATACTCCTCATGTTAAAACTTGCATCAACGTTGTACGATTTTAAATATTCTAAATCTAGATCAAAAGTTCTGTTCCGTGATTTTGGTATATATGAGAGGCGTTCATATGTAAAAGTAAGGTAATGAGCGATCTCATCCATTAAATCAACTGTTGCCCCTTCTAAGTGATATCTTTCCACACCTTCCTCATCCCAATATTTCTCCGCTTTGACATACCAGTGCTTCTCGTGTGTAATAAACTTTAAAGAACAAAAATGTAAATTTCTAACTTTGTTAGGAAATAAGTTGTCTCCAATCATCAGTTTGCCTTCAATACATTGATCCAAAATCTTAGGTTCTCCAACTGTCTTACAATGGGAGCTTGAAAAAGGAAAATATGTGTAGATGTGCATGTCTTTATCATTGCCTATCATTAAACCTGTTGAGTTACGCCTAGTTAAATTATATGCCCTTTCTGTGTTTGTTACGCGGAATACAGTTTTAATATCATTATGTGTATAATAGCGATTTCCAAGTATAATAATAATTTTACTAGCAACGTTCCAGAACATTAATTGTTTCGTGTGTTTCATTATATCTTCTGATGAATAAGGATCCTGCGGTAAGATTAAGAATGCAATATTGTCGCGTTCACTTCTCCAGTTCAGATCAGAGTTCTTAGGAAAGAAATTGTCATGAACGGAATACTGAATCCTCAAAAACGCCCCCTCAAAACCATAAAGTTTATCATATAAATAATTTTCGACTTCTTTTTCATGAACAATTACTAAGGTTCTGATACTTCCGAAACTATTCTTGACAATTTTGCTGATACCTTGCACAGTGAACTCATTGTTTTGAATTTCCTCCAACTCAGAAACTAAACTTTGTTTAGAAATTATAAAGAACCACAAGAAGGCAAATATGCGAAGCATGATTTCTTCTGGGAAATATTTCTTCTGGTTCTGCAATAATATAAAGAAATATCTTGATCTTAGTAAAAGTTTCAAATGTAAAATAATACTTGTATATAGAACGATACTTATATTTTAGGAACGGTTTTGGAAAGAACCATATCTATATTATAAGAGCATGCCAGCTCTGTGCATTTGAAGAAAAGTTTGTTTCATAGCTTGTTTAAAGTGGCTCATTCGATCACTACAACGTGGAGCAGGACTAGAAGAGATTCTGTTGTTCATGAAGAAACATCCAAGCGTCCTACGAGAAGTATACAGCGTCCGGCTGGTAATATGCACAGAAACTGTGAAATGAATGTTTTTGTACTTCCAGCAGAAAGGAATTGCGTTTTCATATAGTAGACATATATAAACTCTAGCATAAACGTAAATGGCACAATTTAATGTCATCGTTCTTTCATTATCTGGTTTGAATCACACTCTGTTCAAAAACACGTGAGTCAATCTATTTTATTGTTTGTATGTTTTAGTATAATTTGTATACATGGCAAAAACATTGGTAATATTCTATTTGTAAAATATAGTATAATGTTTCTTATTATCTATTATATTTACTGTTTCTATTGCTATATTCTAACTAATAAATATATGCAGAAAAGGAAAGTCTAATATAAAATATAATAATAGGAACAAAATATTAGACTTGCACCGTATAATAATACCTCCATTCTACTGGCAAGACAGTCTTGTACTACTAGAGTTACTATGGTATCGTTCAGCTAGAAGGACAAATATTTGGACGTTTAACCATGAAAGATTAAAAAAATGTTATAGCTCTAATAATGTGATATGTTATGATATGGTTGTGAAATTGACGTTCTAAGAGATAATAATTAATCAAAAGAAGAATCTAATTCCACTTAAGAAGGCCAGACGGTAAGAAAAGAAGATGATGATGATGAAATTTGGCAGCAATGATGAACCTTGGAGTGTGGATACGTAGTCGTACAGGATTGCGCATTGGGCAATATTTGTTATACTTGAGGTCTAAAGTCATTAGGGTTTTGGATGGATTTTATTTAAGTTTCCACTTGAGATACCAACTGACAAGTTTACCGATTGATGATTGCAATATTGAATTGATTCGATCCACTGAGAAAAATAAGACAAAATATGCCTATCATGAGACTAACGACTATAGACTATAGATTCGTGACTGGGGGTTTTGATTGTGGCATAGATTGATAGTTGTGACATATCAGTAACACATAAGATGTATAGTACGGCGATACAAAAGAGTCCAGTGGAACTCCTGTTTGAAGTATGAATTGTACCTGGTTAATTTAAATGAAAACTTGGAAAAAAGTTCCAGGTGCCAAATTGTTCGAGTGCGTGCTCAATATCAAATGAAATTACTAAACAGTGCAACCATTTATTAAAATGGTTCATATGATAGCTTGCTAATTTTAATAGTTGATATGGAGTACTAAACGATGGTCTAAAGCGGCTTGCGTAGTTGATCAGCAGTACTAAACGATGGTCTAAAGCGGCTTGCATAGTTGATCAGGAGTACTAAACGATGGTATAAAGTGGCTTGCGTTAAACGAAGATAGGAATAAGAAAGGGTATAAGAATGAAGATGGTTAACCAGAATTCGTTCTGAATTTTTGTTCAACACATTAGTAAGACTGATCGGCCAATAGGATCTTATGGTAGTAGAATCTGTGCAATTTTAGAAAAAACTATGATCATGGCGAGCTTTCAGAGAGTATAAATACCTTATAGTGAAGATAGTATATTATAGGAAACCAAGTAAAAATATGAAAAGCCGTCAGTTTGGCAAAGCTAGGTGTAAGTGATAGTATCGGCACCATACTACTATCTTGTGTATTGCGGCGATTGTGAGAGCATGAACAATATCAATACTAGTAATTGGAGCTGTGATCGGATCAGTTGGTTCAATCTATGGGTGGAGCGAATAATGGCTGTATATGATAGCCTATAATGATAGTTAATGATAAGAGGAAAAGTGAAAATCGGGTACTGAGATAGAATGAGATGTAAAGGCTTCCTCAAAATTAGTTGGGAAACTTTTCGCTTTCTTTGCATCGTCGGTAGGTACATATATTGCCAACAACATGAATACGATAATGTGAGCCGTGCTTCTGATCAGAAAGCCGCTTGAATAAATTCCTGAATTTCGAAGTGTGTTTCATTGCGTAATTGACTGCAAGAAGTCCTCCAGCCCTACCGTTTCCTTCCAATGATGTAATGCTTGACTATTCACTTTAATTTGAGATGATGCCTAAGAAACTAGCGATTGCATGTAATCACATATTCTTCTAAATAGTTCTGAAAACACTGTAGAAGTGTGATGGCGTCATTAGAGTGGAACTCAAGAACTAATCTCAATGTTGAGTTTCTGCTTTTTGTTCAGAACTTACAGTTAGTACTACTAACCGACAATTTGTGGTGTGCTGTTTCTTAAGGGTCAATTTATGCCTTCCACTCTACAATGCAACTATTCACTGTATATAACAATAACAACAATAAGCAATTATGTTATCTAAAATACATAGTTTACATTAAATTATTAGATTACAAAACACAAATATGAAAAGTATACTCTTGGCAATTTCTTTACAATGCTTTAATTGGGTTATTTTCTGCTTGTTTGCCTGTTACTGTCAAATCTTGGAAATGTTTGTTTCTATATTAACTAGATAAAACGCTGAAATTTTGCAGACATGTGAAATCGATCGAAATACAATATTTTTCACATAATTTTTGCTCTAGCCATAGAAGTACTTTGGAACAGAAGAGCACGAGCTCCCATACTAATTAGAGTTCTAAAAGTTCATATGGTTCTGTGTCAGAGGATTTACCTCCGGTGCGTGAGTTTCCTGGTTCGATCAATGGCCAAGATGGAAAACGTGTGTGACGAAAAACATCTAGTCTGTGAGTTTCTGCAGAGTATTTACACTTATTTTCACATTCTCATTCTCCCAATTCTTCCATCATCATTCACTTGCCTTCCTCGCCTCTCTTACGCAAAAGGGCATAATCCTGAGACATTAAACTGAAAATTATCATTTCATTCCATTTTTTTTGTTCTGCCTTTTTTGTATTGTAATACCAGGCATCTCAAAACAGGAGAAAAAGAAGCAATTGGCAGGAAATAATTTTAGCACTTCATTAGGTGTGGTTCAGTCATCTGAGTTCTCTTTTGTAAACGTGTATTCGAGTTACTTTTGTCCTCCCTGTACGTAAGATTACTCGACTTACTTCGAAAAATTCCGCAGAAACGAACAAATTCCCCGAGCTAGTGAAGATAATTGTAAGAATATTTAATCATTTTAGAAATTACATGAGTTTAAATCGATAACGCTTTGTACCAGGTAGATTGATAATTACTAACCTGATAGATTTTATTTAAGACATATATGAGGCTCCAGATCAATAAAAATATCGTTAGTGATATTTTGATTTTACCAAAGCATTTGATAAAATCAATAATGATTTATTATACAATTTATCCAGCTTTGGATTTATCATAATCAATCGCTTCTGTAATTACTTGCGCATATGTTTCTGAAAGGAAAGAATGTGTTGTATGTTTACAAAACTCATAACTTTATTATAATATGAAGACAAGCGTGCCGCAAGGCTCCAATTTGGGGCTACTACTATTTATTATATATGTAATCAATATTCCATTCAAAATAAAATATTCCACCTGTACGATTTATGATCGACGTAAAATTCTGTATGATATAATGATAAAACATGGTGATACAAGGAATTTGAATTTGCAAGAAGACATAAATGTAATGCTTAAGTGTAGAAATGAAAATTTCCTCGAACTAAATGTAAATAAATGTTATTATGTAAGGTTCGGAACTAACAGAAATGTATAATATATCAAATATTTGATAAAATTGAACTTGAACAGTCAAATTAAATATCTCGGTATTGTTTTCGATAATAAAATGATGTTTACCAAAAATATCCAAGGTGTAGTGACAGAAGCTTATAAAAATTTGGCTGTTTATTAGAAATAAGATTTTTAAAAACAATTTCGAATCTATGAAGCTATTATGCAGTATTTTCATTAGAAGAAATTGCAATATGGATCAATAGCAATACCAGTTCAAAATACTTGCGGAAAATAAACTACTTAGCCTAAAGAGTTATCGTTTTATTAAAGTTTTAGTAAAACCGGGAAATTTCATGTATCTTATAAGAGTATCAGGTCACTCAAAGTTGGTTTATAAATATGTCAACCAGTACTCAAATATTAACTATCATGATGACAAAATATAATAAAGAGAAGAAAGGACAAGATAATTCGGAAAATAGTTTTGAAAGTGTTCTCAAGAACTGATTTATTATTAGTATACGGGATGTGGATTTTTAGGGTCAGTTTTCATACCAACACGGGAAATAAAGGGAGTGTAAAAGAGGTATCTTCCTCACAACTACTTTGACATCTGCTCCTTTTTTCTAATCGAAAACAAGTTAATGGAAAGTATGGGCATTTCTTTAGTATCTCTCTCTCTCTCTCTCTCTCTCTCTCTATATATATATATATATATATATAGATAGATAGATAGATAGATAGATAGATAAATAGATAGATAGATAGATATTAACTTTGAGTGGCAAATTCGATATTTTTTAACAATTACCTCAAGTACTGTTTTCTCCACAAAACCAAAACCCATCACAAAAAACATAAACTGCTTGATCTGCCCAATTTCTTAAAGAGGAAGACAGTTCTCTCGATCGATGGTACCCAGCGAGTAATGAGAGGGAAATCTGAAGGACAAGGGTTGTGGTTTGTTCATAGGCAACAATATGATTCAGAGCTTTCAAAAAAGTTTTCTTCAAGGTAGAAATCAAATCCAATTATATCTTTCAGTTAATGTTGCACAATTATATCCTTTAGACTAAGGGACACAGATTATTAATGATGGAGGAATTAATAGATTGAAAATGTGAGAAGAAACAGTGTACCCCGAGAAAACCCATGGACATGATGCTGTACATCACAAATTTACTTAGCTGGGGATTGAACAACGGACACCACGGACCAAAGATAAGCATTCTACCACAGCCATTGTGGCCCCTCTTTGAGATTGAGATGAACTGATTCGCAATAGCGTATTCGTTACTAATGGACTCTCAAACCTTTTGATTGGAATGTGTCAAAGATGTAAAATGCTTTAACTATAGTAACGTAAGCTATAGTTGCTTCACTACAGAAACCACGTACGGGGTGCTTAGTCTGTCGAAACTTATTACGAACTTTCAATTGCACTGACATTAGTGTTCCGATTTATACATCTTGTTCAACAAGAAATTCATATCTTTAGTTGTGAGCGGAAAAATCAAAACGCTCAAAACATATCTGTAACATTGTGTCTGTGGTATAATGTAGTATGACTTTCATATCGGATTATATATGTATTATCGGAGTCATATCGGATAATCCTTTGTACGGTTTTGTACATGAGTGCAGTGTCTTCGCATAATAATCTTATCTGTACTGACATTTGTGTGATTTTTTCGAGAAATTAATTGAGTTTGAGTGGTTTACCTTCTTGAATGGTCACAGAAATCAGTAATGCATTCTTGAAAATTTTGACCTCAAACCCTAGCTGTTTATAAACAATTTATAATAGAGGTGTCGAATATTTTTCTTTAATATTTTAAACTGTGGCAGCGAAAAGGAGAAAAATGAGAATTAGGAATACATTAAGAGGGATAGGTACAAAAAGTAGAAAAAGGGATTAGGGATCCAACAAGAGGAAAAATGTGATGGAAAATATCTATTCCTATCAGGAGCCAACATTTGACACAATGAGCACTTTATGAAAAACCCTTTGTGTTATTAAAAACCAGAGTATGCATCTATAAATCCTAACCCTATCGGTAGCAATATGTCTTTGTTTAATACCTGATTATTCTTTTACACAATTGAAATACATGCGTTGATCTGCTAATTGCAATTTGCTAATTATATACGAATTTTTTTTAAAATATTTAGATTAACGGTTAAAGTAACGTAAGATAGTAAGTAAAAGTTCTGTTGTATATCAGTGAAACCTCTTATAGATTCAACGCAGTTGAGTTCCGGCACCACCTTTGCAACTTAGTGGATCCAAAGATCCAAAATATTTCAGTTTAAAATTTCCTTCTAGGTCTTATATCTGAAGAACTACTTATAGTGTAGTCAACCCCAAACTATCCCTTAACTCAGTATGATGTGCTTATTCCACAAAAAATACGAAAACTAGATTTAGGGGCCATTCAAAAATTTTGTATCTTCTGATCCACAAAATATTTTTTGGCAAGATTGCAATATTTTGATGCATTTTTGGATCATTTCTAAAATTCGTTGCCATGATCGCCACCATAGATCCATTTTTATGATCATTCCTAAAATTCTTGTTTAAATCATTGAACAATATTGGAAAACATTTATTTTATTTCTTTGTCAACAACAAAGATTTTAATGTTTTGATTTTCCTGATTTCTTCTTTAAATTCAGTTGAAAGTGTTTTGGTTTTCAAAATGCATTTTCCTTACAGATAACTTTATTAATATTTAAATTAATTAAATTTATAAATATTCAAAATTATTCGCAAATGAATAATTTTTACAAAACGTAAAACTTAAATAGATTTTCGGAAGAGGGGATAAAAGAAGATGCCGCAGGTATTCAATCTCCTTAAGACAATTTTATGTTTATTATTTGTTAAAAGAAATGTAAAACGTATTTTGTGATTGAACCCTTTTCAACCGAATGGAATTAACGTACAGTTTTAACAGTATAACAAATTATCATATATTTGTATAGTTACGAATACCTTATTATAATCGTAGTAGAGAAACTGAATGTTCTCTTTATAAACAAGCTGCCTATTTGTGCAGATCACACAATGTCTTCAAACAGCGAATCAGCAAAGTTTTGTTTGTTACTCATGCATTAGCCTGATATCTAATGGAATTCAAACTTACATCATCGTTCATATTGTTTGGTTACGAAACGTACACTATTTCGAAACAACTACTTCGAGGATTTTAACAGCCAGAAATTTCAACATCAAATATAATCCTCTTCCACTTTTGACAAGCATTTACTTTACGTGTTAGTAAAATTATGTGCCTAATTATCTCAGAACCATATAGCCTATGATTTTCATCATCTTTAAAATTATAGTTAATTCCGTTTTTCAATATAATGTTTATAGAGCTTATTTTGTAGATCATTATCACAAATCTTCTTGTGTGTAAAATGAGGCAGTACGTAATGAGACTCATGTTTCTGAAATGATGTATGGATTACAATTATGCTACTTAATTTTCTTGAGATGGATTACGGCCATAATACTTTACTACAAATTACACTTAATTTCGTAATAAGAGATTTAAGTGTTTACTTGTTTTGTTTGTCCACAGAAGGAGTGATTATGGAAATAGCTCCGTATGTTATCTCTTAGATGATAATGTTCTATGAGAGTATTCATTATTGGGGTGCGGGAACACGATATTCCACCATTACCATCTCCTGTTTCAAACAGATACTTGTTCGCCAAATCTACAACTCGCTAAGAACATCTTGATAGGGTAATAACAATATTTTTTCATTATTTTTCCGATATTTTTACAATTTCACAACTAGCATGTGATTGGCAGAGACATTTTCGTTTCATCATAGCAGGAGAAACGCATGGCGCTAATATGGAGTAAAAAAGTACAATTTAATTGATTGAATTAAATACAAATTATCCATTCTTATTAGAGAGTAGCTGAATCATTATAATTACAGAAATAAAAAGACGATTACAATGAGAAATAATAGAAAATCAAATTAAGTTGTAGAGATACCTAATTTGTGGTCGGAACTGGTAAAATTACAACGTTGGACATGTAAAGTCACTTTTAGCTTTGCAAGTAATTCATTTAAGGGATGGTACACAGGACCATCCCAAATTCTAAGAAGAGAGCATTAATGTACCTTTATCTTATAAAAGAAAATGGACTCCTATAGTCGCACCTATGACAAATAGAAGATAATTAGGTCTTTTCAAAGAATACAATAAACCAGAAACCTCCATTTTTTTTAATTTTGGCAATTTATATTCACGAAAGGGAACGATATGAACCACTCAAGCTTACAGTGATATATATTATGGTACTAGAGAACATTTACCAATTAATTTTTTTTGTGACAATTCCCAAATTTAAGGGATGTTCTTAGAATTTACAAGAGTGCATTGGAGTACCCATATCTTAGAAAATGGATACCTACATTCGCCCATATAACCATATGACGTGATAAATTCTAATCAAAGCGGGTAAATTATCTAGAAAATCTCCAAATTTTGAACTTTTATTCCCATGAAAGGGAACGAGTTAGACCACCTGAACTTATAGTGATAGTGATATACGTATATTAGGGTCCCTTAAAACATTTACCAAATTTTAATTGTATGACAGTTCACAAATTTAAGGGGTGATCCTATATAAACCTCCCCTAATTTTGAAAGAAAGCATCATTGTACCCATGTCTTAGGCTAGGCTTAGACGGAAGCATTTATCCTAGCATTTCTCGTAGCAAAAATCGTATCATCGATATCCTACCGTGTAAAGCAGCAATTGCTATAGCACTTTCCATGCCATGATATATCCTATGACATTTCTTGACGATAGAACTTGCTCTATTTCATAGCATTTTCCCCAGCATTTCTGGTCCGATTGCAGCGCCGTGGTGTCTTAAAAGGAAGCGAAAGATTTTGTGCCAAATATCCATGCTCTTTGTTTTGTGTGGGAAATTGAAGAAAAATGTGTTGGAGTAAGGATCCTCTTCGCTCACATACTTCTTTGTGGTTTTCGTTTTTTAATATAACCAGCGAGAACTGTTGTTACAACCACTATAGCTTTAGCTACCTTACGCTTTAGTTTCGGAGCCATAATTGCACTCTTGTCCAGTAATTTGTTTGCTACGTCACGACATGATATTTATCAAAATGCTACCTTGTAAAAGCACTATATACTATTGATACCATAGAATATTATACGAGATTTTTGGCAGCACATCTGCTACGAAAAATGCTACGATACATGCTTCCGTCTAAAACTAGCCTTATAAAACAAGACATTTCTTATACGCTTTGATGTTCTAAATTCAAAAAAGGAATGAAATGAAATAGTACACTTTAACGTCCCAGCTAATTTAAATCCATCATCAGAATTTTCCTATCGAACTCCAGTTTCTTGTAATTTAAATCTTTTGTTTGTATGTTAGAAATTTAAGCAGTTACATATGTGGATACCAACCGATGTGTTTCGAATGGAGAATACCTCATCTCTGTAGTTTCACGATACAGTCATAACAGTAGATGAGTGCAGTTAGAACTAGGTAACTAATAAAGATGCTGATATAATATTCGGTATCATAAAATTTTATTAATAGGTACGTAATTAATTGTGAGTGAGTGAGGATGAAAGTGCAAAAGTAAATGTATAGGAGCACACATGTATATTTCTTTGATGGAGATGTTGATAGAAAATGTCCCCTAGATATATTTATTACAGGTGATAATAAAATATATTATGTAGGGAAAGGAAGGAGGGGAAGTAACAAGAATATATGCATTTCTTTGTTGGAGTTCGTAACAGAAAAGTTCAAAAACATTAAACTATGAAGAATAATAAAACTTATTGTATAGAAGAAAGAAAGAAGATGGGAGAACAAATCTTCTGACATACAGAAATGTAAGCAAACGATAAACATATAGAGAATAATAAAATGTATTACCATAATAGGAAAATAATTTTTCTTTTATACTTAATACAATTCTATTAAAAACCTTTAAACTTTGTGAAAACCCCACCTTTGAACTTGCCGCCTGCATAGTAGAATTCACACATAACACTATATGATATTACAGTTCGAAGCATACAAAATGTTACAAAAAGTTTAAGACCAACAATTTAAGAACAAGCTCTTGCGCCGTGTGCTTATGCATTCCGAAGTACACTTCTAATCGATTAGTTTCTTCCGGTATTCAACCCAACTCATCCCCTCCTCCGCCACTCTTTGTCTAAAGCACTGTGTGACGTAATGTACTCTTTCCACTCAGACGAAAAAGACAGAACCCAGTTTACAAGGTTTATCGCTCTAAAACCGTCTTTCATTCGTTTATTCTGAAATATCTTTCTAGAGCCTCAATAAAACAAAACGCCACAAAACGTTACCATAGCTTCATAAACACCCTTATTCGCATTCTTTTCCTTCTTCAAAGGCTGCATATCACATAAACCTAAGAAGATGCTCTTGTGAGTTCTATGGAAATTGTTAATCATAAAAGATTTTGTTTGTGCTTCCCAAAGTCTGTAATGCGGGTGCAGAGCTCTACAAGCTACTGACAGAAATGAGTGTTATTCTTTTCTTGTCAGTAATTACAAGCAAATGTTAAAGTTGACAGAAGGACAGGGCAGGACAGAAGGATGTAATTGCCCCCTCCCTGGAGCTTGAGAAATACATATTATTTGATAAAATGTGTAGTAATATAATAAAAAAAATCGATCCTAGGTCGCACCAAGAAAACTATGTGGTGAACAAACACCGTGAGCGTCGGTTCTCCTGTTTTTCCCACTTTTTCATTCCACCATTTACTTCATTGCTTATCGTCACCGTCTCCTTTATCCTCCCTGCGTAATGGTGGGCGGAAAACTTAAAGATTTCATTTAATTTTTTTTACTAATAAAAAATGAACCTATTGTGTCGGCGGAGTATCTCCGCTTTTCCGGACCCGGGCAAAATCTAAAATTACGCTGCTTTTAACAACAAACCTATATAGTTACGATAGCATATTGCTAGAGCGCTTACATTTGGTTTCAAGAGTCGAAGGTTTGATCCCAAGCCATGACAGTTCATGGACGACATTGAGAGATAGATAGATTCAAATATGGAGACAGAAAAAATGATTTACATATGTAAGTTTAGAATTTCAGGACAATGACCGGACAGCATCCGTATTATGATGAAGATTGTAACTTTGTGGAACAGAAGAAGAAAAGATTCCGAACTGCGAGGATTGCATTAAGCAGTTGTTGAATTAAGATGGATATTTACTTTTAGAGCATCAGAAGGGAGAGAAAGATCTTAAGATCTGGAGAATTAAGAATTTAAAAAATCTTTAGTTTCCGAGCCGTGTTTCCAACCATGAATCTTTTAGTTATAGATCCATGACTTTATCCACTTTAGTATTTATTATACTGTCACTAATATTACATAGGAAAATTACATGGCGCGGTGGCTCAGTGGTAGAGCATTCACCTCTGGTGCTTGGGGTCCCGGGTTCGATCCCAGCCCCCGCCAAGTGAACTTTGCGATGGACAAATGTGCGTGGGTTTTCTCGGGGTTCTCCCGTTTCCTCCCACTTTCTTCATTGCACCATTTCATTCATCACTCATCATCACCGTCTCCTTTAGCCTAACCGGAATAACCGTGGGACGTAACAAAAAATCCATGGATACAATATAGGTGTAATCTAGGACCGACAACTTTGACAAGTATGGAAGAAAACAATATTTAGAATCATGCCACGAAGAAAGTCTTTGATCCCAATAAACACTTTAACATCTCTTGTAAGTTTACATTGAGGCATTTGCTGAGATATTCAAGGCAAGCCACTGTTTGTTTATATTCTTCTGTGCGCATTTCAGCGTATTCGATTTTTTGTCTATCTGGTGTTCCATAACCATAGAAAAGCTGACATAAAAAAGTTGATATCCTGAAGTATTGTGGGATGGACGTTAGGATTCTTGCGAAAGTAGTAATCATATTTGGCAATATGACAGAAGATAAAACGAAGTTTCGCAATATTTTCTTGCTTCATTAGCAATTGCCTTTTAGCTATTCATATGTATGATACTTCGTATTTTCCAGAGAAAACTACAACTGATATTCCATTTAACAGTTTTCAGTATAAGATTAAATAATATGAAAAGTCCTTGAAATGGTTTATGTACATGGAACACCAGATAGACAAAACATCGAATATGTTGAAATGCGTACCGAAAAGATATGAAGAAGCAATGACCATCCTTGAACACCTCATCAAAAGCCTCCACGTAAACTTATACGAGATGTGAGAGTGTTTCTTAAGATGATAAGATACAGACAGAGAATAAGTCGCTTAAGTTCATTAGAGAATGTTGTACTAACATCTAAAAGTTGTATTTCTACTTTTAAGAACTTGAAATGTTTATAATGGTGGTAGATTTGTGAAACATCCTAAATAGCAGTTATGTTTAGCTTAATTTCGTCTATCCCTTTGGTCATTATGAGACCGGTAGATGACTTAGATTTTGGGGTTGTTTCTCCACCATCAGCAACTTACGCTGGAATATGAAAGTAAATTTCATCTGAAAGATAACTCAACAAATAAAGCATAAGGAAATGTAGCTCATAGGTATATAGTAATTATAACTCATACATAAATTTGCATTTTCAGAAGGGCAGCAAAAATCTGGCGTAGTCACTTGATGTTTCGACGTATTTAGTGTACCTTCATCAATGGTTGATACTACATTCTCGCCTCTCTCTCTAGTTGGTTGCTCTTCTCACAACTCCAAACAAAGTCCCCCGAGAAACACTCACCATCCAGTTTTGTTTCCCGGACTGAGGCCTAAAATCACATCTCCTGATTTCCTCAATACCAAATATGGTCAATCCAATACTCATCTCCTCTTAAGACCGTGTTCGTGACGTCACATAAGTCAAAACGTTTGAGACTCGAAGACCTCACAAGCTGGGGAATTCACGTCCTAGTCCTGAGTTGTACTTTCTGAGGAATTCCAAGTGCCAAGCTAAACCTCAGCAAAAACGAGAAAACACAAAATACACACTTAACAATAATCGTCAACGTAGTTACCAGACAATAACTTTTCGCTGAGGCAATGCATTGAATCTGCTAGAGAAGAGCTAACTGGGCGCTCGAAATATTTACAAATTAGTAGAATGTGAGCAATGTCCTCAGACGCAGACTAGTGACACTGCCAAGAAATGGAAACGTAGCCAGACACAAGTAAAAAGTTGATGAATGGAACAAAGGAAAGGAAACAAACAAAAATATTGACTTTACATGAGGTTAAAGGAATCTGCTATTGCACTTATCTTTAATAAACACAAAGGTATGCAAAAATGCTTCTAGGAAGCTTGAGACAACATAATTGAACTTTCCGAAGAAAGAAAAAAAATAGCCAGAGAAGTAGATGTCGTGAATCCAAAAGTCCGTCGATGGAATCGAACCAGGGACCTCCGACGAATAGTACCGTAACACTTGAAATTCTTAGGTCACATGTTAGTTGTAAAACTGATGACGCCATCACACTTTTCAATATTATGTCATTATATCCCTGGGTGGTAATAATGAGACTCACTTTATTTAAATCACTTTTCCAGATCGTTTTCCCAAATATTGGAAAATGTACGATATATTTCTTATTACTTCATTTGTGGCGCAACGCCTCGTACTCTTCAGACTTTCCATAATACGTAAGGAAAATGACACAATAGCCAACTGCACTTACAATGATTCGGAACCTATACTGGCAGGAATGTAATGACGCGTTGATTCCGTTACATTATTTCTAACATTAGCAATAGATTAGAGTCTGAAAAATCAAATTTTTTCATAACTATTGACGTGGATTTTTTTTAAAAAAAACTAGTTGATACTGGATATCCACCATAAGTTTTTGTTCCTACTGAGTCAATCCATTAAGTGATGAAGCATGTGCCACTCTACCACTTCCAAAAAAATGAAAATTTATTCGTGAATATTTATCCTTTATCAGGGCACTTCTAAACCACAATTAATTATTTTTTACAATAACCCATGGCGACATAGCTGCTGCCGCCATTTTGCATTTTCTCGATTTTAGGCGTTTACGTTATTTTCAATATCTCAGCATGTATTTGTCCTACCAAATTGAAATTTGCTGGACATCTCCAACTTGTGTAGAGCTAAAACTTTGATCTCTTAACATCTTTTGTCTAAAACCACTTGAAGGGGTGAAATTAGGGTCTACAGTAGCAACATTTTTGGATATGGAAGACATGTTTGGGAAGAGGAAACAAGTGACGTAGAAGTCCGAATTTGAGTGTGCATGTAGTCCGGTGTCATAAGTTAATACACAAAAATTTACAGACCTGTATCTGCTCCCAAAGACCTGAAACAATCGTAAAGTTGGGGAATTATGCCAAATTGGTATGTTTCACTATCCAATATCTCCAATGGACTTGGATAAAAAAAATCTGAAATTTTGGGAACAGTTAGTCCTACAGTATACCATAACACACAAAACAGCGCGTTTTGTGTTTTTGAGCATAAGGGGCTCAAAGTATAAGGAATGGTGTCATACTCTAGGAGGTGTTTTCTTCATAAATTAAACTGGAAATTCGTTTTTGTGAATTAAAATAAAGTAGGATGCATGATTTAGTCCAGTGAAGGCTCCCAAGCTCGTTTCTTTCCTCTAGTTGTAACACTGTTTTGTCTTATCACACGCACAGCAGCACTGGTGAAGAACGCCGCTATCAGCAGAAGGTGAGGAAAGTCAAAATGCACACTTGACAAAAAAAAAGAGTCCGTAAGTACTCCTTTCTTGCTATATCAATGATATTCAATCATGTTTATTCTTGTGTTACCTTTCAACTCATGCAGGAGACTGTTGTTCTTTCGTTTGATCTACATTCTCAAGTCAGTGAACGCTTACTTGCTTTAAACACTGACTGTGGAATGTAGATCAAACGAAAGGACATCAGTCTTCTTGATGAATTTACGGTTAATACAAGAATAAACATGATTGAATATCACTGATATAGCAAGAACAACGAGTACTTACATACTTTTTTGTAAAGTGTGCATTTCAACTTTCCTCCCTTCTGCTGATAGCGGCATTTTTCTCCAGTGCTGCTGTGGGCCTGATAAGACAGTGTCATGGGCGCTCGAAGAACATTTTCTAGGGGTCTTAAATCCATGGTTGCTATATTATGTTTGGTATTTTCTATTTCTATTAAGAAAATGTTAAGAAATTTAAGACATTTTAGTGAGCCAGGGGGGCTCGGTCCCCATCCTGCTCTCTCCTTCGGGCGCCCATGAACAGTGTTACAACTAGAGTAAAAGAGTTTGAGTGCCTTAACTAGACTAACCATTCACCTTACTTTATTTTACTTCACAACAACGAATTTCCAGTTGAGTTTATGAAAAAAAAACCTTCTAGAGTATGACGTCATCCCTTAATACTTTGACCCACTTCTGCTCAAAAATACAAAACGTGCTTTGTTGTGTGTTATGGTATGGTTTATATCCAGGTACATTGGTGATATAGGACAGTGAAACAAGCCAAATTGGTATAATTCCCCAACGTTACAATTTTTTCAAGCCTTTGGGAGCAGATACAGGTCTGTAAAGTTTTGTGCATTAACTTATGATCCCGGACTACATTCACACACAAATTCAGACTTCTACGTCAGTTGTTTCCTCTTCCCCAAACATGTATTCAATCTCCAAAAATGTTGTTATTGTAGGCCCTGATTTCACCCCCTTCAAGTGGTTTTAGACAAAAATGTTAAGAGACCGAAGTTATAGCTCTGCCCAAGTTGGAGACATCTAGCAATTTTCAATTGAAGGCATGAAAATGACAACCAGATAAAGACCAATTTCTCAAAAATGAGGTTTCCATATATTCGAAATCTATGTTCAGTGGTCTATCAGTGAGTGTGAAAACAAGAGTTGCATGCTTACCCATTCCCCCACAAGAGGGCTTTTAAACTTACCCGTTTTTTCGTTGACAATGAGAACCAGACAAAGACTGGATGTATCTGGTTTTCGTTCTCAGTTTCTGAATTAATATGTTCTGGCTTGGTTGTAAGGTTTGCCTTATACAAAAAGGTCGGTAGCACGCCTCCAATGGATATGAGAGGGAAATCTGAGGGTTCCAGGGTTAGTAAAAAGCCAGAGATTGTTGCGCGTCAAGTAATAGAATACATCAAATCCTACCATTTTCCTACCAGGAAATCACACTATTCTCGAAGAGATTCTGAGAGAGAATATTTACAACCGGACCTTACTGTAAAAAAATGCATGAACTTTAATTGGAGAAACATGAACCAGACGTTTTCCATAATATTTCTCAAGGATCAAATGTAAGCCAGAAATTTCGTACGAATATTATAATAATGGTTTTAACACCACATTCAATTTAGCTTTTGGTAAACCTCGCAGTGATGTGTGTCCTACTTGCGACGAATTAAAAGTCAAAATAGATAGAGCAATCGATGAGGATAAAATGAACTTGCAGTGTGAAAGAGAGGTGCATTTGTTAAAAGCACAAAAACTCTATGTTGACTTGAAAGAAAAAAGCAAGCAAGCCCAGGAAGATCCATCAGTCGATATTTTATGTTTAGACTATCAGCAGAACTTCCCTCTCCCTGTTCTACCTGTTGGAGAAATATTCTACAATAGATAAATATGGATTTATAACCAGTGCATTTATTCTGCCAAGACAGGAACATCAAAAATGTACATGTATGATGAAACAGTCACAAAAAAGGGAGCAAATGAAAGTGTGTCTTTCCTACCATTACATCGAAAATTTCGTGGACCCTAGTGTAAAAACTCTATACATTTTTACAGATAACTGTGGAGGACAAAACAAAAACGTAACTCTTGTCCAGTATTTGTCCTTACTTGCTACTACTAAGAAATTTGAAAATATTGTTCATCACAATCCAGAACGAGGACACTCGTTTCTCCCATGTGACAAACAGTTTGCACAGATTGAAAAACTCAGACGCCAAAAAGAGTATATAACTACTGGAGGAATGGTATTCACTTGTTCAGAGAGCATCCAAAAAGTTTTGCGTCATAAAAGTTCAGGAAAACATGGTCAAGGACTTTTATAATTTCTTGGCACCTTGGTTCGTTAGGAATAAGGAATGCGGACAAGGCGTTCAAAATCTCTACTTACAAGGTTTTCCAGTATGAAGACAAAAACATTTGCGTATCCCACGAACACTCTCCGGAAATAGAATATGATTGTTTTATCGGAGTCAAGAAGATTGCAGACATTAGTGAAGTAAATCTGAGCAATGCACCTCGAGCTTACTACAACTCCCTTCCAATTAGCGCAAAGAAGTTGCAAGATGTGCGCAAATTGTGTTCCAAATACTTCCAGACATTTATAAAGGATGGTACGTCAATCTTCACTGTGTAGAAATTGAAAATAACACGAGTGATACTGATACAGATATGAACAAGTACCAGACATTTTCAGTGAGTGTGAAAAACAGATATCTCCATTTGCATTTTTGTATTTCTGTAATGATGTTCTGTAATAATAAAAAACTAAAAAATTTTTTATTATTAACTATAAGTATCTTGTACAGTTAAGAGTTACACTTAATTCCAACCATGTTGTAGCAATTATATTGGATATACGTAAGTATTCTTTGGTCTTTACCTTGTTATCTCTCTCACTCAGTTAATATTTTTATCTGGTTTTGTTTTCTACGTCTCTTGTAAAATTAGCACTTTGGTCTTTATCTGGTTGTCATTTTCATGCCTTCAATTGAAAACAACGTAAATACTTAAAATTGAAGAAACGCAAAGTGGCGGCACCCGCTGTGTCGCCATGGAATGTTGTAACAAACACTTAATTGTGGTTTTGAAGTACCTTGATATAGCATAAACTTTCAAGAAAAAACTATATTTTTTTTTGGAAGGATCGAGCGGCAATCTTTCTTTTTTTCTCGATCACTGCATGGATTGACCCTACTGGTATTATACAAGAACTATTTTAAGGTGATACAAAAACATCATTATTATCCATTACAACAATATCCAATACTAAATGCGGAAAAGAGCGAAAAGTAACATTTAAGATGCTGAGCATTTAGCATTTGTTAAATTTTCGTGTAATAATACTGATCTTTTCGAAGAAGACCACGCAGGACGAAATTTATCTTTTCGTTCTAGGTACTGAGTGTAAGACTCATTTTACACGTTGCCCTAATCATACGTTAAAAAAAATATTACGTCATTATCATTGATACTATGTACCATCTTTCTAGGAGCTATTTGTATAACGGGGTATGTTAAATTTATTTTCTTTCAAGATTTTTCAATATTTATCCACTTTTGCAGAAAGAATTCTTAAATAAGGTGCTAAAGCGGAAGGAGGTTAAGAATTACAAATAGAAATACAAGTAAAGGGATATATTACACAAGATAAACTTTTATAGAGATCAGTTCGTACATGTGTAAAAGAAAGAGCTGGTGAGGCACTACTCAAAAGTCAGTGACAAAAATGTTGATCATCTACTAACTAATAACAGGAAATGACAGGTAAACGTAAACTCCTGCTATTCAAATTTCAGATCAATAGTAAGATGTACATTGAGTAAAGATAATCAAGGTTTCACAAACGTTATAATTATGTTAAAAAATAATAAACTCCTTAAAATGTATAGGCGTCTCTATTCAGATATTACCAGATTACTATGCGCTGTTGCAAGCTAATTACGTATACGTATAAAATTACATAGTAGTAAAGATGCTTCATGTTTAATGTCAGGTGTAAAATAATACATGTAATGTTAAACGTTATGCTATTACTCTATGTATACGTCAAAAATGAATTTTTGAACTTAACAATAGAAATAAATAGTTAAATGGGCATGATACGACCAAATGTTTTCTCACAATATCTTGTATAATTCTTGCAAATGTTAATTAACAAAACTTTGACCCTATCTTCCCTGGTAACGATCCTAAAGATGTTGTTATTGACTTCGTCTCGAACGCAGCCTTTAACGGAAAATCATAATTTAACTCTTTGAATTTCCAATTTTTAACGTTAGAAAACTACAACTAGAATGGAGTCAAAATATTTTCCTCATAATTCCCAAACTTACGATTTTAAAAAATTATTTATACCAGTTAAGTATTCATCCAGCTTTAGATATCATACTATATCTACTATTGGAACGTTAGACCACTTTTATATGGAAACTTATATATGATGCATTGTGAACGTAAAAGTATTCTTTTGCGTGAAACTTAGGAGAGCCTCACTTACATACTATATGGAAAAACTGATTCCATTATTCAAATTGATAAATAGCGAAACATTATCTGATTAAAAATTCAAAATTTTCCAGGTCAGTACGATAAGGATAAGTGTGCACTCTTCCAACCTTCATGCTGACGAACATGATACTGAATTTGTTATAAAGAAAGTAGAAAGTTCCACATTACTTTTAGGCAAAATTGTATATTCAAACCTGCATGTGAAATAAGTGAAATAAGTCATCCACTAATATATTCATGCAATCATTTAGCAGACGAGACACATGGTATTACTTGGTACGAAGATGTCTTAGATTGTTCAAGTCTATATGAGGTACTTCAAGGATATTACTATAATGCTAACTCTATTTATAATCTTGGCAAAACTTGCCAAAAGTTTCTGCAGTCAACTTTACAGCAGGATGTATAAGATCTCGAACATTTAGAGTGGTCGAAGTATTCGTCTAGGATTCAATGTATCTACTGTAAGTATGCCCATTGTAAATACCGATTCGGAAAACATACATGCAGGACTGTTCATCTGGAATACTTAAAAGTTTATCTAAATGTTTTATTACTGTAATAAGAAGTTAAAAGTAGTATTTTTTGATGAAATACTGAAATTGTTAATTACGTGAAAGTACAAGATGAATCTGCTTGATAAACTCCCTGTGATAGTAGAACCAATGTGTAGATTTATTAATTTCGGCACCAGTCCTACCGGATTTCACTGGGTGTGTGTTTATATCGATAATAAACGAAGTTATTACTTTGAAGGACTCGCATTACCGATTCCAAAACATTTTAAAATAAAGTCAGTTAAATATAGTTTACAAGTTATTTATGTTATGCTTATAGTTATGAAGAAAGTAGTGTAGGTTATGAAGAGAAAAGTCTACATGTGACGTACCGTCACATATTAGCAAGAAATTTATACCCCGCCATTTCTTTTTGCATTCATAAATTCTAATAGAAATTCTATATTTAATTTCTTTGCGTTCGGTTTAACTTTTGCGGTCCTTCTACTTTCTCTAGTTTCTTTAGGGTTGCTCAATCGCTGCACGAAGCAATAGATAGTGGGTTGTAAACTATGCATTCGTTTTTTTAATTAAAAACGCGGGGAAGCGAATCGTGTTTTTCGTAATTTCTCGAAAAGGTGAAAATAACGCGCCATCCTCTTTGTACTGAACAATTGGTTTTTAAAAGTGGAGGTGCTTTTCTCCAACTGTTAAATTTTAAACAAGTATGAATTAACTTAGACGTTCCATGCTTCTGAAACGTATATATAAAAGGTTGTATACAGGATTATTCTCAAGAAGTTACCAATGTTGATCTACATGATTGATTTGAACTAGAAATTATCCATTCTTCATCTGGTCTAGTGCATGTTTGTGAAAATTAGTCCAGGTAGGCCATGACGGGATTGTAATTTAATTTGTGATTCGGTGAAACAGCTAGGAATGGTACAGATCTGATTTATCTTCGATTGACATATTAATGCACTACATCACAAAAATATTTTATATATATCGTAAAAATGCCTGACAGCAAGTTAATAGTGTAAGTCAAGAATTAGTGTTTTGCAGATTTTATGTATTGAAACATGGCAGTTATATTGTTTATATTAATAGGCGTAATGATAAGTGTTACCATGTGCGAGTAAGTTTAATTGCCGAACTGCTAGCCATGTAGGAAGTTGCTGTCAGGGGTCGCTCCTTGATAGGGTGACCAAAATTAAGTAAAATGCCTTAACATCTTAAATTGCCTATAGTGCTCCCATGATGTCAACAATGCGCTCTTGTAGGTAGAATTCCGAATCATAACAATTAAGTTTTGTTCTCTAAGCTGAAAAAAATAACCAATACCATTTGGGTGTCTTCAATAATTATATACATGTGTTAAGTTAGTATATAAGTGTCATTTCTTCTTGAATTATCATGTTTATTTAGTAAATTCTCATGTTTATATTCTGAAATGGTTCCCATATCTGACATCAGATATGTTATACTATATTGACCGATAATTAATGCGCAGTTATACTCTCTTCACAAGATATTCGACTTGTTTCCCTTCCCCCAAGATAGGGCTCTTCTAGATATTTTGTTTTCATAGAGAACAGATAGTTGTGTTGTCTTAGAGTAATAAATAATGACGTGGTAGAAACTGTCAACAGCACCTTATAAATTGAAATATAGGCTAATAATATAGACATTTAACAATTGAAATATGGAGTACAATCCTTGTCGCCTCGTGTTAACTGTTTCATCGCCGATACTAATAATTATTCGAAGTGTTTCAACCTTCATTGATCAGAACCAGCATTCCTGTTAGCTGTTATTAATGATATTACATCAAATTTGGGTATCCTCAATAAACACTAGCCAATGGCTATGCAGAGAAAGTAAAATTTGTTACGTGGGTGTGCCAATCTTGTAATGTATATGCCATTATTTACTTTACGCTAGTTAAGCATATTGAAGTGTAGCTATTCCTTAAAAAAAAAGCCTTTTGTAGAATGATGGATAGGTAAATTACTAGTATAATTATGCATGGGTTCAAATGATAGTAGTGAG
The DNA here is from genome assembly GCF_964235325.1 of Thermobia domestica. Classification (NCBI taxonomy): domain Eukaryota; kingdom Metazoa; phylum Arthropoda; class Insecta; order Zygentoma; family Lepismatidae; genus Thermobia; species Thermobia domestica. The sequence goes on along the minus strand of NC_137471.1, from coordinate 82,949,570 downwards.
TGTTCTCTAATAAATGACAGTGTGGTTTAGTAATTGTGTGAAATAAGCTTTTTATGTGCAGGCACCAGTTACTCCATTTATTTACGTTGTGACTGTTAGTTTGTTTGTGTAGCCCCATTGTAAGTTTACGTCGACGTATTAGAAATACTACGAATCTTGTATATGATGTTTAGTCCCTGAGTGGATTAGAGCGCAGCTGTATGCGCCTCTTTGTTATAATTCATGGTAATTGTGAAATACTTCGTTTAAAATATATTGAGTTTGGGGGTCTTCGCTTCAAAGATGCAAGGGATACCGAATTTTATGGTTTATTTGGATATGGTGCCTTGTTTTTTTAATATGCTTCACTCAATACCATCATGAGAGTATCCATCGTAACAGTATATGATCTGACAGATTGGTTTTCATCTAAATAATTGAGATAGGCTAAAATAAATTTATATCAAGGGGTAGTCTACCTAAAATGAAATAAATGTAAGTCATCTAATATCTGCTGAGTATGTCTTAGCGAGTGATAGGCCACTTTTTCAAATTGATAGGCTACGTAACTATACTTTCTCTGGATTTCAACATTTTGCCTCCATATATTTGTTAAAAAAAATCCGTAACTGGTCAGAGGTCGAGTACATATTAGATAGTAGAAATTATAGTGATTTGCTTGCTTGATATTTGAAAAGTTCTATCAATACAACAGAAGTTTTAGAAACTAACGTTAGTGGTCCAAAATAGTTTATACGCTAACTACATATGAAGTAACTTATTTCTCATGAGCCGTTTATGAAAACAAAATTAAGGTTTTACAGTTGTAGTTCAACCCAACATTTTTTTCTTTCCGCCTTCGCGGTAGGGACAGTTGAGTAACAATTGAAGGATTAATGTTATAGATTCATAATTTTTCATTTATACTGCGTGAGTGTGAAAAAAAAGGTTTTAAGATATTTCGCTATTTAGTAACTATTTTTGATTTCTGCGCTCATTGAAGAGGGCAATCCAAAAAAAAAAAAAAAAAAAAGATCAAGGTTATTTTCGGCAAGTGCAGTGCAGCTCATTCTCTTGCCTACTTGAGATTGGTAGTTTTATGAGTCTGTATGACTATTTAGAAATGAGATCCCTGTCCATAATCTTTGAGTCCTTTCTAATAATATTAAGAGATGAAACTGTACAAGCGAAGTAACGATGGTGAATGCTCGGTATTATTGACCATGAATCGACATCAGCTTATGTAATCCAACCGATAATAACGATAATAGTTCTCAGTTCACTTATTAAGATGAATGATCAGATAAGCCGGATATTTTTTTCTTTAACGATTTTATTGATACTTTGTAAAAACTAGTTATATAATAATCATTGGGCTTGAAGCCGGACTACTTCTGCTGAAGAGTTAGTGTAACTTATCCAGATAATAATTTCAGTGTTATTTTGCCCTTTTGAATATTTATATTGTTTGATATAAAAAGTTTCTTAATGAAACTTCCATCAATTTTCTCCACTTTTGCGGTTTACTACCAGCATTTAAGTTTATGAAACATATTTCTTTCACTTAATCTTCCTTGTCGGGATTTTTTTTAAAGTATGCTTCCCGTATGATTGATAGTGTGAAACCTCGTGAATACTAACTCTAATGCATGTATTTATCAACGTAACCTAAAGTAGATTAAAGTACTTGTTACTACGTGACGTATTGCTTAGAATTGAGTAACCTACATGTTTATTCAATCTTTATGAACAATTAGTATCTCCTAAGATGAAAGATTCAGACCTTTAGTTAAACTGCAAATGATTATGCCTGAATTTATATATATTTTGCTTATTATACTATATTCTACAGTGAGACATATTTTAATGCAAAACAATTTAGTCATTCAAGTAAATAGAGGAGAGTTCGTTGCCTCTGATTAAAGTTGCCTCATTTACCAATGTGCTTCAAATACTAATTTTTACTTGTATCCGGATGCGCTCGAGTATTTAAAGGAAATAAATGAAAGTTATCATTGACTTCCATACATGGAACTTCGATGCGTCGTCGTAACTGCCATCTATGATAAATAAAAATAATGTGAACTCTTTGTTTGACATATTTTGTCTGTTGCCATAAATTGTATTATAATTGTTATTAAAAGATTTATTATTGGTGAGATGTAATACGAGTCGTCAGGCAATCCTCGTTAAGTTAATATCAGTGGATAGTAAAGATCTGTAAATCATCAGTTCTGTTTTCATTGAGTGCAAGCTGAATCCAAGTGCAAGTGAATCCAGTACCACATAGTAAACTTACCAGTGAATTTATTAAGTCAGGCCTACCTTATGAATTTAGTGCAAGTGCGTGTTAAACAGCCTTCTGCCTCGTAGATCTTTATATCGACTAATGTGTAACAGCAACTCATAAGATTATTTACCAATAATGCAGTATATTCAAAACATCAATACATTTAAGGACTCGAACTATTCAGCTAACGGTGTTTGTTCCCCGATTCAAAGGATAGGAACTCAATCTGACCACAATCATTTGGCCAATTTATGATAAGGAGATTTAAAGTGTGCAAACAATTAGTTTCGAGGAAATATTACTTCACTTCGAAGTAATTCACAAAGGAAAACCTCAATGTGGATTAATTTCTTCAAGTGCAAATAATAACTTACCAGTATTACTGCACATAGACATATTGGGTAAAATATTGACTAACGAACTGGAAAGATTCATGAGATACTAAATGACGGTGATATTACGCGAGCTAATATCAAAGACTAAATTCATGTTATGTGCATTTATTGAATTTTATTTTTTTCTTATTTTTTCAACTTTTTAAATACTAAACTCGGATCTAAATAATTGTTCATTTAAAGATTGTTCCATATTGCCTATATATTAGTTAGTATAAATTATAACCATGAATCATTAAGCATTCTAAACATGGTGTGTCAAGTGCTTTATACTCGAATATCTAATATCGAGCGTGTAACAAATGATGCTACTTTTACTGTTGTTTATAGTAATATTTGTAACCATTTCAAGAAGTTACACATATATTTAATTATACTAAATATTCATACCACTCAAGACTGAATATAAAGGATTTTATTGTCTCTCATATTATAACTTGTGCTTATGTAATAATATTATGTACGAACTGTGATAATTTGAATTTTTGCTGCGATATTCAAATCTATGCATATTCTATTATTGTGTTGTGGTATTGCAAATATATATATATCTTCAAGTATTTTTGTTTATATACATTTTTTTGTATTGGAATGCAGTAGAGTAGTATGCTTATAATAAAAATAAAAAGAAAGATGGTATTCATGTATTTAATTCGTATCTCCTTGAATTTTTTTTATTATAATTAGAATAAGGGTATATACCTATGAATATTTTCTAATATAAGGTTAAGAATCAACATAATAAAGCTTAGAGGATAAAACTTCATGTAGTTATATAAACATAAGGTAATAATATAACATTATTTTCAGATATATTATAAGAAATGATATTTATTTTCTCAATCGTATACGGTTGCGTAAATGATAAGTGTTCTTTCTATGAAAGTAACCTCGAACATGTGTGTTTATAACTAATTGACGACAGATGTAATGTTGATACAAAAGATAAAATGGAATTAAGGAATAATTAATATCGACACAGTAAAAAACGTTCTCTCAAGTTAGAGAGTGATCAAGGCTCTTTAAGGTGGCCGAAACTACTTATTCAATAATTAAGCAAGTAAATTCAAGTTTAAAGATTTCGACGTAAGGGATCTTTCCTCACCTCTCCAACTATCCTTTCCCTCATGTCTTATCCTAATCTTCCTCTTACCTTCATCTTTTCCCCTTTTTTCCTCCATCTTTCTTGCTTTCTCCCTCTCTTTACCTTTTACTATTTGATTCTTCTAGTGTAATATTTTCCCCTTTCCTATTTTCTTTCTTCTTATACCTACCTTCCTTTTTGAAACCACCTCCATTCTCACGGATTTGCTTGTGAGTATGCTAAGTATGCGGTCACCAAAATTTCAAATTATCTTGCCTTATGTCTTGCCTTATCTTATTATCTTGCGATGAAGTTCGCCTGACTGTGTCACAACCAGAGTAACACCAGGCTAGCAAGCAAACCGGAGCGAGATTGGAGGGGACGGAGCGTTTCATACATTAAATGAATATTTTATATCATTTAATGTTTATAATATCATTCCTTAAAAAAAACAATACTTTAAGTACGTTTACTAAAAATGTTAAAGAAAATTACAAGCTTGAATATACTCATGTATGAAAAATATAAGGAAGGAATCAAGTAGTTTAGGAGAGCAGAATATAATTACAATTTCTAAAAATCTTGTTTCCATTGCATTTTAATTACAACTTTGAATTGTTACAATATTGAGAATGCAATACGTAATGCTGTTGATCCTTCATACTTCCAGTGATAACACACTTGCTGGCATTGCGAAACGCACATCGTGATTTTCTCATAACATTATTATTATTATTATGAAAAGAATATAAATTATTATATACATTTCATTCAATGGTCGACATTCATTACTTTGCAAACTTATAGCGTTATCTAATTAAAATTTTTTAAAATCCAATTGGATTGAACAGAACATTTGGAATTATTGCATCTTGCTTATATATTAATAAACAAATTTAAGAGTGTGCGATACAGTAAAGCTCCTTTCATTAACGTAATTTAGGGTATTCTCAACAGGCTAAGCATATTTTCATCTTCAGACAGATTCAATTTATCTGCAACAAAATGATTTCATACACTCCAATACTTTATACATTCATCCTCATAACCATACTACTTTGAACCGATAGATGCCGGGTTTAGAAGTTATACATCCAATCATATCCAGCAATTTACCATTTCTTGCTGAAACTATGTTCAATTTAGTTCTTATCAGCATAAGAATGAGTTAGCCGACGTACATCGGTGACAATGAAACTAAATCCCACAGCGTTTAATTTTAGGATTCCTTTTACAAACCCCATCTCTTGCTTTTCTAAGAAGGTTAGACAACGTCTAATCTTCTTATTAATGAACTCATCTACTTAGAAAACCCTTTCTCGTAACGTTGTCTGTACATCAAATCCTCTAGTTGCAGTTGTTAGTGGCATTTCGTTCCGAGTAGACTCAATGTCAGTTCATATTTCTTAGTGATCAACTGCACTGAACAGTTTTACGTTGGTAATTACGTACCATTCTGCTCCAATTATAAATGTGAAACTCATATGTTCATATGTACCCTTTAGCTTTGATATTAAGCTGGATCGCTAGTCACATTTAGGGTAAAACTTTCTCGTTAGATGGCAGAGCACATTGCGACACGTGCGATGTTGCCACATGAGTTACGAATAGAAAAGTGTTTAGAGACGATCACATTTTATACATGCACACCTGAAGATTGTAACAGTTCCACATAAGAACACTTTTACTATTAGTATCCAGAAACATCTGCAGGATTTTTCCAAGGGCGGGAAAGGGGTAAAAGCCAGACATACATTGATATGCATAACGCTTAATGCAAAACAATTATTATTGAAGCATATTGCATAACTTTGTGGACTACATTAAATAGGCCTATATTAAATATTCTAATGGGTATAACCAAATATAATATGCCTTTACGTGTGTTTCTGGATAAAAACGTTTCGAAACAACCAAACACCTTTCGAAAATGCAGGGTAAAGCCATTGTCCCCTTGCTTCCGCTGCCCATGGCCTTATCGTTGACAGAGCATATTGCTTTGCTCAATTGTGACATTCACCTAGGAACCGGTTGTTAAAACTGTATCTCCTTTTCATATCCAACACTTACGGAAACAACATTTTTTTAGTTTTATGATGTGTCAAAAACCTTTAAAACTTTTTCTTTTAACATTGAGCAAGTATGAAACACATGAATTTAATTTTTCTACACAATGCACTCTACGCTCAATATTAGTTTCCCATTATTTACAAAGTATCCCATGCATCTGAAGAAGTTTTTTTCTTTTGATTGGCTACGCAACCAGTCACATACCATTTGTTGCACCTCTTCATCAGATTGCAACTTCTTTCTCTTTAGTGCCTTTAAGAGATACAAATATGTGAAAACCAGTGAGATGAGATTCGGTACGCAAGGAGGATGAAACAAAGATTTTCAATGATCGCAGCCATTGCACAGGCAGTAGTATCAGTCCGAGTATTGTTATGTTGTAGAGGAAATTTATTTTCAGAAGTCCGTGTTACTTGGTATAATAGGTTTACGATTTTTTGGAGATCGGAATACAAACTATTATTGACTATGAGTTCCGTAGGCTCTAATGCTCCAAAATGACACCCTTTTGGTCCCAGAAGAAAGTACTAACTTCCCTGTAGATGATTGTGTCCGATAATGGATACTGCCTCTATTGCATGCTCGCTTTCTTACTTTCTGAATGGGGCCGTGGTGGCTCACTGGTAGGGCGTTCACCTCTGGTGCTTGGGGCCCCTGGTTCGATCCCAGCTCGTGACAAGTGGACTTTGTGGTGGACAAACACAGTTTGCGTGGGTTTTCTCGGGGTTCTCTCATTTGCTCCCACTTTCTTCATTCCACCATTTCATTTATTTCTCATAGTCACCGTTTCCTTTAGTCTAACCGGCATAATCGTGGGACGTAAAACTTAAAAGTTTCATATTTTACTTCCGGAATGTAATAGCGCACCCATATTTCATTCCAAATAACGAATCTCTTCTGAAAGTTTGCGGTGTGGCAAAATTCGTCACACATCAACACATCCTGCTTCAGTTCGTCTATCAGCTGGCATGATACCATCCTGGCGCACACATTCCGAAATCTGAGAACAGCGTGAAAATGTTATAGATTAAACCGTGACTTATGCCAGTGATTATAGCTGCTTCATCCAGTCACTCTGCATTTCCCCTTATCACAATTTCAATTTACATAGAGCAAAGACGGTAAGTGATAACAAGCAATTATTTGTTGGTATGGATTCAGCGTCCCAAGCATAGGTTCTATCTCCGCGCCTTATTCTTATGTTGAATCCGCAAGTGGTACACGTATCACTTACGGCCAGAATATTAGATCAATAAGAGCTAGACATAGAGTACTCACTTCTGGTGGGTGAGATTTTTGGCTGGATCCCAGCTCGTGCCAAGTTTGCTTTGTGGTGGACAACAGACAAACCATATGTGTGGGTTTCTTCCGGGTCCCTCCCTTTCTTTCATTCAACTATTTCATTCATTGTCATCATCATCACCTTTCCTTCGGAACACAATGGTAGGACGTTACAAAAAAAACATTCATGTCTCTCCGTTATCCCATGTAGTCTATACGAGACGGTGATGATAAGAATGAATGAAATGGTAGAATGAGAAAAGTAGGAGCACACGGGAAACCTCGAGAAAACCCCCAACACATGGTGTTTGCCCACCATAAATCCCACCTGGCAAAGCTGAGATCGAACCAGTGACCTCACATACAAGATGTCAATCCTCTACCACGGAGCCACTGCAGCTCCGGAGTAGAAAAAGGATTTGCATTTCTACATGAGTGGTTGCGTTTCTCAACTGAAGATACACATACTTTCTTTTCATTATAGGAAAAAATAATCAAGATTTACGGTTTTATGACTTTTTTAAATACTAACTAGGGAAGGTCGCGGGATATTACTCTGACATCGTATAGATATTATGCGTTCAGTCGACGCCTTTTTGCATTTGCAACAAATAGCCAACCGGAGAAATCCTCGATCGCAAGCGTGTTCGAATTATGAGCGTTAAAAGTTCAAAATTGAACAGATTTTGCAGAAAGTTTGAAGAACCATTTCTTGAGATAGACGCTTCAGTTTTAATATCAGGGAGTTCTCCTGGATGCTCAACACAGTAGTAAGATCAAACGTTACGCATTTTGCAAAATAAGGGCAATTATTTGGAAGGGTGTAAAGAGTAATGGCGTCTTACACCTTGCAAATTAACCCCATTTGGCATACTGGGTCAATAAGCTGATAAAATGTATTTGATACCCCTATTCGAGTGTATTGTTATTCAAATATCACTTTCTGTGTAGCCTCCTTCAAATTGAACCAAAGCATTTGTTTTGAAAACGCTTTGCCAGGCGTGCAAAATTCAATGAAGAACGTCGTGGTATTCACAATTAAACTTGTGATTATCTATATTGTATTGTTCTTCTCAGACCCGTATCCATGGGAGGTCTAGGGGGCCGGACTCCCCTTAAATTTTTACTGCCGCCATTTTTTAATTTTCCATTAATAAGTTCAGGCAAATATTCGTATATATATGAAAGCAAAAAATCATATATAAATTATTTTCAAGAATATATATTTTACCTAACCAAAATGAGTTTCAGCAAAAATAAACAAAGAAAGAAAAGGAAAAAAGAAAACAGAAAGAACACACATTACATACTTAACGTTCAAACTTATCATCAAAATCAAGTACCTTTGTATTAGACGTGTGCATAATATTTACGTGGAAACAAACAGTTAAAAATTGAAAAGCGCTTAGCTGTTTCTTCAAATTATTCTCCCTTTCTCTTCACTTCCCTTGGCTCTTCGACCTTTTACTTTGAGTTGGAATCTTCTTTTTTGTATATGATTCCTTCCTTTTTCCCATTTTCCACTTTTATTATTTATAACAGTTTTGTCACCATTCACAGGCTCCGCCTCTGAACTTGAAACGCTAACAAGGAATTACCCTACTACTGTGACTGCAACAGTACACATGCAAGTTTGGTAACGAAGCATTATGGCGTCCTGCGCAAGCATGAGATTCAGCCGCTAAAACTATTTCCGGAAACATAGAATTCTATTTGGATAAAATGTAAAACATAACACGACAAATGGTCATATAATATCCATATTCCGTAATGAGACAACTACTTATAAAATAATTTATGCTTGTAAGTAAAAATTTCATAAAATTCAGCACAGGAGTAGCAAAATCTAACAGCAAGCACCATCTTGCGTACTCATCTTAAAACTCATCAAGTTTTCCTCTTATATGTTACTTTTTCAGATAACAGGATACATAATCACAGGAACTATTATCTTATGTTGTAGCTGACGCGTAAGTCTATTTTATAGTGCAATATTTATAATATATGCCACTTCTTTACGAGTTGGTTAAGGCAATGAACTAATGCTTATACTGACTTCCGGGTAGTGATCCACCTTAATATTACAAATTGCAAAATTGCAGAAGTGTCGAAACTTCCAAATATTAAACATTATATAGAAACACTTCCTTATATAGAAACATTGAAACCACAAAAACTACCCACTATACTATAGCCATTAGAGCGATTACTTACATATGAAACGTTATTTCTTCCTTTCTTTCTTATCAAGCAAGCGAATATTTAGCTTCGTTAAAAACGAATTTTACATGGCACTACCTTATAGACACGCTCCAAATCCTACATGATAATTTCTTCCAATTGCGTACGGTGTATATGAAAAGTAAAACTTTTACAATGTTCCTTCACTAATAATATGATTGTCAACATAGATGCAGAAACTGCCAGTGTCAATGCCGAGACGAATTAATACTAACCATGTATGTGGACCAAGCGAATTATAGTCGAAGTAATAACACATAAGTGATAACTTTAAAAAATCATGCTTGTAACAAACAACACACAGTGAAATTTAGTTCGGCTTTTGTTTTTGTATACTCTTTTTAAAATATGATACTAAATTTATTGTACATGCATACGAACATAAGCCAGTATATTGCCAAAAGAGTAGATTCTGGGATTGGGGGTCCACAGTTCTTTTGAGGGCGTGAAAAAAACTTGAAACGTGATACTCTATTGAAGAGTCTACTCTACCTTTAACACAATGCATCTATACAGAGAGTGGTAAATACAATCTTACAACGAGAGAGCTTGGAGTCAGACACTATTTTCATGTCTGCGTCGAATGAACTTCAAATTGATTCTTCTCATTCCCTCCTTTGCATTAGTATATCGCTTTGTACAGGTATGAGTAAAAGATTCTGTTGAAGCCGACTAAATAATCGAATATGTAACAATACATAAAATAAAAATAAATTGTACAATACAGAATTCATTAAATATTTTATACACACATATTCAAACCATTCATATTTACATTCTGTTTTGTAACCTTATGACAACAAGTATAAAATGTATTGTCTGAAAGTTTCACAAAATTAACGCATGTTTACATACGGTACTTGAACTATCCTACTATCCTTTCATACATTCATTGAAGTTAATCACTTTTCGTCATCATTTTGTTTCAAAATGACGTTCAAAATAACCCTCATCAGAGCAAAGTGAGTGATGTTACAAGGCGATGCTGGAGACGTTCTTTCACCGTTATTAGAAAATATAAAATTTATTGTTCAATTATAGAATCATTATATAGAAATGTCTCTAATTCTGATGCTCAGATGTTTCACAAGCAATAAAAATACATATTTTCTCAATTTCATTTAATTATTCTCGGGATTAGACTTGAACCTTTTACGTTCCAGAAGGAACTGTATGAGGCTAATCATTATACCAATTCCAAATACAATAAAAGCACACGACAAATGCTCCAAACTTAAAATTATATTTTCTTCCTCCGTAATCTCCACCAAGTTTGACCTAATCCGACTTATTTGTTCCATACTTCTTTTCCAATGCATCTGTAAACCTGATTCTATAAGATGACTATTAACGTCACTAAAAACTAGAAGGAAAGGAGATCCTTTAGGGAGCAAGTAAACTATCGGCAAAGTAATTACTACTTCAGGAATAATATAAAATAAGTTGGACCTGAAGATATAATAATTCTGGGTACGATTCAAAGTGTCAATGTAGTCCCTAGCAATTATAGTAGTATGAATACTTTCCTCTATATATTTCCATTCCCTGTAAATTTTCTGGTACACTGGGTCTACCGTTTCACGAAATAATTGCCGGAAATCATCTGGTCCACCAAAACGAAGTTCTGAATTTACTAGGTCTTCCATTGTTTTCAGAAATGGGTATCTTTTACCGTGTGTAAGAAATTCAAAGAATGATCCTTGGTAACCACTAATCAGAATTAGAGACATTGCAATCCAGTTCATATATAAAAGCCTCATGAAAAGTCCACGTGATTGGTGAGGGAGAGAAACTCCAAGGAAGATAGACAAGCTGTCAAGAAAAGGAAATTGATAAACATGCCTATTTTCTTCATGATTTGTTAATTTTGCTAATGCAATAATTGAAGCTACCATGACAATAGATGCAAATAATAATAACCAAGTGAAAAGATCAAAAGGAAAAATTACAGTCATCCACACTGGATACCAATCTGGTAAAAGTGTTATCCACACAAGGTCTCCAAAGAATCCCGATATAATCACTTCAAAATGGTCTGTAAGTGGGATTGGAGGGTCAATAATACTCCTCATTTTGAAACTTGCATCAACGTTGTACAATTTTAAATATTCTAAATCTCGAAGAAAAGTTCTGTTCCGTGATTTTGGTATGTATGAGCAGTGATCATACGTAAAATTAAGGTAACGAGCGATCTCATTCATTAGGTCTACTGTTGGCCCTTCAAAGCGATAACTTTCTACACCTTCCTGGTCCCAATATTTCTCCGCTTTGACATACCAGTACTTCTCGTGTGTAATAAACTTTAAAGAACAATTATGTAAATTTCTAATTTTGTTAGGAAATAAGTTGTCTCCAATCATCAGTTTACCTTCAATACATTGATCCAAAACCTTAGGTTCTCCAACTGCCTTACAATGGGAGCTTGAGAAAGGAAAATATGTGTAGATGTACATTTCTTTATCATTGCTTAAACCTGTTGAGTTACGCCTAGCTAAGATGATCACATTATATACCCTTTCTGTGTTTGTTACGCTAAATAAACTTTCAATATCATTCTGTGCATAATAGCCATTTTCAAGTATAATAATAATTTTACTAGAAACATTCCAGAACATTAGTTGTCTCATGTGCTTCATTATATCTTCCGATAAATGAAGATCCTGTAGTAAGATTAAATATGCAATATTGTCGCGTTCACTTCTCCAGTTCAGACCAGAGTCCATATGAAAGATATTGCCATGAACGGAATACTGAATCCTCAAATACGCCCCCTCAAAACCATCTAGTATATCGTATGAGTAATCTTCGACTTCTTTCTTCTGAACAATTACTAAGGTTCTGATACTTCTGAAATTATTCTTGACAATTTTCCTGATACATTGCACAGTGAACTCATTGTTTTGAATTTCCACCAACTTGGAAACTAAACTTTGTTTAGAAATTATTAAGAACCATAAGAAAGCAAATACGAGAAGCATGATTTCTTCTGGCAAATATTTCTTCTGGTCCTGCAATAATATAAAGAAAAATCTTGATCTTAATAAAAGTTTCAAATCTAAAAAAATACTCGTATATAGTGCGATACTTATAATTTAGGAACGGTTTTGGAAAGAACCATATCTATATTATAAGTTCATGCTAGCTTTATACACTCGAAGAAAGAGTTTGTTTTTAGCTCGTTTAAAGGGGGTCATTCGATCATTACAACGTGAAACAGGTCTAGCAGAGATTCTGTTGTTCATGAAGGAACATCCAAGCGTATTACCAGAAGGATATAGTGTCCTGCTGGTAATATGCACAGAAACTGTAAAATGAATGTTTTTGTACTTCCAGAAGAAAGTAATTGCGTTTTCATAGAGTAGACACACATAAACGCTAGCAGAAATGTAATTGGTACAATTTAATGTCATCATTCTTTCATTATCAGCTTTGAACCACACTCTGTTCGACAACACGTGAGTGAATCTATTTTATTGTCTGAATTTGAGTATAATTTGTAAACATGGCAAAAAAATTCATAATATTATGTTTCTAAAATATAGTGTAATGTTTCTTATTCTCTATTAACTTTACTGTTTCTTTGAGTTTTACGTCCCACGGTTATGCCGGTTAGGCTAAAGGAGACGGTGATAATGAGAAATGAATGAAATGGTGGAATGAAGAAAGTGGGAGGAAACGGGAGAACCCCGAGAAAACCCACGCACACGGTGTTTGTCCACCACGAAGTTCACTTGGCGGGGTTTACTGTTTCTATTGTTATATATAAATATATAAATAAATATATGCAGAAAAGAAGAGTATAATATAAATATAATAATAGGAACAAAATATTATAATTGCACCGTATAATAATACCTCCATTCTACTGGCAAGACAGTCTTGTACTACTAGAGTGACTATAATAGTATCGTTCAGCTAGAAGGACAAATATTTGAACTTTTAACCATTAAAGATTTTTTAAAAAAATGTTATGGTTTTAATAATATGATATTTCATTATATGGTTGTGAAATTCACGTTTTATGAGATAATAATCAATCAAAAGAAGAATCTAATTCCACTTCATAAGGCCAGATGGTAAGAAAAGAAGATGATTGATGATAAAATTCGGCAGCAGTGGTGGACCTTGGATTGTGAGGCGTAGTCGTACAGGATTGCGCATTCGATAATATCTATATATATAAAAGAGAACGTACAAATCCTTTGTCCGCTCATCACGCTAATACGGCTGAACCAATTTCTTTTATTTTTGGGGGGTTATTAGGATTTGGACCCTAGATGGTTTTTATCATATCACTTTAATTTTCAATTACCAGTGTCTTGAGATAATTGACCATTCAGGTGTCCATTACGTACAAATCCTTTGTTAGTTCATCATAGGTATAAAAATAAACGTATTTATATGCAACCCGCATGACCGTGTCACTCGGCGGGTTAACATACATGACAGGCGTTATAATGGTTTTTATCATATCACTTGAAAGCGAAAAAGTAAAAATTATCTAAGTAACAAAGTTTATTGCGTTCGGGGGTGACCGCAGCGAAGCGGGGCGGGTTAACATAAATGACAGGCGATATAATGTTAACATTTACTGCAATCTTCTATGGTTTTTATCATATCACTTGAAAGCGAAAAAGTAAAAATTATCTAAGTAACAAAGTTTATTGCGTTCCGGGGTGACCGCAGCGAAGCGGGGTGAACGCTGCTAGTTTGTTATATTTGAGGTCTAAAGTCCTTAGAGTTTTGGATGGATTCAATGTGAGTTTCCACTTGAGACACCAACTGACAAGTTTACCGATTGGGGATTGCAATGTTGAATTGATTCAATCCACTGAGGAAAATAAGACGAAATATGCCTATCATGATCAAAGTAAAGACTATACATTCGTGGCTGGGAGTTGTGATTGTGGCATAGATTGTTGGATGTGACATATCACTAACATATAAAATATGTAGTAAGGGCGATAGAAAAAGAGTCCAGTAGAACTCCTGTTCGAAGTATGAAATGGTGGAATTGTACCTGATTAATTTAAATGAAAACTTGAAAAGAAGTTCCAGGTGCCAAACTGCTTCGAGTGCGTGCTCAATATCAAATGAAATTAGGACACAAGACAATCGTTTATTAAAATGGTTCATATGATAGCTTGCTAATTTTAATAGTTGATTAGAAGTACTAAACGACGATTTAAAGCGCCTTGCGTTAAAGGAAAATAAGAATAGGAAAGGATATAAGAATGAAGATGGTTAACCAGAATTCGTTCTGAAGTTATGTTCAACACATTAGTAAGACTGATCGGCCAATAGGATTTTATGGTAGTAGAATCTTTGTGCAATTTTAGAAGAAGCTACGATCATGGCGAACTTTCAGACAGTAGAAAATACCTTATAGTGAAGATAGTAGTATTAGCAAAACAAGTAAAATATGAAAAGCCGTCAGGTTTGGCAAAGCTAGTTATAACTGCTAGTATCGGCACCAGGTACTGTATTGCGGCGATTGTGGGAGCATGAACAATATCACTACTAGTAATTTGAGCTGTGATCGGATCAGTTAGTTCAATCTATGGGTGGAGCGAATAATGGCTGTGTATGATAGCCTAGGTAATGATAAGAGGAAAAGTGAAAATCGGATACCGAGGTAGAATGAGATGTAAAGACTTCCTCAAAATTAGTTGGGAAAGTTTTCGCTTTCTTTGCATCGGTTGTAGGTATTATCTGTCAGAAAGTAAATGTACACCTATTTTTCGAGTCTGGCATTCCTGCGCTCCATCCGTGGAGAGTATGAGAATTAAATCAATCAAATGTTTACTGAGGGGCAAAAAGAAAAGTTTAATCTGAATAAGACATTGTAGAGGAGCACAAGCTGTGCATACGAATAGTGCATAGTGTAAATAAAGGATGACACCGAAAGAGAAAGCCAGAAACAGCTGTTAAACTTAGAAAAAAGAGTAAAAATTGTCGAAGTGGGAACATAAAACTCAAATACAACAAATACGCCGACAACTAAACGTTCACCACGCCATGATCTTGGTGTAGTGGTTAAGGTGCTGGCTTACAAATGAAAAGAACGCGAGTTCGAATCCCCATCAAGGACGTTTTTTAAAAATTTTGTTAATAATACAAACAGCTCATGAGAGATGGTAAAAGAGGTCGTATTTAGTCTTTCGTAGCAATTATTATTGGAAATGTTTAGTACTGATAATGCTTTTTGTCTTTGCGTGTTGCTTTTATTCTCTTCTTAATTTTGAAAGAGAAGAATATCCGAACAAATGCCACCAAAATTCCTCATATTTTGAATGTAAACGCCATTTGCAATTAGTAAAGAATAAAAATTGAACGTTCCGATGTAGCTGCAAACAGTAAAAAGAAAAACATGGACGTGGGGTTTTCGAATCCATACTCATGGTTATTAAAAATACAATTTCTACATGCTTTACACCTCCCGACCACGTTTCTACGTTAGCAATTAAGAGGTTTGTGCTTAGGGCCCGGTTTAGCTCTGACGCACCACAGGTGCGAGCAGGGAGCAAAACACCTTTTCTCTCTCCCTCTGTGTGTCTATTTATCTATCTATCTGTATATATATATATATATATATATATATATATATATATATATATATATATATATATATATATATATATATATGTATGTATAACGCTATTTGTGAATGCCATAACCACCCTAATTTTCAGCGGATTGGACGAAACTTGGCACAATCATTAATTGTTGAAATATCTTGATGAGTTCGTTAACCAGAATAATCAGATGAAAATGCTCAAAATGGCGGCCCTTCAAACTCTTAAAAACTGCCAAGGGAACCAAATTTCGCCCATAAATAGGTATTCAGAAAGTTTGAATAACTTTTCCTCTTTTACTGAGATATTTGTGTGCAGGGACTTATTGAAATATTGGACCCGATTAATCGCATAAAGAAGGTTCACGCTCTCTCGCTACGGTCAGGCTTTTTTTTGCAGGATTGAGTTATTTTCGTATCGGAACAAGATGATTGTTAGTGATGATATGAAATTACACATTGAAACTGAAGTAACTTGTGAAACGTGTTATTTGAAAGAATAATATAATAAATGTGCTTTTCTCTAACACAGAGAACTGTAAATCATGTATTTCGAGTTCGGGAGCGTGAATGGCGAGGAGTGTTATTTGATTTGCTTTTTAGTAACACATTGCATTGCTAATAAAGGTAGTCAACATTAGTGGTAAGTAAAATATTATTATTATTATTATTATTATTATTATTATTATTATTATTAATAATAATATAATAATAGGTGTTGTTTGTGGCAAGGCAATATCTTCCTCAATTCTTCTTCAAACGTAATAATTGTAACGCCATATCTCCCTTACAAACAAAATATTAGCAATTTATATCGAGAGAACGGGAAATTGTAGGGTGATGGGAGCAACGTTGGACAGTATGCACTCATAGTAATCAGAAAAATAAGCGATTTCAATGCAAAATGAACGAAGAGTCACTGTCATGGGTAGTCATGGAGCCACGGCAGAGCCTTCTTTAGGCAAAATGTCGATAACTTATATCGAGAGAACAGGAGGTGATAGTGAGATGGGACCAACTTTGGATACTGTGGACCCATAAGGCGCATTGAAAAAAAATTAGTGGGGGGGCGCCAGCCAGCCTTACTTATTTCCACACAATAATATAAAATTATA
Organism: Thermobia domestica; assembly: GCF_964235325.1. Lineage (NCBI taxonomy): Eukaryota > Metazoa > Arthropoda > Insecta > Zygentoma > Lepismatidae > Thermobia > Thermobia domestica. The sequence continues at coordinate 82,932,541 of NC_137471.1, read as the reverse complement.
TTGTCGAAACACACACATGAGTTAGCTAGTAATATTTGACATTATTATTATCATTATTATTATTATTATTATTATTATTATTATTATTATTATTATTATTATTATTATTATTATTATTATTATTATCGACAGCGTCTTTTCATTACTTGTGCATGTTTGACATGAAGCCAAAGAGAAAATCCATCATTCGTAGAAAGAATAAGAATAGTCAGTTACTTTAACTGTGAACGACAGCGAAAAATACGAAGAGAGTGATTAGCTGTAGCAAAAAGAAACAATACTTTCTCTCAAATGGATAAAAAACCAAGCCGAGATAGATTCGAACTCGCATGGAAGGCGTGAAAAGTCAGTGCTTTCTCCACTTATTTTTTAACTGACTCACCGAACGTGTTTCAGTAACTTACTTACTGCTAATTTTACTTGCTTTACTCGTTTAACTTGCTTTTTCTAATAACTTATAACGACAGAGACACGAACACAGAAACATAAGGAGCAGTTAAAAATGATAGATGCTCTCCCGCCGAGAATCGAACCCGGGACACCAGACACCAAAGTCGCACGCGCTAGTCAGTAGACCAGAGGGGAGGGCACTGCTCACTCTCTGTGTCGTTAGGGATTATGACCACTGTATTGCCAGCTATCACTTCTGTGGGTTGTATACTATGATCACATGTTTCTTCTTTGCTGGAAGAGTTAAACCTACATTATATGTAATACATGAAGTATTTAGACCTACATGCTCTTCATATAAAGTAATAAAAGGGTCATGCTCAGAATAAGAAAAAGAACATTCCTTGGACAAAACGGAAACTATTGGCGTCAGAAATATTTATCTACGAGGCATGCGCAAAAACATAACTCAGAATAGTTACTGTTTAGTTCAGTAAACGAAGAAAGGGGTATAAAAAAAGCAAATATGGCGCGTCAACGAGATCGACCGGAGTTGACAGAGGCGGAAGCAGATGTGTAGTAATACAACAACTTGGTTAAATTGATAATTGGTTCTTCATTCTGTATCACAACTTTACGGGAGAGCAGAGAAAGACTTACTAGCGCTGTCATATAGTAAGCTTTAGTAACATCATATAGACACAAATGGATGTAACTGTGAGTACTACAACTTGGATTTAACGAAAGCCGTTTAGATATTCAGTGGTTTGCAGGGTTGTATAAGACACAAAAAGACACAATAAAATTCTTCATACCTCAGCTTCCAGTAACTAGATACATGCAATTTCTGGTTAGATACTGAAACTGCTGTCGGATTTTAATACATGACGTATTGCAGGATACAAAATGCTTTGCATTACTTGTTTGTTTGTAGACAGCTACTAGCTTAGTGTTCTGAAAGGTTGTGTATAAACTACGGATAGCCAATTCCGGAATTATTACTTTCCGGACCCCCGAAGGTGAAACCGGACAAATTCCGGAATTCGGAAAATTCCCATTTTGGAATAATTCCGGAATTCGGAAAAATCCAGAATTTAGAAATTTCTGATTTCGTTAACATTCCGGAATTCGGAGCAATCCGGATTTATTCGAAATCCGGAGTTTTTCTCAATTCCGGAAGTTTCTAAATTCCGAATTCTTCCCGAGTTCCGGAATTTTTCTGAATTAGAGAGTTTAACTGAATTCCATAATTTTCCGAAATCCGGAAAGTGAAAGTTCCGCTTCCAAAAAATGAATTTACTTTGGTTAATATGAATCGTGGCGGAAATAAGTCTTTGAGCAGGTAATGGCGACTGCTTTGAAAGAAATGGGGTGTATGAGAATTCAATTTGTCATATTTGTAGTTTCGTGTGGAGAAAAAACAAACTTGTGAACCAACGGTTTAAGAAAAACTGAAGTTATTAATGTAAACTTTGCCGACATCATAAAAGAAATACGAAAGACATTTTGAATCGAAGAAATATAACATACAAGTTTGCAAGCGGAGACAAAGAAACCTAACGTAACCAGACTAAAATTGAATCGTTTACCGCGTAGCGATCAAGGTCAAGCTGTTTTCGAGGGCAAGTTTCGAGTTGAGTCGAATTTGATAATGGCTCGCTCGCGCGTTCAGTTCGTTTTAACTCGTTTTGAAGTAATGGCCTGATTGGACTGGAATTGCGAAAGCCATGAGAAATGTAAGCAGTAACGTGGAATACTTTTAGTGTTGCTCACGACAGGGGTGCGTCTCGTCTCGTAATTTTAGTGCATCTCGTGGGGCAATTTAAGTGTATCTCGTCTCGTCTAGATAACGAGAAGACAAGAGTTTTTTTTTTAGGAGACAGCCTCAAATGTCGTAATCACCAATATAAGTATATACTGTAGTTCTTAAAATCAAGGCTGAGACCTGCACTGTCGAATTCTTGAGCCCAAGGAGAAGACTAACTCGTGTAGTGATATCAACCGGCTCGGCTCGTATCAACTGAGTGAACAGCTCGAGTCGGCTCTGTTGGGATGAGCCGATGACCCGAGCCGGCTCAGTTAGAACGACATTTGAGCTGAGTCTATGGCTCGAGCTTTCTCGGTTGGGATGGGTCCCCTACTCAGCTCATGTGAACCGGTTCAAGACAACTAAGTTGAAACTAGTACATCGGCACGTTTCGATTCAGCTGAACTAATCGGCTTGTTTGGGTGAGCTGTTGGCTCGGCTCACTTCTCGGTTCGGTTCGATAGTGAATGAGCTGTAAGCTGAGCCGCTCGAGCCGTTGAGAAGCCTAAACCCGGTCCCAGCTGTTTTGAACATGTGTGGCTGAAGCCTATAACTTTTAGTGTTGCCACGAGACGAGACAGAACCCTTTTACACGAGACGAGACAGAACCCTTTTACACGAGACGAGACAGACAGTGAAAATGAAAACGTTGGCTGGAATGGCCAAGATTGAAATTGCCAGTGGTCATATAGATTGCAAAAGGAAAATCCCCTTTGTGAGAAAACATGTTGAAAAGCCTTCATAGAAAAGTGTCCTCTGTCTTTAAATGAAACAATCGTGATACATGAGCCTCCAAGAATATCATCCTTAATGTCTTGTCCCCAATCCCTCTTGCTGTAAACTGAGGAATTCTCATTTTTTTCATTTCTGGCTGGAATGATGCCAAACAAAATCATAGACAGGGAAGATTTTTACAAGGTCAAGAAACCGAACTACCACCACCATCTATTCAATTTGAAAACTGGGTAAGGTCTACATTCATTACAGGCTGTAGTTGAAAGTTCTGGCTGAGATGGCGGAAGAGAACAGAACAGACTACACTTGTCTTTATTGTCTGGTGGCGGTATTCTTTTTGCTATATGAACCGAAAACGACATCTGAAGTATGTTATCTTCCAACTAAAATTTTGTCTTCTCTCTCTCTCTCTCTCTCTCTCTCTCTTTCTCTCTCTCACACACACACATACACATAAAAACACACTTTTACCATTTTGCCAATCGTTCGCTTATTATACAACAGTCAGGTTGTAAAATTCACCTCTTCGTTTGGAAGCCGGGCGAAGGACAAAGAAAGCAAAAATATTGTCGACGAACCCTTCAAATTGTTTGCTTTTAGCAAATTTATGGTACTAACAATACCACTGGAGTTGAAGAGGTTTTACAGGGGCCCTTCCTTTTGTTACGCGGAAACGTTTGATCTAACCAAAGTGCGAAATTGCCCTCTGCTTCCATGTTGAGAGGGGGGGAATACTTCCCTTTCCTAGTGAATAATATTCATTAGAACCTGAATTATCTTCAAAAATGGTTTCTTTCAGGCCCATAAAATCTTTCGAACTTGATAAATGTAAAGAACATTTGGTATAATATTCATGGAACTCCGTTGAAAGCAGAAAATATCATGAGAATGAGAATTCGAACATTGAAGAACATAATTAACAGTAAAGAAATAGGATACCCAAACCATATTTTTAAACCTGCTATAAAATGTATATCCTATATTTTTACTAATTCCTTACTCCCATGAAAGTATCCTAGGGAGGATATTCTCTCCAATTTTTTCAGACTGAAATCCTTTTATTTCGTACGATTTCCCCCCCTGACACAATACGAAAAAACAAATGCTGTTAAAATCCATACAGATGACCCTTCCGGGACTAACTCGGGACCTTCAAGCCGATGGTCTATCGCCGCAGACCGCTCGGCTTGGTATGAAGATGTACGTTGTATGATTGCGAATAGATCACAATATAAGAAACTTTAATCCAAAATGGCCACCCAAAAATCAACTTTTTTTAGACCGCTAGCTGATTTGGGCGTACTGTCATGAGTTCGTTACACAAACGGGGCAACCAGCACATAGTATCACACACCCCGCGGTTATGGGAACAGATTTGAACCATGGAGGTGAAGACTGGCCGCAAGCATTCTTTCGTCCGATGTGTCGTTCAGCTCCCATTACTATGAAACTTTAAGTAGTGCTTACAGTGCAGTAACATAAAATTTCAATCAAATACTTTCCATTACTCAATAAAATTATTTGGTTCCGAGCTTTTTTGTAAAATAATAATAATAATAATAATAATAATAATAATAATAATAATAATAATAATAATAATAATAATAATAATAATAATAATAATAATAATAATTGCAACAAATCTAAACATGCTAAAATGGAAAGTGATTTTTGATTGTTATGGGTTAACACTGTGAAACCTAAAGGCTGGAATATATGAAATCAAAGTGTACACACATATCTATCTCTCTATTTATCTATATATCTTTCCATCTCTCTCTCTCTCTCTCTCTCTCTCTCTCATATATACAGACACTATAAAGCAAGTAGGTTGATAGTATACGGTAGTGTCGGGGATGGTGAAACCTTTACATCGAACTTTGCTTGTCGTGTGAACATTATTTGACATTAGTGGCTTCATCTTCGACGTACCAAATTTCACAAAATTAAATCCCCACGTTAAGCGGGTTTGCATATCCAGGCTCCTAACTATGAAAACATTTACGCTCACTCCAACCTCAATCATTTCACGAATTCAACCTGTTTTACGTATGTTATTAGGACATAATATCGATTGTGATTTATTCTAAAAACACTTTTATACATTGCAAGAGCTGTAACGTCCAAATATTGACTGAGAACTCATAGTCGTATCGGAATAAACAAAAGCGAGTATGGAACAGTAAACTGCTTTCACAAAAGGCAAAAGATGATGTGCAAAGGCATATAAAACGATCGAGTGGTTTGGGTCGATACACTATCAATCACATGTTTGTGTGTTCAAACCCGGGAGCAAGTTGTTTCTTTTTTAAGTGTCTTCCTATTTTCATACGGAGGCTGAAAATATTTCTTTGAGTAACTCATTGAAAACTTCTTTTGTTTCAAATTCGATTAGAACGGAACTTTATATGAATGCGAATCTTAAATGCATAGCTAGAAAAAAAAATGAAGTATACTCACTACTCCATTATCCTCTGACTTGTAACGGAAAACTATTTATAAACAGTGGTGACTTCAGAAAATTAACCTCGGGGGGAATTTCAATATGCGGGTGGAGGGCAAATATTGGTAGTCCATATTGAGCATGATCGAATATATGGTCCTGAAGGCGGAAATTTCTTAGCTCGAGAGGGGTCTCAAATTATCCCTCAGATCACGTCCTGAAAGCATCATTGCTTAAAAGCTTTTCGTAACAAATATAATATTACACTTGTTTCTCGTTCTACATTTAGAATTGGTAAAATCATAACTTATAGAGGATTATAATAAAAGCATAAATATTACAATACCATTCATGTATAAATTATCCTGTAAGTTACCAACTTTGGGTCAGATTACAACTCAAAAATCTTTGTTTTCGGATTGCACTTAGAAGTAAGTCCTCTCAATATAATCCTGATTAGAAAGCCATGTATAACTCTAATTAATTAATCAATATTTATACAAATATTTTTTTTTACTATTTTTACTATTCAATATTATATACACTTCATTTCCAAAATCAAAATCTCGAAAATATATATTGTACGAGTGCAGATTCGCAAATAAATGATTATTTATCATATATATTGGTCTCTATTCGAAATTCTATTTAATCGCATCCGACAAGAACACAGACAGAAACATCGAGAACAGGTGAAAAAAAAAAAGAGAGAAAAAAAGTGCTGTACCCGGCAAGGACTCGAAATGGTGTTTTATAAGCCGAACGCCTTAGATCACTCGGCTATGGTAACAACCAGTGTTTGTAGCAAAGGCTTCGAGTAGTAGTTCTTATTACAGAATAACATTTTCTATTGCCTAAAATTTAAACCTAATTTACTTTGATATAATATATCTAATAATTTGTTTCATGAACACGTTTTCGTTACTTTGATGAATGATGTATGTTGTTGATATAGATTCTATTACACGTTCTTTCGTAAATATTATGGAAAGTATCAGGTTTATTTATGATCTTTCATGGAAATTGACTGGGTGGGGGCGCGGTGGCTCAGTGGTAGAGCGTTCACCTATGGTGCTTGGGGTCTCGGGTTCGATCCCAGCCCCCGCCAAGTGAACTTTGTGGTGGACAAACGCCGTGCTCGTGGGTTTTCTCGGGGTTCTCCCGTTTCCTCCCACTTTCTTCATTCCACCATTTCACTCATCTCTCATTATCACCGTCTCCTTTAGCCTAACCGGCATAATCGTGAGACGTAAAACTTACAGATTCCATTCCAAATTGACTGGCGCATGCGCAGTACACAGACAGTTCAATTGGAAGGCGAGGAAGGAAACGCTAACACACTGTTAGAATGTTTCCCTCGCAAGCAGTAGTTCCCAACCGAGGGACGGCGGGACGCACTTCCTCCTCCTGGGGTGGCGTGAAGGGTTTACGAAGTCCCTTCGTTGTGTTATATTTCTTGAATGATTATGCACAATATCCAGTCACATCTTCTACACATTTGGATATTCGTAGTATAGATCGTAGTATAAATAAACCGTCCTCCACACACAGTTTATTGTTTCTTTTCCAAGATTATAAACTGAAACACGTTTTATTTCAATAGAATATAAAAGTTTCAATGGGAGGGGTTACAACCCCCTCAACCCCCTGGGTCTTTGATATGTTACCGCCTAAACTGTAACTTTCAAGTTAGAATCGAAAAATGGAGACATGTGACCTACTAAATATATTTTTAGTTCATTATACATTTTCATAAATAAAATATCCACAATAACAATGACAGTAAATGCTAAGTAATTATTGTAAATCTTTGTACTTTCATTTTCCCTCTTCTCAACTAAGCTTGAAAAATGTAAAAATGGGAGGTTAAGAATTTCAAATATTACGTATATTTTAGCGTATTACGAAATTATATTTAATAGATCCGGCAGGATCACAAACAGAAAGGTGAAGAGGTAAAACCAAATTGTACTGTGGTGGGATTCGAACTACTCTTGAATGGTGCCTCAGAATCTCTAGCCGAATGCCTTAGTCCACTTTTTTTTTCATTTTCTTTATTACAGTAGAGTTACATATAAATCATAAAGTACAGTCAGATTACATGAGTATCAGAGAACAGTTCCTTGTTTTCTATTAGTAGAGTGACAGAGATCAGAATGCACGATTACATAGTGGTAGAACGTCCAAGGTCAGGGCGTTAGTTATAAGCTTGAACAAGAGCTACATCGAGGAAATGTGCAAATAGGGTTTTTCTTCTGGTTGGTGGAAAATGTCTATATCTGGTATACAAGTAATCCTGGTATTCGGTGATACGGCGTAACTCAGGAGTAAGGATATAATGAACAGTACTCGATATTAACCACAGCACTGAGTTGTGTTTAGCGTTGGGAAAGAGACGGAAATCAGGAAATAAGACGAGATCACAGGTAACAGAAGCTGGCACTGTACGGCAAATAGTACTGATCATTCGTTGAAACTTCGCCCAAATATGAGCTGCATTACAACAAATTGTTAATCGATGTTCCAAGTCATCGACACGACCACACTTGATACAAAGGGCACTGTCACTGAAATGTAAGCGATGTCGTTTAGCACGAGTGTCCACAAGGTCGTTCACCACAGCGTACCAACTCGAGATTGTCGGTCCAGAAAGGTGAGAGGCAAAGATATTACTCCATACTCTCGTCCATTGTCGTGCGGGGTGCTTTTCGTAGAGGCGATGAGGAGGGAGAGAAAGTTGGCTAAGTAAATGCTGATACAAGTCTTTCACTGAACTAGGCAACGCAGCCGTCAGACCGGCAGTCATATAAGCATAGGAACAAATAACATCACTATAATACCAATAAACATCAGGAATATGGCAGACATTAAGGGGAAATGTATATGAGACAGTGTCATGACAGTAAGAAAGAAGGGCATGGCTGATTCCCGTAAGGCTGGTCGTAAGGCTCTGGAAGCCTCGGAGCAGAAACAAAGCCCGAGCTTTTAGACCGACGTGGATAAGGTTGAGACCACCAGCTTTTGGTGAGAGGCATGTGAAGGGATACTTAACTCTAAAGATGTGACCATGCCAAAGAAACCAATTAACAACACTCGTAATGCGTTGAGCAATATCACTGGGCATAGGAAGCAGCTGACACACATACCACAATTTGGATAGAGCATAAGTATTCAGAAAGTATATCCGAGACAATAAGCACAGCTGGCGTGAACGATGAGACTGGAGAATATGCCGGATGCTGTTTACGAGTATCTTATAGTTCACATGGACTGTTTCAGAAATGGTAGAGGAAAATGTGATGCCCAAGATTTGTAACTGAGGCACTACGTTAGTGATAGGTGGATACTCAGAAGAAGTTTGTGTGCCAAGAACCAAAAGCTTAGTTTTCGACTGATTGATCTGAGCGCCAGATAAGGCGGTGTATTCCATCAAACAGGTATCAAGGGTGCGTATATCACTGGAATCGTGGATGAAAACTGTCACATCATCAGCATAATTGCAGACTCGTAAGGTATGACCATGAAGGGAAAGGCCGGAGAGACGAGCATGAATACTATAAAGAAGAGGGCAAAGAGAAATGGCAAACAAGCTCATACTCAAGGGGCACCCTTGACGCACACTTCGTTTGATACGCACAGGCTCAGTGAGAAATCCATTGATTTTAAGTTTACTTTGAGCATTGTCGTACAAGATACGAATCCAGCGAATGAACTGCTCCCCGAGACCTAAGGTGGAGAGTATACGCCACAAGTAATCATGGCGGACGCGGTCAAAGGCCTGATGGAAATCAAGTGACAGGAGAGCATGACAGGTAGAAGAGTCTTCAAGGGTAGCAATAACGTCACGAATGCACTGTAAAAGATGGTAGATCTTCTTGTTTTCAACACACGCATATTGGTGAGGACCCACTAACTTGGCTAAATAGGGGCGTAAGCGGTTGTTCAAGCAGCGAGCGAGAATCTTGTAGTCAAAGTTCAGCAAGGTGATTGGCCTGTAATGGGAAACGGTAGTAGGATGTGATTGCTTCGGTAAAAAGATAGTCACGCCAGCCGCTTTATACGGGGTCCTTGCAGCAGGAGCAAAATGTTCGTTCACTATAGCAGTTAAGGTATCACCAATAAGTGGAAAGAAACGTTTGTACCACTCAGCCGGAAGGCCATCAATTCCAGGAGATTTTCCAGACGAAGCACTCATAATTGCGGTTTGCACATCTTCTTTGGTGAATGGAGTTTCCAGTGATTGCGCTTCACGTTGATCGTGCACACATGGGAGGCGATCTAAGAAGGAAGATGGTATGTCAACGGTGTCCGATGTACCATATAAGGTGGAGTAATAGGTGTAAAAAGTCCGCTTAATACCTGCAAAAGTATGGTGGATGTTGCCTTCGTCATCCTTGATGTTCTCAATATATTTGCGTGTACCTCGTTTATATTCTGCCAAGACATGGTAGAGCGACGGTTCTTCTTGAGGGTCGATGACTGTAGATTTGCTGCGAATTTTCGTTCCTTCCATGCGACGGCGGGTCAGACACAACAATTTAGCTTGATAGTGCTTCATGAGAGGTAAGGCAGAAGGGTTATGTAGAACAGCACTTTTAGCATCAGCCAAACAACGATAGTAGAAATGGAAAAGAGTTCGGTGATCACGCTCCCGCTCAGCACAATACCAGCGACAAAAGCTGGCAACACGTGGTTTGAGATATTGATACCACCAATCAGTAACAGTCCGAAAATGTCTCTGCTGGGTTAACCACTTCGTCCACTTGGTTATAAAAGATTCGCAAAATTCGTGAACCTCAAGAAGAGAAGTATTAAAATGCCAATAACCAGGCCCGCGTTCAACCTTGACATCAGGTATACGCAAGGTAACAATATAAGCACAATGATCAGAAAATATGGTAGGCACAATTTCAGCGTCAAATATGTTGCGAATCAGCATGGGACACATGTACATGCGGTCGATGCGAGAAGCACTATTACGGCTAACATAAGTAAAGGCTTGGTGACGTGGAGAGGTAGACAGCCAGCTATCTTGGAGATGAAGACCTTGTGTTAACTCCTGCAGGGTCGGACTATAATTAAACCCCGGAGACTGGTCTCCAGGATGTAAAACACAGTTAAAATTACCAGCAAGAAGAACCATGTCACTGTTGGGGAGAATGCAGGAAGCCACATCAGATGCAAAGAATTTGTTACGAGCCACACGTGCCTGAGAGCCACTAGGAGCATACAGATTGAGAAGGTGAATATTACCGAGCCGACCACTGATAATACGGCCAGTTGGGTGTAGTAATATAGGGGAAAACTGAACATGATGCTGAGCAACAATTGCCGTTCCAGTGCCAGTGACAGTAAAGTTATTGTAAACAGTAAAATTAGGACCAAGGTCTAACACTTCCAATCCAACTTCTTGCAATAATGCTATATCAATATGTGCTTGTTGTAAAAAGTCACGCAGCGAGAATAGCTTGGTATTACTATGTAAATTATTAATATTAATAGTGGCAATCTTCAATGTCATGGAAAAAAGAAGGAACCATACATAGAAATGAGAAGTGTGCATGACAGGCACGCTCACATCACAGAACTTTCAAATAGGCACTAAAAACAAGGGCGGAGCACAGAGAGTAAAAAAAAAGAGGCAAACAATAACACATTTGCCATAATTCGCACTTAGCACCTCTTCGCCCTTAGCACTGCAATACACACACACAAAAAGCAAACATCAGTATCAAGAAGTGTGCCAAAGGAAACCAGGATTACCTATAAATATTATAGCATCAGAGTTGATTCTGCGAGGAATCATCTGGTTGAGAGTCAACAGCAGCAGGGAGAATTGGAATATCAACGTCAGGAAGGATCTCAGCCTCTTCTTTATTTTTCTTGAACAGTTTGTCACTGAGGTCTTGGCGCCTCGAACGTTTAATTCGAGACCGTTCGCCAGTACCAGAAGCAGAAGTAGGAGACTTCACACTAGCGCCCACAACTGGAGGTTCCACAACGAGAGGAGAAGGATCAGTATTAACAGTGGAAGGTGACAAATCGTTCTCACCATCGACACTTTCTGGGTTGCCAGGTCCGAGCACGCAGGAAACCACAGAGACCGCCAGCGTCATAGAGCTGGTAGAAATTGGCAAAACATTCACAGAAGGGAGAGTTCGTGCACTGAACGCACTATCACTGGTCGTCATACCTGTGGTGGGTAAAGCCGAAGAAATCGCAGGGGCCAATCGGACGTCGGGAGTTGACGCCGCTGTAGCACAAGTATGCGGAGAATCACTGACGACCAAAGATGACAAGGAAGAGGAGATTATCGGTGGACGATCAGCGACAGATGTGGATAAGCTGCGCTGTGCGACAGACGGAACTGAAGAAACATCATTCTGAGGGATGGCAACAGAGGGGAGAGGGGGGTAGTCGCTATCCTGAAGACGAGGTGCATGGTGCTCATGAAGATTATCTGTTGTTTGAGGAACATTAATGTCCATGGAGATCTGATGGGACTGAGGTGCCTCAGATTGCAATAGGTTGGGAACCCGATCCTGAGACGTCACTGGTAGGCTGGAGAAGTGAGGAACAAAAGAATTCACTGCAGCATCCAAACTAGTAGTAGAAGGGACCAATTTACCCGCATAACTATTAGAGCTGCGAGGTGCGTTATTGGGACGTTGGGGACACTTTGAATGTAAATGCTGGGTACTGTGACACCGTATGCAAGTTTTCTCCTGTCCAGGATAAGTGACCCAGTAACGGTGCTGTTGAATCAGTACGAATGATGGAATCGATTTCTTTAATTCCATTCGTAATAATTTCCTCCCAGTTCGAATTTGGTAAACATGGTCACTAGAATATAGTTCATCATGAATATTATAAATAGTACCATACTGACTCATTACATCCTTAATGGTGTCATTGGAGAGTTCCATAGGAATTACATGTAAGCGCACAGTAACAACCTGAGTATCAGCCCAAGAAATCCGTATATCATATGTGCCTGAGGGATCAGTAAATTGAACTACACCACTAGTGTCATTCAAAACTTGTTCACATAACGCGAGAGACGAAAGTTTGAGGAACACACACTTACGGTAAATATCCAGTTCAAGACTCAAAACCTGTTCAACAGGAAAGGCAAAACGATCATATAACCATTCATGAATTGTCAGAGAGGTAGGCCGCTGGCTAACCGCTCCGAAATCAAATTTCAATGTATTCACTCGGCGTGTAGACATATTAAAGTTATTCGCAGTCACAAACCAAGGAAAAAAAAGCACCAAAACTGTCGCCGAAAGATCCACAAAAATTACAGTGAAAAATAACACGAATAAAAGAAAACAAAAATGCTTCACTTAATGGGTGAGTTTGACTCAGTTCACACAACACAAGCGTAGCAGCAGAGAGCACAGAGAACGTGTTTACTGGACAACGTTCACAGCGCGAATGTCCACTCGGCTAATGTGACAAGTTGAAAATACAGTAAGCGTGTTTCATGTTCAATCTTTTGTTACAGTATGAAATTTATTTTGTATTCTCTGAAGTTTAAGCCTATTTTGGCCTGATGTAATAGTCTGTTGAAATTGTTTTATGTTTACGGTATTCTTTACTTTGACGAATGATGTTGTTAATATAGGTTCTATTACGTATTCGTTCATAAATATTACAACAATTGTCAGGATTATTTATGATCTTTCATGAAAATTGACTGGTGCATGCGCAGTAGAAACAGAAAAGATGCACTTTACCGTCATTTGTCATACACGCCAGAACGCAAATTTCTAACAGGTTCTGAAAATGCCTCGCTCTAAAGGTTGTGGAGAACTGTCTGTTGCTCTGAGAGGAGAAATCATAGGCCGAGCAAAAATGGGACAAACTGTGCCTTAGATTGCTAGAGATCTGGGATGTGACAAGAAAACGGTCAAGAAATGGGTTCAGCGACATGAAGAAGGTGGTGAATGGTTCAGGTCTCGGTCAAGAAGTGGAAGGCCAAAAGTGACAACTGCAGTCAAGATCAAGCTTTAGTTACAGAAGTAATAAACAGACCTCTACGCCACACGTCAATCCTCTTGGACAAAGCCAGAGAATATAATTGTTCTCACGAAACAATAAGAAGAAGGTTATTGGGGGCTGGTCTACACTGTTCAAGACCCGCTAGGAGGACTCTCCTGACTGAAACTCACAAGGCCAGACGAATGGAATGGGATCAGAATAACATAACCCAACCTCAGTCATATTGGGACTTAGTCATCTGGACCGACGAGGTTTTCAAGTCTAACCAAAAAGACAGTTATATTGTATAGACCGCGCGGAACCAGGTATGCTGAACAAAATATTATCAGAACTTCTTGTTCAGGACGAATATCAGCACACTTTTGGGGATACATGACGGCTGCTGGTCCTGGAGATTTGGTTGCGGTGCCTGAGAGAATTAACAGCAGTGTTTACATTAATATCTTCGAAAATACGTTGTTACCGTCCTTAGAAAGAAAACTTACCCGAACAGGAAGAATATATATTTATGCATGACAACAGTGCTGTTCACACTTCCCGGCAAAAATGAGAGTGGCTAAGTGAACATCCAGAATTAATTTGTATTGAGTGGCCCCCTCTATCCCCAGATTTGAACCCAATTGAACATCTGTGGGCCTACATGGTGCAAGAATGGGAAGAGAGACGTGAAGACAGAGACCAAACGTTTCTTCAAAATCATGTTATGGAACTGTGGCAACATTTTCGTGACACACCGTCGTATTGCTCGAGACTTGTATCTAGTATCCCCTCCAGATTTCAAGATGTTATTGACTCTGGAGGTGATTGCACGAAGTACTAGTGTTTTATTTTTTGTGTAAACATTTATTTAAGTTTCATTTATTTATTATATTTTTTCAAGAGCAATACTTTCGTTCTTCATTCTTTTCCTTTGCTTGTTTACTTATTAGTTTGTTAAAACGTTAAGGAAGAGTAGTATATCTTCAAAAAGTATTTGTGAATTTACTTTGAACGTCTCTAAGAATACGTTTACTTTTTTAATTACTCTATATCATGCCCAATATTACTTTCATTTCAGTTAATTAATAACTTTATTTCAGATCTCGGATAAAAGTATTATTGTCTTTTTAACGATGTTTTTCCTTTTGATTGTGTAATTTCTAGTTTCATTGAATTATCTCAATTCGAATGAATAAATCACATTTTGTTTATTGTCCCTTCCTTAGCTAGATTCGAATTCGAGAACAATGTGTGTAATTTACGTTCTTTATTCTTCATATTGGGCAGTAATGACAATATTAATTATTTTTCATGAGTCCAGTTGGTCAGTGAGAACTTGGACAAACATTAACCTGATGATTCTTTACGCAACGACAAGCGTAAAATACATTTTAGCTGTTCTTTATACTTCACAGCGATGAAACATTCTAACAGTGTGTTAGCGTTTCCTTCCTCGCCTTCCAATTGAACTGTCTGTGTACTGCGCATGCGCCAGTCAATTTCCATGAAAGATCATAAATAAACCTGATACTTTCTATAATATTTACGAAAGAACGTGTAATAGAATCTATATCAACAACATACATCATTCATCAAAGTAACGAAAACGTGTTCATGAAACAAATTAATAGATATATTATATCAAAGTAAATTAGGTTTAAATTTTAGGCAATAGAAAATGTTATTCTGTAATAAGAACTACTACTTGAAGCCTTTGCTACAAACACTGGTTGTTACCATAGCCGAGTGGTCTAAGGCGTTCGGCTTATAAAACACCATTTCGAGTCCTTGCCGGGTACAGCACTTTTTCTCTCTCTTTTTTTCACCTGTTCTCGATGTTTCTGTCTGTGTTCTTGTCGGATGCGATTAAATAGAATTTCGAATAGAGACCAATATATATGATAAATAATCATTTATTTGCGAATCTGCACTCGTACAATATATATTTTCGAGATTTTGATTTTGGAAATGAAGTGTATATAATATTGAATAGTAAAAATAGTAAAATAAAAAAATATTTGTATAAATATTGATTAATTAATTAGAGTTATACATGGCTTTCTAATCAGGATTATATAGAGAGGACTTACTTCTAAGTGCAATCCGAAAACAAAGATTTTTGAGTTGTAATCTGACCCAAAGTTGGTAACTTACAGGATAATTTATACATGAATGGTATTGTAATATTTATGCTTTTATTATAATCCTCTATAAGTTATGATTTTACCAATTCTAAATGTAGAACGAGAAACAAGTGTAATATTATATTTGTTACGAAAAGCTTTTAAGCAATAACGCTTTCAGGACGTGATCTGAGGGATAATTTGAGACCCCTCTCGAGCTAAGAAATTTCCGCCTTCAGGACCATATATTCGATCATGCTCAATATGGACTACCAATAGTTGCCCTCCACCCGCATATTGAAATTCCCCCCGAGGTTAATTTTCTGAAGTCACCACTGTTTATAAATAGTTTTCCGTTACAAGTCAGAGGATAATGGAGTAGTGAGTATACTTCATTTTTTTTTCTAGCTATGGATTTAAGATTCGCAATTCATATAAAGTTCCGTTCTAATCGAATTTGAAACAAAATAAGTTTTCAATGAGTTACTCAAAGAAATATTTTCAGCCTCCGTATGAAAATAGGAAGACACTTAAAAAAGAAACAACTTGCTCCCGGGTTTGAACACACAAACATGTGATTGATAGTGTATCGACCGAAACCACTCGACCGTTTTGTATGCCTTTGTACATCATCTTTTGCCTTTTGTGAAAGCAGTTTACTGTTCCATACTCGCTTTTGTTTATTCCGATACGACTATGAGTTCTCAGTCAATATTTGGACGTTACAGCTCTTGCAATGTATAAAAGTGTTTTTAGAATAAATCACAATCGATATTATGTCCTAATAACATACGTAAAACAGGTTGAATTCGTGAAATGATTGAGGTTGGAGTGAGCGTAAATGTTTTCATAGTTAGGAGCCTGGATATGCAAACCCGCTTAACGTGGGGATTTAATTTTGTGAAATTTGGTACCTATGAGCAATTTACTGTATATTCGTGTATTAAAACTCGTGAAACAAATTTCAATGTTTCAGAATGTAAAAAAAAAAAGCCAGGGTCGAGGAGCCTCAGACAACTAACAGCAGAGATATATTATCTTGTAAAATATTTGTCCTTGCCTTGTGAGCTTATTTGAATTTATTTTTAAGACCGTTAGGCAACTTTGGCCGAATGGATGATGATGGGAAAATTAGTGAAATGAAGAAAGTAGTAGGATACTAGACAACTTCGAGAAAACACAATCATTCGAAAAATGAAATGAAATTAAATGAAATCTTTGAGTTTTCCGTCCCACGGTTAGGCTAAAGGAGACAGTGATGATGAGTAATGAATGAAATGGTGGAAATAAGAAAGTGGGAGGAAACGGGAAACCCCGAGAAAACCCACGCACACGGTGTTTGTCCACCACAAAGTTCACTTCGCGGGGCTGGGATCGAATCCGAAACCCCAAGCACCAGAGGTGAACGCTCTACCACTGAGCCACCGCGGTCCCCACACACATTCAATGTTTGTCCACCACAAAGCTCACATGGCATTAACCGAGATCGAACCGACTACCACATACACCAGAGGTGAAGGCTTCAGAGTGTAGCTAACGTGACATTTCTTGTCTTGTGTGTTCTGGGTAATACTTGTAATTTCGTTGTATCTTGATTAGCATGGTGCAACCTGCTACATTTTACTTTCATTCCCATGGTATGCTGCTATATTTTTTACGAGACAAAACGAGACAAACGAGACGAGACGAGACGGGAGAGAACCTCTCGAGACGAGACACGAGACGGGACGAGTTCATTTTTTGAGACGAGACATGCTTTGCACGAGACAGCCTGAAGTCTCGTCTCGTCTCGTCTCGTTGCAACACTAAAAACTTTTAACAATTTTTGGCTCGAGCCCGAATACTTGCCCCTTCGAAACTCAAACCCAGAGCGTGACCCATGTCCTTCCCTTCTGAAGACTTCTCGACGACCGAGATCGACAGTCAATTGGCTTTTACTATTCAGATACAAACTGTATATCTTTTAAAGATTATACATGGTGTTGATATAATAATAATAATAATAATAATAATAATAATAATAATAATAATAATAATAATAATAATAATAATAATAATAATAATAAAAAGTTTAAACTTGCCATTGAAATTTGGCAAAACTTACTTAAAAGTAGAGATTTCGGGGAAAGGGTTCCGTACCTTCAAGACACCTCTGTAACTACCAACATTTTAAACTACAACGTTACGTTGAAGTTTCATGTAGAAAGTATTCTACTGTATGTTTTAAGGAAAATAACACGCAACAGTAAGGCATATAATAAACTAATTTTTAGGATGTGCAGAGGTAAATATAAAAGCTTTGCTACAAAATACCTACACAGAGCATAATTCAATGAGCTCTGAAATAGAATGTAACGAAATAGCCTATGAGATTCAGTCGACAGAGCAATTATTACTTAAAGAATGGAGATACATTATTTCGAGAATCGAGACAAGACGGGAAATGTTTACCATACTTTTCGTCTCGTCTCGATTTTCATCTCCAAAAAGAGACGAAAATTTTCAGTTAGCCTTGACCCGTCTCGAATGTAAAATATTAATTCTCATGTTATTTTATTTGTTTTAGAAACGAGATGAGAAACTCCTCTTCTCGTGAGCAACATTAAACCAAACCGAAATATTCTTTCCTAATGTCACGTTTCTGCTTGTAATGGTATGACCTGAGAGATAATTAGCTCCTAGCTTTTAATCTTCTACGAGATAGTAATAATTATTATTAGTTTATTATTATTACTATTATTATTCCTGAAAATTTGATAGTTCAAGTATTGAAACATCCGAGTATTCAAATATCTGAATATAATAAAACGTATGTTATCGCCGATCAATCGCCATCAAAAATCCTAAAGTAAAAAAAAAAGTGCATTCGCACAAGCACCTTGACCACTGAACCGCGATCGCTACGCGGTAAAAGATTCGTTTTTAGTCTGGATACGTTAGGTTTCTTTGTATCCGCTTGCAAACTTGTATGTTATATTTCTTCGATTCATAATGTCTTTCGTATTTCTTTTATGAAGTCGGAAAGTATACATTAATAACTTGAGTTGTTCTTAAACCGCTGGTTCACAAGTTTGTTTTTTCTCCACACGAAACTACAAATATGACAAATTGAATTCTCATACACCCCATTTCTTTCAAAGCAGTCGCCATTACCTGCTCAAAGACTTATTTCCGCCACGATTCATATTAACCAAAATAAATTCATTTTTTGGAAGCGGAACTTTCACTTTCCGGATTTCGGGAAATTATGCAATTCAGTTAAACTCCCGAATTCAGAAAAATTCCGGAACTCGGGAAGAATCCGGAATTTAGAAACTTCCGGAATTTAGAAACTTCCGGAATTGAGAAAAACTCCGGATTTCGAATAAATCCGGATTGCTCCGAATTCCGGAATGTTAAGGAAATCAGAAATTTCTAAATTCCGTATTTTTCCGAATTCCGGAATTATTCCAAAATGGGAATTTTTCGAATTCCGGAATTTGTCCGGTTTGATCTTCGGGAGTCCGGAAAGTAATAATTCCGGAATTGGCTATCCGTAGTTTATACACAACCTTTCAGAACACTAAGCTAGTAGGTGTCTACAAACAAACAAGTAATGCAAAGCATTTTGTATCCTGCAATACGTCATGTATTAAAATCCGACAGCAGTTTCCGTATCTAACCAGAAATTGCATGTATCTAGTTACTGGAAGCTGAGGTATGAAGAATTTTATTGTGTCTTTGCGTCTTATACAAGCCTGCAAACCACTGAATATCTAAACGGCTTTGGTTAAATCCAAGTTGTAGTACTCACAGTTACATCCATTTGTGTCTATATGATCGTGTTACTAAAGCTTACTATATGACAGCGTTAGTAAGTCTTTCTCTGCTCTCCCGTAAAGTTGTGATACGATCTACTACAGAATAAAGAATCAATTATCAATTTAACCAAGTTGTTGTATTACTACACATCTGCTTCCGCCTCTGTCAACTCCGGTCGATTTCGTTGACGCGATATATTTGCTTTTTTATACCCCTTTCTTCGTTTACTGAACTAAACAGTAACTATTCTGAATTATGTTTCTGCACATGCCTCGTAGATAAATATTTCTGACGCCAATAGTTTCCGTTTTGTCCAAGGAATGTTCTTTTTCTTATTCCCAGCATGACCCTTTTATTACTTTATATGAAGAGCATGTAGATCTAAATACCTCATGTATTACATAGAATGTAGGTTTAACTCTTCCAGCAAAGAAGAAACATGTGATCATAGTATACAACCCCCAGAAGTGATAGCTGGCAATACAGTGGTCGTAATCCCTAACGACACAGAGAGTGAGCAGTGCCCTCCCCTCTGGTCTAGTGGCTAGCACTTGCGACTTGGTGTCTGGTGTCCCGGGTTCGATTCCCGGCGGGAGAGCATCTATCATTTTTAACTGTTCCTTATGTTTCTGTGTTCGTGTCTCTGTCGTTATAAGTTATTAGAAAAAGCAAGTTAAACGAGTGAAGCAAGTAAAATTAGCAATAAGTAAGTTACTGAAACACGTTCGGTGAGTCAGTTTTAAAAAAAAGTGGACAAAGCACTGACTTTTCACGCCGTCCATGCGAGTTCGAATCTATCTCGGCTTGGTTTTTATCCATTTGAGAGAAAGTATTGTTTCTTTTCGCTACAGCTAATCACTCTTCGTATTTTTCGCTGTCGTTCATAGTTAAAGTAACTGACTATTCTTATTCTTTCTACGAATGATGGATTTTCTCTTTGGCTTCATGTCAAATATGCACACGTAATGAAAAGACGCTTTCGATAATAATAATAATAATAATAATAATATCAAATATTACTTGCTAACTCGTGTGTGTATTTCGACAATATAATTTTATATTATTATGTGGAAATAAGTAAGGCTGGCTGGCGCCTCCCCCCACTAATTTCGATGCGCCTTATGGGTCCACAGTGTCCAAGGCTGCCGTGTTGTGACAAAATGCTGTAACTTTGGCGGAGCAGTTTTGCGAAAAAGAGCCGTAAAGTTTTCATCTGAAAATGTGATCTGTATCGTGTAGAACCAGTGTATCTTGACTTTGGAAACACGTGATTGCATGTAATGTTACGTAAATGCATGTTGTGTGATTAAGGTTCGTGAAAATTGATTGGTTGAATATTATTGCCTAGTTACACTTATTCTACCCGATACAGATCACATTTTCGGATGAAAACATTACGGCTCATTTTCGCAAAACTGCTCCGCCAAAGTTACAGCGTTTTGTCATGACACTGCAGAACGTTGGTCCCATCTCACTATCACCTCCTGTTCTCTCGATATAAGTTATCGACATTTTGCCTATGGAGGGCTCTGCCGTGGCTCCATGACTACCCATGACAATGACTCCAATGACTCTTCGTTCATTTTGCATTGAAATCGCTTATTTTTCTGATTACTATGAGTGCATACTGTCCAACGTTGCTCCCATCACTCTACAATTTCCCGTTCTCTCGATATAAATTGCTAATATTTTGTTTGTAAGGGAGATATGGCGTTACAATTATTACGTTTGAAGAAGAATTGAGGAAGATATTGCCTTGCCACAAACAACACCTATTATTAATATTATTATTATTATTATTATTATTAATAATAATAATTATAATAATATTTTACTTACCACTAATGTTGACTACCTTTATTTGCAATGCAATGTGTTACTAAAAAGCAAATCAAATAACACTCCTCGCCATTCACGCTCCCGAACTCGAAATGCATGATTTACAGTGCTCTGTGTTAGGGGAAAGCACATTTATTATATTATTCTTTCAAATAACACGTTTCACAAGTTACTTCAGTTTCAATGTGTAATTTCATATCATCACTAACAATCATCTTGTTCCGATACAAAAATAACTCCCTCCTGCAAAAAAAAGCCTGACCGTAGCGAGAGAGCGTGAACCTTCTTTATGCGATTAATCGGGTCCAATATTTCAATAAGTCCCTGCACACAAATATCTCAGTAAAAGAGGAAAAGTTATTCAAACTTTCTGAATACCTATTTATGGGCAAAATTTGGTTCCCTTGGAAGTTTTTAAGAGTTTGAAGGGCCGCCATTTTGAACATTTTCATCTGATTATTCTGGTTAACGAACTCATCAAGATATTTCAACAATTAATGTTTGTGCCAAGTTTCGTCTCAATCCGCTGCAAATAGGGTGGTTATGGCATTCACAAATAGCGTTATATATATATACAGATAGATAGATAAATAGACACACAGAGGGAGAGAGAAAAGGTGTTTTGCTCCCTGCTCGCACCTGTGGTGCATCAGAGCTAAACCGGGCCCCTTTGCAAAACGTATTGACCTGCCTAACCTAAACACAAGC
This sequence comes from Thermobia domestica, assembly GCF_964235325.1. Classification (NCBI taxonomy): domain Eukaryota; kingdom Metazoa; phylum Arthropoda; class Insecta; order Zygentoma; family Lepismatidae; genus Thermobia; species Thermobia domestica. The sequence goes on along the minus strand of NC_137471.1, from coordinate 82,910,709 downwards.
CTCTTAATTGCTAACGTAGAAACGTGGTAAGGAGGTGTAAAGCATGTAGAAATTGTATTTTTAATAACCATGAGTATGGATTCGAACACTCCACTTCCATGTTTTTCTTTTTACTTTTTGCAGCTACATCGGAACGTTCAATTTTTATTCTTTACTAATTGCAAATGGCGTTTACATTCAAAATATGAGGAATTTTGGTGGCATTTGTTCGGATATTCTCTTTCAAAATTAAGAAGAGAATAAAAGCAATACGCAAAGACAAAAAATATTATCAGTACTAAACATTACCAATAATAATTGCTACGAAAGACTAAATACGACCTCTTTTACCATCTCTCATGAGCTGTATGTATTATTAACAAAATTTTTAAAAAACGTCCTTGATGGGGATTCGAACTCGCGTTCTTTTCATTTGTAAGCCAGCACCTTAACCACTACACCAAGATCATGGCGTGGTGAACGTTTAGTTGTCGGCGTATTTGTTGTATTTGAGTTTTATGTTCCCACTTCGACAATTTTTACTCTTTTTTCTAAGTTTAACAGCTGTTTCTGGCTTTCTCTTTCGGTGTCATCCTTTATTTACACTATGCACTATTCGTATGCACAGCTTGTGCTCCTCTACAATGTCTTATTCAGATTAAACTTTTCTTTTTGCCCCACAGTAAACATTTGATTGATTTAATTCTCATACTCTCCACGGATGGAGCGCAGGAATGCCAGATTCGAAAAATAGGTATACATTTACTTTCCTGACAGATAATGTATAAATTGCCAACAACATAAATAGGATAAAGTGATCCGTGTTTCGGATCAGAAGGGCGTTTGAATAAATTCCTGAATTTCGAAGTGTGTTTCATTGCGTAATTGACTGCAAGAAGTCCTATAACCCTACCGTTTACTTCCAATGATGTAATGCTTGACTATGCACTTTAATTTGCCATGATGCCTAAGAAAGTAGTGGTTGTATGTCATCACATATTCTTCTAAATAGTTCTGAAAACACTGTAGAAGTGTGATAGCGTCATTAGAGTGGAACTCGAGAAATAATCTCAACGTTGACTTTCTGCTTCTTGTTCAGTACTTACAATTAGTACTACTAACCGACAATTTGTGGTGTGCTGTTTCTTAAGGGACAATTTATGACTTCCACTCTACAATGCAACTATTCACTGTATATAACAACAACAACAAAAAGCAATTATGTGATCTAAAATACGTAGTTTACATTAAATTATTAGATTACAAATCACAAATATGAAAAGTATACTCTTGGCAATTTCTTTACAATGCCTTAATTGGGTTATTTACTGTCAAATCTTGGACATTTTTGTTTCTATATTAACTAGAGAAAACGTTGAAATTTTGCGGATATGTGAAATCGATCGAAATACAATATTTTTCATATAATCTTTGCTCTACCCATTGACTTCAGAAGTACTTTGGAACAGAAGAGCACGAGCTTCCATACTAATTATAGTTCTAAAAGTTCGTATGGCTCTGTGTCAGAGGGTTTACTTCCGGTGCGTGAGTTTCCTGGTTCGGTGAATGGCCAAGATGGAAAACGTGTGATAGAAAACATCCAGTCGGAGAGTTTCTGCAGGGTATTTACACTTATTTTCACATTCTCATTCCCCAATTTTTCTATCATTATTCACTTGCCTTCATCGCCTCTCTTACGCAAAAGGGCATAATCCTGAGACATTAAAGTGAACCTTTTCATTTCATTTCATTTTTTGTTCTGCCTTTTTGTATTGTAAAACCAGGCATCTGAAAGCAGTAGAAAAAGAAGCAATTGGCAGGAAATAATTTTAGCAATTCATTTGGTGTAGTTTAGCCATCTCGGCTCTCTTTTGTAAACGTGTATTCGAGTTACTTTTGTCCTCCCTGTACGTAAGATTACTCGACTTACTTCGAAAAATTCCGCAGAAACGAACAAATTCCCCGAGCTAGTGAAGATAATTGTAAGAATATTTAATCATTTTAGTAATTACATGAGTTTAAATCAATAACGCTTTGTACCAGGTAGATCGACAATTACTAACCTGATAGATTTTATTTAAAATATACATACATGATGCTCCAGATCAACAAAAATGTCGTTAGTGATATTTTGATTTTACCAAAGCTTTCGATAAAATCAATAATGATTTAATATAGAAGTTATCCAGCTTTGGATTGATCATAATCAATCGTTTCTGTAATTAGTTGCGCACATTTTTCTGGAATGAAAGACTGCGTTGTATGTTTACAAAACTCATAACATTATTATAATATGAAGACAAGCGTGTATATATGTATATATGTAAACAATATTCCATTCAAAATAAAATATTCCACCTGTACGATTTATGATCGACGTAAAATTATGTATGATATAATGATAAAACATGGTGATGCAAAGAATTTGAATTTGCAAGAATATATAAATGTCATGCTTAAGTGTAGAAACGAAAATTTCCTTGAATGATATGTAAATAAATGTTATTATGTAGAGTTTGGAACTAACAGAAATGTAGAATATGTCAAATATTTGACAACATTGAACTTGAAGAGTCAAATTAAATATCTCGGTATTGTTTTCGATAATAAAATGTATTTTACCAAATATATGCAAGGTGTAGTGACAGAAGCTTATAAAAATTGGGCTGTTTATTAGAAACATAAGAATTTTTTAAAAATTTTGGAATTATTAAGCTATTATGCAGTATTTACGTTAGAAGAAATTACAATATGGATCAATGAGAATACCAGTGCAAAATACTTGCAGAAAATAAACTACTTAGCCTAAAGAGTTCTCGTTTTATTAAAGTTTTATTAAAACTGCGAAATTTCATGTAAGAGTAAGAGTATCAAGTCACTCAAAGTTGGCTTATAAATATGTCAACCAGAACTCAAATATTAACTTTCATGATGACAAAATATAAAAAAGAGAAAGAAAGGAAAAGATAATTGGGAAAATAGTTTTGAAGGTGTTCTTAAGAACTGATTTATTATTAGTATACGGGATGTGGACTTTTAGGATCAGTTTCCATACCAAAACGGCAAATAAAGTGGGTATAAAAGAGGTATCTTCCTCAGAACCACTTTGACGTCTGCTCCATTTTTCTAATCGAAAACAAGTTAATGGAAAGTATGAGCATTTCTATAGTATAGCTCTCTCTCTCTCTTTCTGTATATATATATATATATATATATATATATATATATATATATATATATATATATATATATATATATATATATTGTAATAATTTCCTTAAATAGAAAAAAAAGAAAAAATGATAGTCGGTTAAAATGGTAAAGAGCGCCATTGAGTTTATAACGGGAATAACGAGTACTAGAACCTGAAGGTTGTGCGCGGGTATAGAGTAGGCTCATAATTACGACAACGATCAAGAACTGGACACAGTCAAATACTCATAAATTCAAGTGCTATAGAAATTGATCGTAGTGGAAAATTCTCAAGATATATATATATATGCAGTTTATAGTGACAATGTGAAACAAAAATTATTCTTAAATTGATATAAGCTGTAACAAATATATTCCGAAAGTTAAAAAAAGTTTATCAATCGATAAGTTAAAGTGTTTGGTTACCGGAATTAGAACAAAGATTATAAAGAAGTATATTTTGGCTACTTCATTCAATGGCTTAATGATATTTGTCTCATGAAAGTTTTCGAGTGGTAAAAATATACTCAAATTTTCACATTTATAGTTATTTCAGTAAGTTCAAGAAATTAGTCCCTTTCGAGTGAGTTTAGCAACCCAATTAATAGCTTTAGAAGTGGGTCTAGTGTTCCACGTTAACTTTTTGGAATGATAACGTTAAATGTATTGTACAAGAAATAAAATTCGCTATGGAAGTAATAATTTCTAGAGCCAGCAATGTTGGTAAGTGTTGAAATTTTGTTCGAAATACTTAATCTCATGATTATTTCCAAAAATTAGTCGTTTTGATGTAAAGCATAATATTTTGTTATTTTGTTCATTAAAAAAATCAATCAATTTAAATTCCTTGATTTTCATTACTAATTCTGAAATTACATTATTTCATATTTGGAGTATAGTAATTCAGATTTAAATGTTTTATTTATCATATTTAAAGTCAATTATGTGTATGTACTCAAAGAGTACATGTCCAATAGCGCTAGTCTTTGTGGGGAAAACTTAACTTCACTCAGGCTACGTTACACAAAATCGTTGTCGTAATTATCATTAAGCGTGTGCACTGTACAAGTTGCTATTGTCTTTAGTTGTGCACGCTGTATATTACCATAATATATTTCGATCGTTCTTACCTTCTTTCTAAATTCTTATTTAATCAGCACAGTTAAAATATTATTAATAATTCATGAGGCTAAGTTGAAGTATGAAAGTCGAGATAGTACATTAACGAAAGCCATAGCCGTTCGTCGTAGACCGGTTTTAGAGTATATAGTTAGTTGGCTTTTGTGCAACTGTTGTTTATAATGGAGTCAGAGTATTCAGAATTATCTTATCCAGGTCAGTTAATATTGAATGGTTTTTCTAATGGTTCGCATGGAATTTTTGTGCAGAGGAATATGGATACTACTAATACTCAGGTAGACGAACAGTCTCTATCGTCTTTTGGCGATATGTTTGGTCCTCTCTTACAAACAGAACGTGATGATACCAGTTGTTTACTTAGCAACGATAACGATACGGGGCAGGTGTTTGTTGTTAGTGTGAGTGTGAACACAGAACCCAAGGCTGTTCACGGAAGTTCTTAAGATTGCCTTGCTGATAACAACCCATTCAGAGTCACGTGTGAATCAGCTGTTTTGAAGGCGAAAGAAGAAGAAAACGAAAGTGTTCTTTCTTTTGCTTTTAAACCAGAAAGAATTGTGCCTGGTGATTCACGTGTAGTACATTCATTTATGTCTTTTAATACAAATTTTGATAAAGTAACTGTATACATTGCTGCAGATAGCTTTACTAATTTATATAAACAAATACCTATTTGTGATGGTGAGGATGACTGTATATTATTTCAGTTTTTGTTGTCAGTTTATAAAATAGCTAAATTAAACATCTTTCCTAAAGAAAGTATTTTTATGGCAGCTATAGGGAAGGCCGTAGGTAACTTCCATAGCGAATTGTTGAATATTTTTACTTTCTCACATGATTGGTTAAAAATTGCCTCGTTCTTATTTAACAACATAGTGACCCCTATAGGCCGTAAATTCATTCTCGATTCATTTGTGAATTGCTTGCAAAGGCCATATGAGAATGCAGTGGAATTTGTCAACAAGGTCGTGGATAGTTATACAATTTGTTATGGACATTTAAATGACAGTGCAGTGAAAGACATTTTAATGGCCGGACTAAATCGCGAAGTTGATTATAAGGTTTTTTGTTATTCCTACCCGAACTCTCTTGCGGAATTAATAGACATGGTCAAGCAATTTGAACTCCATCAAAATAATGTACGTATTGATTCGGCAGTAGTGTAAAGTGAGACTTCTAATAAAGGTTTTAAGAGTAAACCTTATAAATATACTCTAAAGTGTTATGAGTCTAGTGGCCCTCATCCAGTTGCAAAATGTGAGATTCGTAAACAACAGATATTAAATAAGAAACTTTTATCTCAACAGCATAGTAAGCAATTTACTCAATATACTACGGAAAAGTCTGTACAGAAAAACTTTGTTAAAAATGATAAACAATCAGTGAGTAAAGGAATGACAGTGGGTGAACAGGGCTCACCTTCTGGTGATAGTGGGCAGAGAACCTTGGTTCGTTCTCGGAATGGTGAAGATAATAAGATTATGGGAAATAAAATTAACAAACAGATATCAGTAAAAATTTGTTCAAGTGATCGTAATAATTTGGTTGCTACCTTTGTGTCTGCGTATATTTTGGGAGAAAATCTTATTGGTGGTTTGGACTCTTGTAGTACAATGTCTTTAATACACAAGTATAACGACTCACTAAGAGTAGTCGTCAACCTGATTCGATAAAGTAAGATGTATAAATCTTGAGTGGTAGTACTCATTGACAAGTAAAAAAAAAATATCTTTAATAATTATATACCATTATTCTCACCTTTTCTATTAGAATGATAACGTCGATGAACGTTGCTAAAATGGTTTATTAGTTGATATACTTTATAATATATTTTCCTTCAAACTGTCAAGCACACAAACTTGCTGACTAGGTATCCATAAACATTTACATAGCAACAACTATCCCATAATATATATTTTACATATCTTAAAAACATTCTTCTTTTGTTATTAATAATTTAACATTCTATCAAGTATAGTATACATGTATGAGCACTTTCTGCCCACGGTACAGGTAATTATTACTCTATCCAAAGTATTTCGTTATATAAAAATGTCGCCCGACGATGGGACTGAATATAAAAGTCATGAGTGAGCTTGGCTTTTATCTTCAAGAACCACTGGTCCGTTTACAATAGTGTTCTTACATTACATATGTTCTTTATATTTTGATCACACCTCGTATATATCTTCATTACATTTCACATATATATATAGATACATTTATAACAAATCTTATGCTTCATCAATACTTATCTTTTATTATATTAATTATATTTATTTCATTATTATCAAAACATCGTCGCTTATTAATATAATTAACGAGGGTGAAACACAAATTACTATGATTAATAGTTTTGATCATTATTAAAACAGTGATGGTACAGATAATGTTTAATCTTTCAGGGCGCATTAAATAACAAATAAGTTAGATGTTGCATTTTAATGTATACATCGTAGCACTAAGATGTCATAGTAAAGAAGAATCTTGTTCGGATAATATATAGGATAGCTCATAAAAACAGTCGTCGAATAATTAGTTTTATAGAATAGATCTTCTTCTTAACATAATCTTTGACAATTAAGTTTTCAACACAAATCAATCTAATATAAATAACCTTTGCTTTTAATCATTTATGAATCGAATTATAATTCTTACATATATTAAAAACATTTGAGAATTATCATTGATTAATGAGAATTAAAGAAAATTAAATTGAATAAATATAAAATAAATGTTCATGAAAATCTATAGCTGATATGAATTTAACCTAATTTCATTAACGGTAATCAGGTTACGTTCGTACTTGTATACGATTCTAATAAAGTACATTGTACTGCACAATCATGATTAGGTTCTACATTATGTTGTACATGTATTTCATCGTGATTCTGATTTCGATATGAAGTGCCATCTCTTGACCTCCAATTACGTCTATCCACGTAGTTTGCTGTATTCGTGGAATTTCGCCATACATTCCGTCTATTTTTAAACCTATTTTGATTATATGGTCTAACATATGGATTGCTACGATTAATTAGGTTAGGCGGATTTCCTACATAACTTTGCCTATTTTGCTCATTTTGATTGCTAGAATATACTCGGCTTAGGTTATGTTCCGTATTATTCACACTTCGGATATTTAAGTTCCGAACAGGCACCAAATGATCTGAATTATTCTTATTTTTACCCATTCCTGCTTGTTGATTCATGGCATGGTATTGAGTTTCATAGCATTGGACAAGCATTAATAAATGGTTGAAACTCATACACTGTGTGGAAAATAAGATCTGTTGTAACTTAAATGGAAGCAAATTTCGAATCGATGCTATTATTCTCGATTCCGATTGCAAAGGATTAACGACCTTTAATTCGTTGTAGGTATTTACAACAAACTCTACAACAGATTTATGCAATCGAGGATTGAAGTGTTGATTTCTAATGGTAGCATCTCTATTCGCAAGCAAAGAGTCATTTTCATAATTGGCGATCAGTGCCGCTTTGAATTCTTCATATGTACTGATGTGATCACGTACTGCTTTAAACCATAATGAACAAGGTGGGAGTAATACATGAGGGATTAATTTCATATATTGTGATCTATCTATACACATTATATTGCATTCGTCCTGGAATTTCTCTAAGAAAGAAGTAGCATTCTCGTTACACTTACCACTGAATTTGCTCATAGCTCGAATTTCACTCATCTTAACACTTAATTTTACCTTCCTTTTATCATTCCGTGTACTTATTGGGTGATAGTTCCTATCCGTGACGTGATGTGTCATTACACCATCTATGTTTCGCCCTTCTGTACTCTTCGGATGTATTTCTTCCAATATAATATCCTCATCAGACACCGGCGAAGGCGAGTTCTTCTCTGGTGAGTGAGGAAACTCCATGCGATCACTACACATGTTATTACGGTATGTGTTGTCCTTAACCTGTAGCATTCTAATTTCTTCCTGTAACGTAGCTATCGACTGCGTATTTGCTCGTATGTTGTTAGCATTATTGATGACCTGGATCTTTTGTTGTTGAACAGAAGATTCGGTTACTTCTAAATCCTTTTTTATATCACTGATTTCTTGTCTCAGGTGATTGTGATTAGCCTGGCATTCCTCCGATATTCCTTTTAACTTTTCCTCAAACTGCGAGGTGATATCGCTCATCGTCTGGATAATTAATTGTTTCGTTTCATCCGACTTCTGTTCCATTCGTCTGCTTAATTCCTCGTATTGCTTGTTGGATTTTTCGGAGTTCTGTTCTATCTTCTGTTCTATTGTCTGCTTCAATTCTTCGTATTGCTTATTGGATGTTTCGGAGTTCTGTTCCATGGTCTGCTTCAATTCTTCGTATTGCTTATTGGATGTTTCGGAGTTCTGTTCCATGGTCTGCTTTATCTCGGTAGACATCTGCATCAATTGCCGCTGTAAGACTAGCAAGATTCGGTCTTCCGATGTCAATCCTGATGTTACACTAGGTTCACCGTTGTCACTATTAGTGGATTCATTCTCCATTATTTCAGTGTCCATTTTCCTTATAATTATTCTACCACTTCTCAATATGGTGAAATTTGCATTCATTAGCCGTATTACAAAAGTAAATTCACCCTTACTTTGCTTCGGGGTAAGAATTTATAAAAAGGTCCCTGGTTCGATCCCGGGTTCCGGCACCAAAATTTTTATAATGACTCACTTAGAGTAGTCGTCAACCTGGTTCGATAAAGTAAGATGTATAAATCTTGAGTGGTAGTACTCATTGACAAGTAAAAAAAAAAATATTTAATAATTATATACCATTATTCTCACCTTTTCTATTAGAATGATAACGTCGATGAACGTTGCTAAAATGGTTTATTAGTTGATATACTTTATAATATATTTTCCTTCAAACTGTCAAGCACACAAACTTGCTGACTAGGTATCCATAAACATTTACATAGCAACAACTATCCCATAATATATATTTTACATATCTTAAAAACATTCTTCTTTTGTTATTATTAAATTAACATTCTATCAAGTATAGTATACATGTATGAGCACTTTCTGCCCACGGTACAGGTAATTATTACTCTATCCAAAGTATTTCGTTATACAAGGAACGATTCCTGTAATGGAACTCGAAACAGAAATTTCCTGTGCGAATCTTAACTGTTTATTTCAGTGGTGTGGGAGTGGATCAAAAGAAAATAAAACTAGACAGTGTTGTTTATGTTCCATTACGCTTCCGATGTCAGGTTTATAAACTTAAGTTTCATTTGGTTTCTAACTTGCAACCTGTTTTCATTATCGGAGTTAACGAACTAAAAGCTATTAAAGCCACTATTGATTTAAACAATAATATTTTAAAATTGGATTTCGAACATAGTGAGGTGCCTTTACGTTATAATACGTCATTGTCTTTTTCTAGTGAAATTAACCTCAATAATACGGATAATAAGGACGTTAATAAATTACCATATAGCAGTGATACACAGTATAACTCGACAAAAATGTTTCTACGAGATGTTGTAGCCAATCCGTTTAATGGAAATCCATATTGTGACCAAAGAGACTTACATTCAAGAGCGTTTGTTGGAAGTGATGTTACTGAAGTGGGACGGCGTTTCGAAAATAGCAGTGTTGCCAGCCATTCTGCTAAGGTGTCATCATATCTTTATTGTACCAGACCATTAATAAGGATTCAAAGGAACCTTCAGTCCATATAGATCCTCAATTTTTAGAACTGGATCCTACATTACAACGGTATGTAGATGATTTAGTTAAAACTTATAATGGTGTATTTAATAATGTTGTTGGTGAAGTTAAAATTTTCGAGCATACTATTTTGTTAGAAGATTATACACCTATTAAGCATAAAGCTTATCCTATGTCAAGGGTTGCTCAAAAACAACTTGATGTTATTCTAGATGAGTTATTAGCAAATAATATCATTCAGCCTAGTACTAGTGATTATTCCTCTCCTTGTTTCCTGGTGGGAAACAAGGATGGTTCCAAACGGCTTGTAATTAATTATATTGATCTCAATCGTAATTTAATCTTAAATCCTCAGTATACGCCTAGAATTGAGGACGTTCTTGCAGAACTCTCAGATGGAGTAGTGATGTCGAGGTTAGATATAAAGAAAGCATATTATACCCTTAAATTGAACCCAGATTCTTACAAATATACAGCCTTTCTAACTCATAGAGGACTTTTTGAATTTCGATATATTCCATTTGGATTAGCTTCAGGATCTTTTGTGTTGAGTAAGGTATTGACAGACATATCGTCGGCGGCAATTCAAAACCTGCTATGTGCATTTTGCAGGAGAAGCGAAAAACAGTATCCTGGTTAGCTTTTTGGCTTTATAAAAGTGATGTTATAAGTAATATTTGATGCTGCACGTAACTGGTACCTTCTCAAGTAACTTGGGAAGGTACCAGTTACGTGCAGCATCAAATATTACTTATAACATCACTTTTATAAAGCCAAAAAGCTAACCAGGATACTGTTTTTCGCTTCTCCTGCAAAATGCACATAGCAGGTTTTGAATTGCCGCCGACGATATTTTATTCAATGAAAGATCAGAGTGTCACGTGGTATTTTGACGATCTTGTGATAAAATCTCCTGATGTAGAAACATAAAAAAGCTTTAGAAGCTGTGTTAAAGAAATTAGCTGAAAATGGTTTGACTTTGTCCTTGAATAAATGTTCCTTTTTTCAAAAGAAAATCTCGTTCTTAGGACATATCATAGAGGATGGAAACATTTATATGGATCCGACTAGATTAGAGGTTATCCGTAAACTACCAGCTCCAAAAAGTAGACGTGGAATTATTTCTCTATGTTCTTTTGCTCAGTACTACAGTAAGTATATACCTAACTTTCAAGAAATAATAGAACCTATTTCTCGGCTAAGGTCTCCAAAGGTTCCTTTTTGTTGGGGTAGCGAACAACAAGAGTCTTTAAATAAATTAAAAGAAATGTTTGAGAGTTATATTGTGCTTAAATTACCAGATTTAAGTAGTAAGTTTGTAGTTACCTCAGATTCTTCAATGCATTCTTTAGGAGGAACATTGTCACAGTATGATAAAGAAGGTAACCTAGTACCAATATCGTTCTTTAGTCGAAAATTGCGTAAATATGATATGAATAATCCGATTTTTCTTTTGGAATTGTTAGCAGCTGTTGTATGCATGGAACGGTTTCGTGTTTATTTACACGCTCCTTTTGAATTACAAGTTGATCACTTGGGATTAGCATATGCTTTACGTAATTTGAGACGCATTAAGCGTTATGGGAGTTTATTGTACAAGTTATTTGAATTTTATTTTACAGTAAAATCTGTTCCATCAAATTTGAATGTTCCTGCTGATTTTCTTTCACGTTTGCATAATACGAATGATTTTGAAGAATTTATTGAAGATCCTTCTTTGGATGAAGAGGTCATAAATTTATTTTTGTTTAACATTTGTAATATGTCTTATGCTCAATTATCTATAGCGGAAAATCAGAAAATAGATCCTGAATTAAAGAGTATTATTGAAAGATTAAATAATAAAGAAGATATTCCCGGGTGTAAAATAGTAAAAGAGATTTTATGTAAGAAGACTCGAGCAATCCATAATCCTTATAAAATTTGTCTCGCTAAGAGTATATCAAAAAATATTATAGAATTCTATCATTCATATATTTTCCCGGAATCGCATTTAGGAGTTTCTCGGACTATAGCTAAAATTGCAGCCCGTTATTCATGAGATAGGATGATTTCTGAAATTAAAGATTACGTAACTTCTTGTGTGCAATGTCAGAAAAGTAAAAGTAATAATAAGTAGGTTATGGGTCAATTAAGTTCAACGTATGAAACATTTGTAAATAGTGATTGGGCGTGTGATGTAATAGGACCAATGGTGAACTCAAGTTCTGAACGCTATTGTTTGATAGTGGTGGATTCCTTTTCTAAATTTATGTATCTAGAACCCTTTCGGAACTTATCTAGGCAAGTACTTATAAATAAATTATATAAATTAATGTGCAGACACGGATTTGCCCACGCTTTAAGTCATGATAACCATAGTGTATTTGTCTCAGCTAGGTTTCAGGATTTTCGATTTAGTAACGGGATCAGAGATATTCGAATCTCCCCTTACCACAGTGCTAGCAATTTAAGTGAAATATATATAAGATCTGTGAAAGACAGTTTGAAATCATATTTTGCTACAAAGCAACAGTTGTGTGATAAAGGAATACATGAGATTGAATTCTCATTAAATTCTGCAATTCATACGGAACTTAAACATAGTCCAATGGATATAGTGTATACTTACAACGTGTGTGATCCATTAGATATACGTTGGTATATTGATTGTACAGATATTAGAAAGAGGAAATTGACATTTGGAAAAACGCTTTACATAACATGGAGTTAGCTTGGCAGCGTAGAAAGAGACTTTATGATAAGAATAGAGTTTGAACTTCTTATCGCGTTGGGGATAAGATTCTTATTAAGTCACAATTTCTGTCCTCGCTAGCTGATAAAGTTACAAAAAGCTTATGCTATAGGTGGCTGAGACCATACGTCATAGTCAAATTCTTAAATTCAAATTGTGTTCAGGTTAAAGCAGTCGAAGATGATAATGATATTAGGAAAGTGCACGTTTCTATGACAAAAAAGTTTAGGGAGCCAAGGTTAAATTGAGGCATTCTGATCGGTTAGAAGTTTATAGTATAACAGTTTCGTTTTTCACTTGTGATGGAGCATAGTGAATTTTCATTAATCATTGTATAATTCATTTTTGATTTTGTTACTCACGGTATGATAGTGTATAGTATGATTGTTGTTTTAAGTTGTTCTAACATGATTTTATAATTCCAGGCCTGGAAAATACTTTTGTAAAAGGGGTGTTGATCCCTTCCAGAAAGAGCTATTGTAAGTCTACTGGTTAGACATCGCTCAAGTAAAATGGTTTTATTATGGATGGATCTGATTGAAAGGAATGGCATGAATTGGAAGATTGGATGATCTTTCACATTGTCATTTTCTGTGGTAATTCATATTGTTCCATTACGATTGTATACATGATTATTTGGATTTTGTGAAGGAGAGAAGTAAGTGTTCAGAATTTGATATTTGCTATGAATATTATATTAGAATAATATTTGGTTAGTAAGTTATACTTAAATTATTTGTATGTTCGATATTAATTTAATCATTATTTTTTATTTCTATTAGATGTTTTGGTTCTGAATGTATTTAGTACTTGGAACTTTGACTGTAGACTATTTTCGACATTTAGACTTGGGACTTATAGTTGGTATTTAGTTGATTTATTTGGGTTTATTTTGATTTTATTATTTTATAGTCGGTGTATGGGTATAGATAATTATATTGTTAAATTTTGTTTTCGACATTGGACTTGAATATATACATTCATAATTAGGAAAAACATATATGCATACTTTTTTGCTATACTGGTGAGTGTGTGTAACAGTTTCATTAAATAGAAAAAAAGAAAAAATGATAGTCGGTTAAAATGGTAAAGAGCGCCATTGAGTTTATAACGGGAATAACGAGTACTAGAACCTGAAGGTTGTGCGCGGGTATAGAGTAGGCTCATAATTACGACAACGATCAAGAACTGGACACAGTCAAATACTCATAAATTCAAGTGCTATAGAAATTGATCGTAGTGGAAAATTCTCAAGATATATATATATATGCAGTTTATAGTGACAATGTGAAACAAAAATTATTCTTAAATTGATATAAGCTGTAACAAATATATTCCGAAAGTTAAAAAAAGTTTATCAATCGATAAGTTAAAGTGTTTGGTTACCGGAATTAGAACAAAGATTATAAAGAAGTATATTTTGGCTACTTCATTCAATGGCTTAATGATATTTGTCTCATGAAAGTTTTCGAGTGGTAAAAATATACTCAAATTTTCACATTTATAGTTATTTCAGTAAGTTCAAGAAATTAGTCCCTTTCGAGTGAGTTTAGCAACCCAATTAATAGCTTTAGAAGTGGGTCTAGTGTTCCACGTTAACTTTTTGGAATGATAACGTTAAATGTATTGTACAAGAAATAAAATTCGCTATGGAAGTAATAATTTCTAGAGCCAGCAATGTTGGTAAGTGTTGAAATTTTGTTCGAAATACTTAATCTCATGATTATTTCCAAAAATTAGTCGTTTTGATGTAAAGCATAATATTTTGTTATTTTGTTCATTAAAAAAATCAATCAATTTAAATTCCTTGATTTTCATTACTAATTCTGAAATTACATTATTTCATATTTGGAGTATAGTAATTCAGATTTAAATGTTTTATTTATCATATTTAAAGTCAATTATGTGTATGTACTCAAACAGTACATGTCCAATAGCGCTAGTCTTTGTGGGGAAAACTTAACTCAAGCTACGTTACAATATATATACATAGTGGAGTTGTATTTTATATTAACTTTGAGTGTCAAATTCAATATTTTTTAACAATTACCTCGAGTACTCTTTTCTTCTCAAAACCGAAAACCATCACAGAAAAAATAAACTGCTTGATTTGGCCTAATTCTCAAAGAGGAAGACAGTACTCTCGATCTATGATATCCAGCGAGTAATGAGCGGGAAACTCTGAGGGACTAGGGTTGTGGTTTCTTTATGGGCAACAATATGATCCAGAGCTTTCAGAAAACTTTTGTTCAAGGTAGAAATCAAATCAAATTAAATCTTTCAGTTAACGTCCTACAATTATGTCCTTTAGGCTAAGGGATAGAGATTATTAATGGAAGAATTAGTAGAATTAAAATGTGAGAAGAAACAGTGTACCCCGAGAAAACCCATGGACATCATGCTGTATATCACAAATTTACTTGCCCGGGGATTGAACCACGGAAACCACACACCAGAGATAAGCATTCGACCACAGCCATCCTGGTCCCTCTTTCAGATTGAGATGAACAAATTCGCAATAGCGTATTCGTTACTAATGGACTCTGAAACCTTTTGATGGGAATGTGACAAAGATGTAAAATGCTTTAACTACAGTAACATAACCTATAGTTGCTTCAAAACATATCTGTCCAATTGTGTATGTGGTTTTATGTAAAATTTCTTTCACATCTGAGTCCGAAACTTTCCACATAATCCTTTGTACGGTTTTGTTTATGAATGCAGTGTTTTCGCATAATACTCTTATCGGTACTGACATTTGTGTGATCTTTTCGAGTTTGAGTGGTTTACCTTATTAAATGGTCACACAAATCAGTACTGCATTCTTGAAAATTTTGACCTCAAACCCTAGCTATTTATAAACAATTTATAATAGAGGTTGTCCAATTTTTTAAAAAATATTTTAAACTGTAGCAGCAAAAACGAGAAAAATGAGAATTAGGAATAGATTAAGAGGAAAAGGTCCAAAAAGTAGAAAAAGGGATAGCGGATACAACAAGAGGAAGAATATGATAGATAATATCTATTCCTATCAGGAGACAACATTTGGCACAATAAGCACTTTATGAAAAAACACTTCTTGTTGTTAGGAAACAAAGTGTACATCTATAAATCCTAACCCTATTGGTAGCAGCATGTCTTTGTTTAATACCAGATTATCCTTTTACATAAATTAAATACATGCGTTGATTTTTAATTGCAATTTGCTAATTGTATACGAACATTTTAAAAATATTTAGATTCACGGTTAAAGCAACGTAAGATAGTAAGTAAAAGTTCTCTTGTATATCAGTGAAACCTCTTATAGATTCAACGCAGTTGAGTTCCGGCACCATCTTTGCTACATTTTGGATCTAAAGGTCCAATATATTTCTGTTAAAAATTTTCTTCTAAGTCTTACATATGAAGAGCTACATATAGTGTAGCCAACGCCAAACTCTTTTTAACTCAATATGATGTGCTTAGTCCATTAAAAAAATACGAAAACTCGATTTAGGAGGAATTCAAAAATCTTGTATCTCCTGATCCACAAAATAATTTTGGCCAAGATCGCAATATTTGGTGCATTTTTGTATCATTTGTAAAATTCCTTGCCATACACAAATACCTTTCGATCCATTTTTATGATCATTCCTAAAATTTTTCTTTAAATCATTGAACAATATTGGAAAACATTTATTTTATTTCTTTGGGAACAACGGTGATTTTAATGTTTTGATTTTCCTGATTTCTTCTTTAAATTCAGTTGAAAGTGCTTTGGTTTGTCAAAATGCATTTCCCTTATAGATAACTTTATTAATACTTAAATTAATTAAATTTATAAATATTCAAAATATTCACAAATGAATAATTTATACCAAACGTAAAAATTTAATACATTTTCGGAAGAAGGGACAAAAGAAGAAGGTGCAGGTATTCAATCTTCTTAAGACAATTTTATGTTTATTATTTGTTAAAAGAAATATAAAACGTATTTTGTGATTGAACCTTTTTGAATCGAATGGAATTAAAGTACAGTTTTAACATTATAACAAATTATCATATATTTGTATAGTTACTAATACCTTGTTATAATCGTAGTAGAGAAACTAAATGTTCTCTTTAAAAACAAGCTTCCTATTTGTGCAGATCACACAATGTCTTCAAACAGCGAATCAGCAAAGTTTTGTTTGTTTCTCATGCCTTAGCCTGATGTCTAATGAAACTCAAACTTACATCATCGTTCATATTGTTTGGTTAAGAAACGTACACTATTTCGAAACAACTACTTCGAGGATTTTAACAGCCAGAAATTTCAACATGAAATATAACACTCTTCCACTTTTGACAAGCATTTACTTTACATGTTATTAAAATTATGTGCCTAACTATCTCAGAACCATAGAGCCTATGATTTTCATCATCTTTAAAATTATAGTTAATTCCGTTTTTCAATATAATTTTTATAGAGTGTATTTTGTAGATCATTATCACAAATCTTCTTGTGTGTAAAATGAGAAGTACTTTAAAGTCATGTTTCTGAAATGATGTGTGGATTACAATTATGCTACTTAATTTTCTTGAGATGGATTACGGCTATAACCATTTACTACAAATTACACTTAATTTCGTAATAACATATTTAAGTGTTTACTTGTTTTGTTTGTCCACAGAAAGAGTGATTATGGAAATAGCTTCGTATGTTATCTCTTGGATGATAATGTTCTATGAGAGTACTCATTATTGGGGTGTGGGAACACGGCTTTCCACCACATCAATCTCCTGTCTCAAACAGATACTTGTTCGCCAAATCTACAACTCGCTAAGAACATTTTGATAGGGTAATAACAATATTTTTCATTATTTTCTTTCGATATTTTTACAATTTTACAACTAGCATGTGATTCGCAAAGAAATTTTCGTTTGATCATAGCAGGAGGAACGTATGACGCTAATATGGAGTGAGAAAGTGCAATTTAATCCATTGAATTAAATACAAATTACCCAGTCTTATGAGAGAATAGCTGAATCATTATAATTATACAAATAAAAAAGACGCTTAGAATGAGAAACAACAGAAAATTAAACTTTAAGGTTGTAGAGACACCTAATTTGTGCTCGGAGCTGGTAAAGTTATAACGTTGAACATGTAAAGTCACTTTTAGCTTAGCAAGCACTACCTCGTTTATTACTTCAAGAGCGGCGCACAAAGAAATAAAAGGTACAGACCATCAGACTGACCTTTATTGGTCCAATATCTTAAACTAAATCATGGTGGATTTCAGTAATTAATAAAACATTTTATTGTGAAATACTAATAAATAATCCTTTTTCGGGGGGAAGTGCCCAAAGAAAACTCACTCCGAAAGTGAACAACCCCTGTAAGAAATGGCTTGTTTAATATGTTTGGGTCATTAATAAAATATTTCTTTATAAAATAACAAAATCTCATCAGTCTCATTTTAGAAAACTGAAAAAGAACAAAACTCCCCGAGAGCAAACTAACCCTTCTAAATACTCCCATGCGTCATTTATTTAACATTAGAAGATCACTGTTTAAAATTTTTGCAGCTCAGAATTGCAGTTACGACTCATAGATGATTTCTACTGCAATTTAATTGGCTTATCCGTGAAACTTTATTCTTATTTCAATTTGATTAGTGATGACCTTCAAATCTTTGCTTGATTCGTATTTTAAAAGTTTCAAAACTTTTGCTCACACAAAGAAATAAATAGTACCACCAAAATTTACAATGGTATGTAACTGAGTCCTAAAGAATATTTAACAAGTTTTATATTTTGACAACTAGCAAATTTAAGGGATGGTCCAGTGTACCATCCAAAATTTTAAGAAAAGAGCATTAATGTAGTACATCTTATAAAAGAAAATGGACTCCTGTACTCGCTCCAATAACAAATAGAAGATAATCAGGTCTTATCAAAGAATACAATAAACCAGACACCTTCAATTTTTGAATTTTGGCAATTTTACATTTACGAAAGGGAACGATATGAACCACTCAAGCTTACAGTGATATATATTTTAGTCCTAAAGAATATTTACCAATTAATGTTTTTTTGGCAATTCCCAAATTTAAGGGATGGTCTTAGATTTTCCTACCGAAAATTTACAGGAGTGCGTTGGAGTACCCGTATCTTATAAAAGAAAATGGATACCTACATTCGCCCATATAACCATACCCATGAAAGGGAACGAGTTAGACCACCCGAAATTATACTGATATACGTATATTACGGTCCCTTAAACCGTAATATAAGTTTTAGACGCAAGCATTTATCCTAGCATTTCTCGTAGGAAAAATCGTATCATCGATATCCTACCGTGTAAAGTAGCAAATGCTATAGCACTTTCCATGCCATGGCATATACTATGACATTTCTTGTCGATGTCTATTTCATAGCATTTCCCCCAGCATTTCTGGTTCGATTGCAGCGCCATGGTGTATTAAAAGGGAGCGAAAGATTTTGTGTCAAATATCCATGCTCTTTGTTTTGTGTGGGAAATTGAAGAAAAATGTGTTGGAGTAAGGATCCTCTTCGCCCACATACTTCTTTGTGGTTTTCGTTTTTTAATATAACCAGCGAGAACTGTTGTTACAACCACTATAGCTTTAGCTACCTTACGCTTTAGTTTCGGAACGATAATTGCGCTCTTGTCCAGTGATTTGTTTGCTACGTCACGACAAGATGTTTATCAAAATGCTACCGTGTAAAAGCACTATATACTTTTGATGCCATAAAATATTATGCGAGATGTTTGGTAGCACATCTGCTACGAAAAATACTACGATAAATGCTTCCGTCTAAAACTAGCCTTATAAAAGAAAATGGGCATTTCTTATACATTTTGATGTTCTAAATTCAAAAAGAGAACGAAATGAAATAATACATTTTAACATTCCAGCTAATTCAAATCCATCATCAGATTTTTCCCATTTTTTTCATCTCCAGTTTCTTGTAATTTAGAATTTTTGTTTGTATGTTAGAAATTGTAAGTAGTTACATATGTGGATGTCAACCCATGTATTTCTAATAGAGAATACCTCAAGTCTGTAGTTTTACGATACTGTCATAACAGTAGATGAGTGTAGTTAGAAGTAGGTAAGTAGAAAAGGTGTTGATATAATATTGGGTATCATAAAATTTTATTAATAGGCAGGTAATTAAGGATGAGTCAGTAAAGGTGAAAGTGTAAAAGTAAATGTATAGGAGCACATTAGTATATTTCTTTGGCGGAGATGTTGATAGAAAGTGTCCTCTACATATATTTATTACAGGTGATAGTAAAATGTATTATGCAGAAAAAAAAAGAAAGGAGGTGGAGATAACAAGAACATATGCATTTCTTTGTAAGTGTTCGTAACACAAGAGTTCACAAACATTAAACTATAAAGAATAATAAAACTTACTGTATAGAACAAAGTAAGAAGATGGGGAAACAAATCTCCTGGCATGCATAAATGTAAGCAAATGATAAACATATAGAGAATAATAAAATGTATTGCCACAATAGAAAAATAAATTTCCTTTTATGAATAATATTATTTTTTCATAACCTTTGAGGTTTGTGAAAAACGGCCCTTGAACTTGCCGCCTGCATAGTACGAATCCACACATAAGACTATATGATGGTACAGTTCGAAGCATAGAAAATGTTACAAAAAGTTTTAGTCCAACTTAGGAATAATCTTTTGCGTCGTGTGCTTATGCATTCCGAAATACACTTCTCATCGATTAGTTACTTCCTATATTCAACCCAACTCACCCCCGCCTCCACCTCTCCTTGTCTAAAGCGGTATGTCATGTAATATACTCTTTCCATTCAGACAGAAATACAGGAACCAGTTTACAAGGTTTATCGCTCTAAAACAGTCTCTTTCATTCGTTTGCTCTGAAATGCCTTTCTAGAGCCTCAATAAAACCAAACGACACAAAATATTCCCATAGCTTCATAAACACCTTTGTTTGCATTATTTTCCTTCTTCACAGCCTGCATCAACCTAGGAAGATGCTCCTTGTGAGTTCTATGGAAATTGTTAATCATACCAGTAGGTTACGTTTGTGCTTCCCAAACTCTGTAATCCGGGCACAGAGCTGTTTAAACTACCGACAGAAATGATTGTTAGTCATTTGTAGTCAGTAATTACAGGCAAATGTTCCAGTTGGCGTCATTTGGGCAGGACAGAAGGATGTAATTGTCCCCTCCCTTGAGCTTGAGAAATACATATTGTTAGATCAAATGTGTAATCTTATATATAAAAGAGAACGCACAAATCCTTTGTTCCCTCATCACGCTAATACGGCTGAACCAATTTCTTTCATTTTTGGGGGGTTATTAGGATTTGGACCCTAGATGGTTTTTATCATATCACTTTAATTTTTAATTACCAGTGTCTTGAGATAATTGACCATTCAAGTGTCCATAACGTACAAATCCTTTGTTAGTTCATCATAGGTAAAAATAAACGTATTTATATGCAACCCGCATGACCGTGTCACTCGGCGGGTTAACATAAATGACAGGCGATATAATGTTAACATTTACTGCAATCTACTATGGTTTTTATCATATCACTTGAAAGCGAAAAAGTAAAAATTATCTAAGTAACAAAGTTTATTGCGTTCCGGGGTGACCGCAGCGAAGCGGGGCGGGTTAACATAAATGACAGGCGATATAATGTTAACATTTACTGCAATCTTCTATGGTTTTTATCATATCACTTGAAAGCGAAAAAGTTAAAATTATCTAAGTAACAAAGTTTATTGCGTTCCGGGGTGACCGCAGCGAAGCGGGGTGAACGCTGCTAGTAATATAATAATAAAAAAGTTTGATCCTAGCTCCTGCCAAGTAAACACTGTGGTCAACAAACACTGTGAGCGTATGTTTTGCCGTTTCCCTTCCTCTTCTTCAATCCACCATTTCCTTCATTGCTTATCGTCACCGTCTTCTTTATCCACCCCCCCTACTCGTGGCACGGAAAACTTAAAGATATAATTTCATTTTTTTACTAATAAAAAATGAAATTATTATGTCGGCGAAGAACCTCTGCCTCCCAGCCCCTGGAGCCACACAAATTCTAATATGGCACTCCTTTTAACAACACACCTATATAGTTACCATAGCATATTGCTGGAGGGCTTACATTTGGTTTCAAAAGTCGAAGGTTTGATCCCAATCCATAACAGTTCATGAACGACATTGAGAGATAGATAGATTCAAATATAGAGACAGAAAGCAATGATTTACATATATAAGTTTAGAATTTCAGGAAAATGATCGGACAGAATCCGTATTATGATGAAAATAGTGACTTTGTGGAACAGAAGAAGGAAAAGTTCCAAACTGCGAGGATCATATTAAGCAATTTTTGAATAAAGAGGGATAATTCCTTTAGAGCACGAGATGATTACGAAGACAGAGAAAGATCTGAAGATCCGGAGAATTTAGAACTTAAAAAAATGTTTAGCTTCCGAGCCGTGTTTCGATACTGCTGATATTCCATTCAACAGTTTTCAGTATAAGATTAAATAATATGAAAAGTCCTTGAAATGGTTTACGTACATGGAACACCAGATATACAAAACATCGAATATGTTGAAATGTGTCCCGAAAAGAAGCATCCTTGAACACCTCATCAAAAGCCTCCATGTAAACTTATACGAGATGTGAGAGTGTTTCTTAAGATGATAAGATATAGACAGAGAAGAAGTCGCTTAAGTTCATTAGAGAATGTTGTACTAACATCTAAAGTTGTATTTCTACTTTTAAGAACTTGAAATGTTTACAATGGTGGTAGATTTGTGAAACATCCTAAATAGGAGTTATGTTTAGCTTAATTTCGTCTATTCCTTTGGTCTTTATGAGACCGGTAGATGACTTAGATTTTGGGGTTGTTTCTCCACCATCAGCAACTTACGCTGGAATATGAAAGTAAATTTCATCTGAAAGATAACTCAACAAATAAAGCATAAGGAAATGTAGCTCATTGGTATATAGTAATTATAACTCGTACATAAATTTGCATTTTCAGAAGGGCAGAGAAAGTCTGGCGCAGTCACTTGATGTTTCGACGTATTTACTGTACCTTCATCAATGGTTGATACTCCATTCTCGCCTCTATCTCTAGTTGGTTGCTCTTCTCACAACTCCAAACGAAGTCCCCCGTGCAACACTCACCATCCAGTTTTGTTTCCCGGACTGAGGCCTAAAACCATACCTCCTGATTTCCTCAATACCAAATATGGTCAATCCAATACTCATCTCCTCTTAAGACCTTGTTCGTGACGTCACATAAGTCAAAACGTTTGAGAGTCGAAGACCTCACAAGCTGGGGAATTCACGTCCTAGTTTTGAGTTGTACTTTCTGAGGAATTCCAAGTGCCAAGCTAAACCTCAGCAAAAACGAGAAAACACAAAATACACACTTAACAATAATCGTCAACGTAGTTACCAGACAATAACTTTTCGCTGAGGCAATGCATTGAATCTGCTAGAGAAGAGCTAACTGGGCGCTCGAAATATTTACAAATTAGTAGAATGTGAGCAATGTCCTCAAACGCAGACTAGTGACACTGCCAAGAAATGGAAACGTAGCCAGACAAGTAGAAAGTTGACAAATTGAACAAAGGAAAGGAAACAAACAAGGATATTGACTATACATGAGGTTAAAGGAATCTGCTATTGCACTTATCTTTAATAAACACAAAGTCGCCATCACACTTTTCGATATTATGTCATTATATCCCTGGGTGGTAATAATGAGACTCACTTTATTTAAATCACTTTTCCAGATCGTTTTCCCAAATATTGGAAAATGTACGATATATTTCTTATTACTTCATTTGTGGCGCAACGCCTCGTACTCTTCAGACTTTCCATAATACGTAAGGAAAATGACACAATAGCCAACTGCACTTACAATGATTCGGAACTTATACTGGCAGGAATGTAATGACGCGTTGATTCCGTTACATAATTTCTAACATTAGCAATAGATTAGAATCTGAAAAATCAAATTTTTTCATAACTATTGACGTGGATTTTTTTTTAAAAAACTAGTTGATACTGGATATCAACCATAAGTTTTTGTTCATACTGAGTCAATCCATTAAGTGATGGAGCATGTGCCGCTCTACCACATCAAAAAAAAAAAAAAAAAATTATTCGTGAATATTTATCCTTTATCAGGGTACTTCTAAACCACAATTAATTATTTTTTACAATAACCCATGGCGACATAGCTGCTGCCTCCATTTTGCATTTTCTCGATTTTAGGCGTTTACGTTGTTTTCAATATCTTAGCATGTATTTGTCCTACCAAATTGAGATTTGCTGGACATCTCCAGCTTGTGTAGAGCTAAAACTTTGATCTCTTAACATTTTTTGTCTAAAACCACTTGAAGGGGGTGAAATCAGGGTCTACAGTAGCAACATTTTTGGGTATGGAAGACATGTTTGGGAAGAGGAAACAAGTGACGTAGAAGTCTGAATTTGAGTGTGCATGTAGTCCGGTGTCATAAGTTAATACACAAAAATTTACAGACCTGTATCTGCTCCCAAAGACCTGAAACAATCGTAAAGTTGGGGAATTATGCCAAATTGGCATGTTTCAGTGTCCAATATCTCCAATGGACCTGAATAAAAAAAATCTGAAATTTTGGGAACAGTTAGTCCTAAAGTATACCATAACACAAAAAAGAGCGCGTTTTGTGTTTTTGAGCAGAAGGGGCTTAAAGTATAAGGAGTGGTGTCATACTCTAGGAAGTGTTTTCTTCATAAATTAAACTGGAAATTCGTTTTTGTGAAGTAAAATAAAGTAAGATGAATGATTTAGTCCAGTGAAGGCTCTCAACCTCGTTTCTTTCCTCTAGTTGTAACACTGTTTTGTCTTATCACAAGCACAGCAGCACTGGTGAAAAACGCCGCTATCAGCAGAAGGTGAGGAAAGTCAAAATGCACACTTGACAAAAAATAGTCCGTAAGTACTGTCCGTAAGTACTCCTTTCTTGCTATATCAATGATATTAAATCATGTTTGTTCTTGTTTTAACTGTCAACTCATGCAGGAGACTGTTGTTCTTTCGTTTGATCTACATTCTCAAGTCAGTGAACGCTTACTCGCTTTAAATACTGACTGTGGAATGTAGATCAAACGAAAGTACATTAGTCTTCTGCATGAATTTACAGTTAACACAAGAATAAACATGATTGAATATCACTGATATAGCAAGAACAACGAGTACTTACATACTTTATTGTAAAGTGTGAATTTTAACTTTCCTCCCTTCTGCTGATAGCGGCATTCTTCTCCCGTGCTGCTGTGCGCCTGATAAGACAGTGTCATGGGCGCCCGAAGAACATTTTCTAGGGTTCTTAAATCCATGGTTGCTATATTATGTTTGGTATTTTCTATTTCTATTAAGAAAATCTTAAGCAATTTAAGACATTTTAGTGAGCCAGGGGGGCTCGGTCCCCATCCTGCCCTCTCCTTCGGGCGCCCATGAACAGTGTTACAACTAGAGTAAAAGAGTTTGAGAGCCTTAACTAGACTAACCATTCACCCTACTTAATTTTACTTCACAACAACGAATTTCCAGTTGAATTTATGAAAAAAAAAACTTCTAGAGTATGACGTCATCCCTTAATACTTTGACCCACTTCTGCTCAAAAATACAAAACGTGCTTTGTTGTGTGTTATGGTATAATAAAGGACTAATTGTTCCCAGAATTTCACATTTTATATCCAGGTACATTGGTGATATAGGACAGTGAAACAAGCCAAATTGGCATAATTCCCCAACGTTACGATTTTTTCAAGCCTTTGGGAGCAGATACAGGTCTGTAAAGTTTTGTGTATTAACTTATGACCCCGGACTACATTCACACACAAATTCAGACTTCTACGTCAGTTGTTTCTTCTTCGCAAACATGCATTCAATCTCCAAAAATGTTGTTACTGTAGGCCCTGATTTCACCCCCTTCAAGTGGTTTTAGACAAAAATTATAAGAGACCAAAGTTGTAGCTCTGCCCAAGTTGGAGACATCTAGCAATTTTCAATTGAAAACAACGTAAATACTTAAAATTGAAGAAACGCAAAGAGGCGGCACACGCTGTGTCGCCATGGAATGTTGTAACAAACATTTAATTGTGGTTTTGAAGTACCTTCATATAGCATAAACATTCAAGAAAAAACTATATTTTTTTTGGAAGGATCGAGCGGCAAGTTTTCTTTTTTTTCTCGATCACTGCATGGATTGACCCTACTGGTATTATACAAGAAATATTTTAAGGCGATACAAAAACATCATTATTATGCATTCCAACAATATCCAATACTAAATACGGAAAAGAGCGAAAAATAACATTTAAGATGCTGAGCATTTAGCATTTGTTAAATTTTCGTGTAATACTACTGATCTTTTAGAAGAAGACCACGCAAAACGAAATTTATCATTTCGTTCTAGGTACTGAGTGTAAGACTCATTTTGCACGTTGCCCTAATCATACGTTAAAAAAAATATTACGTCATTATCATTGATACTATGTACCATCTTTTTAGGAGCTATTTGTATAACGGGGTATGTTAAATTTATTTTCTTTCAAGATTTTTCAATATTTATCCACTTTTGCAAAAAAAAAATCTTAAATAAGGTGCTAAAGCGGAAGGAGGTTGAGAATTACAAATAGAAATACAAGTAAAGGGATATATTACACAAGATAAACTTTTATAGAGATCTGTTCGTACATGTGTAAAAGAAAGAGCTGGTGAAGCACTACTCAAAAGTCAGTAACAAAAATGTTGATCATCTACTAACTAATAACAGGAAGAGACAGGTAAACATAAACTCCTGCTATTCAAATTTCAGATCAATAGTAAGATGTACATTGAATAAAGATAATCAAGGTTTTCACAAACGTTATAATTATGTTAAAAAATAGTAAATTCCTTAAAATCTATAGTCGTCTCTATTCAGATATTACCCGATTACCATGCGCTGTTGCAAGCTAATTACGTATACGTATAAAATTACATAGTAGTAAAGATGCTTCATGTTTAATGTCTGGTGTAAAATAATACATGTAATGTTAAACGTGATGCTATTACTCTATTTATACGTCAAAAATGAATTTTTGAACTTAACGATATAAATAATTAGTTAAATGAGCATGATATGACCAAATGTTTTCTCACAATATCTTGCATAATTCTTGCAAATGTTAATTAACAAAATTTTGACCCTATCTTCCCTGGTAACGATCCTAAAGATGTTGTTATTGACTTCGTCTCGAACGCAGCCTTTAACGGAAAAATCATAATTTAACTCTTTGAATTTCCAACTTTTAACGTTAGAAAACTACAACTAGAATGGGCTCAAAATATTTTCCTCATAATTCCAAAACTTCCGATTTTTAAAAAATATTTATACCTGCTAAGTATTCATCCAGCTTTAGATATCATACTATATCTACTACCGGAATGTTAGACCACTTTTATATAGAAACTTACATATGATGTATTGTGAACGTAAAAGTATTCTTTTGCGTGAAACTTAGGAGAGCCTCACTTACATACTATATGCAAAAACTGATTCCCTTATTCAAATTGATAAATAGCGAAACATTATCTGATTAAAAATTCAAAATTTTCCAGGTCAGTACGATAAGGATACGTATGCACTCTTCCAACCTTCATGCTGACGAACATGATACTGAATTTGTTATAAAGAAAGTAGAAACCTCCATATTACTTTTAGGCAAAATTGATATTCAAACCTGCATGTGAAGTAAGTGAAATAAGTCATCCACTAATATATTCATGCAGTCATTTAGCAGACGAGACACATGGTATTACTTGGTACAAAGATGTCTTAGATTGTTCAAGTCTATATGAGGTACTTCAAGGATATTACTATAATGCTATAAGAAGTTAAAAATAGTATTTATTGATGAAATACTGAAATTGTTAATTACGTGAAAGTTCAAGATGAATCTGCTTGATAAACTCCCTGTGATAGTAGAACCAATGTGTAGATTTATTAATTTCGGCACCGGTCCTACCGGATTTCACAGAGTGTGTGTTTATATCGATAATAAACGAAGTTATTACTTTGAAGGACTCGCATTACCGATTCCAAAACATTTTTAAATAAAGTCAGTTAAATATAGTTTACAAGTTATTTATGCTTATAGTTATGAAGAAAGTAGTGTAGGTTATGAAGAGAAAAGTCTACATTAAATGAATATTTTATATCATTTAATGTTTATAATATCATTCCTTAAACAAACAATACTTTAAGTACGTTTACTAAAAATGTTAAAGAAAATTACAAGCTTGAATATACTCATGTATGAAAAATATAAGGAAGGAGTTTAGGAGAGCAGAATATAATTACAATTTCTAAAAATCTTGTTTCCATTGCATTTTAATTACAACTTTGAATTGTTACAATTTTGAGAACGCAATACGTAATGCTGTTGATCCTTCATACTTCCAGTGATAACACACTTGCTGGCATTCCGAAATGCACATCATGATTTTCTCATAACATTATTATTATTATTATGAAAAGAATATAAATTATTATATACATTTCATTCAATGGTCGACATTCATTACTTTGCAAACTTATAGCGTTATCTAATTAGATATCTTTTTCATCCAATTGGATTGAACAGAACATTTGGAATAATTATTGCATCTTGCTTATATATTAATAAACAAATTTAAGAGTGTGCGATACAGTAAAGCTTATTTCATTAACGTAATTTAGGGTATTCCCAACAGGCTAAGCATATTTTCATCTTCAGACAGATTCAATTTATCTGCATCGAAATGATTTCATACATTCCAATATTTTATACATTCATCCTCATAACCGTACTACTTTGAACCGATAGGTGTTGAGTTTAGAAGTTATACATCCAATCATATCCAGCCATTTACCATTTCTTGCTGAAACTATGTTCAACTTAGTTCTTATCAGCATAAGAATGAGTTAGCCCACGTACATCGGTGACAATGAAACTAAATCCCACAGCGTTTAATTTTAGGATTCCTTTTACAAACCCCATCTCTTGTTTTCTAAGAAGGTTAGAAAACGTCTAATCTTCTTATTAATGAACTCATCTACTTAGAAAACCCTTTTTCGTAACGTTGTCTGTACATCAACTCCTCTAGTTGCAGTTGTTAGTGGCATTTCATTCCGAGTAGACTCAATGTCACTTCATATTTCTTAATGGTCAACTGCACTGAACAGTTTTACGTTGGTAATTACGTACCATTCTGCTCCAATTATAAATGTGAAACTCTGATATGTCCATATGTACAATTTAGCTTTGATATTAATATTACAAATTGCAAAATTGCAGAAGTGTCGAAACTTCCAAATATTAACCATTATATAGAAACACTTCCTTATATAGAAACATTGAAACCACAAAAACTACCCACTATACTGTAGCCATTAGAGCGATTACTTACATATGAAACGTTATTTCTTCCTTTCTTTCTTATCAAGCAAGCGAATATTTAGCTTCGTTAAAACGAATTTTACATGGCACTACCTTATAGACACGTATTTAGACAACTCGTCTGACTTAAACACGCCTATCTGATACTATATGAATAATAGAAATGATGAGCTACTCTTATAACTTAGAACACGCTTGGACCCCTGTGCGTCTACTAACTTCATTTGTCTCCCTCAAAAATGAAGTGAATTACAGGGCTGCAAGCGTAGAACTGTTGGAATTCCGCCAATGTCGGGACCACCTTCAATGACTTTATTCCAACTTAGTACATGTCAATTCATAATTAACCAACAAAGTTGTTAAATTAGTTACGTTGTTTGAGTGATTTTACCAAACAATTCAAATTTTTTGTCTATCAGATGCACTTCAAAAACATACCCCAATGATAAACTTATTATCTCCAAACAAAAATCCTAGAATATAAAATAATTTTCATTAATACATAGTAAAATTTCACATGAATGATACAGGGAAAACAGAATAATGACTCCGGAAAATTCCACAGGCCTTAGTAATTCACTATCTTCACGTTTGTGATTGAGATTTCACCACGTTCTTGAAACAAGTGAAATACTTCTAGAAAAGTGCTCTCACAGGATAAATCCTGCACTACATAAGCGCTAATGTTTTCATGATTTACTGTCAAAATACAAAATCCTTGTACACGAAATTTTTACAGTACAAAACGTTTAAAAACAGTGTACTGAATATTTATGAACATTCGCTTAGTTCTTCTCATCACATTCCATGTAGATGGAACTAATGTGTACATGCAAAAACACACTTCCAAATCCTACATGATAATTTCTTCCAATTCCGTACGGTGTATATGAAAAATAAAACTTTTACAATGTTCCCTCACTAATAATATGATTGTCAGCATAGATGCAGAAACTGTCAGTGTCAATGCCGTGACGAATTAATACTAACCATGTAAGTGGACCAAGCGAATTATAGTCGAAGTAATAACGCATAAGTGATAACTTAAAAAAATCATGCTTGTAACAAACAACACACATTGAAATTTAGTTCGGCTTTTGTTTTTGTATACTCTTTTTAAAATATGATAGTAATTTTATTGTGCATGCATACGAACGTAAGCCAGTATATTGCCAAAGGAGTAGATTCTGGGATTGGGGAGTCCACAGGTGATACAACGCCACCTTCTTCTCCTTTTTCCCAGTCAGTGATATACAATAATATTATCTCACGATAATTCCGATACCTTGTTGTACTCCAAACTTTCATATATTTCTTCTCTCTTCGGAGATAAAGCGGATAAATTTAGTGATGATTCATTCCTCTCCAACTCTGACTGATCATTTGAAGTATCTAGTGAGCCCAAGTAATCAAACAGTTTTATTTTCCTAGCTGCCTTCTCTTCAACAGTAAAATTTTCCTAAATTGTCCGCTCTACATTGCTAACTGATCTATACTAAATGTTTTCAAGTTCTGTACCTAAATAAGTGTTAAAGTGTGCAGCCGAGTCTTGTGTTTGGGTCTGCGTCTGCTGTACGAATCCCCATCTGTTACCACCTACATTTTCTTGCTCATCGTGTACCCTACGGTGCAAATCCAGCAGCCTCACAGCTCTTTTGAGGGCGCGAAAAAAACTTGAAACATGATACTCTATTGAAGAGTCTACTCTACCTTTAACACAATGCATCTATACAGAGAGTGGTAAATACAGTCTTACAACGAGAGAGCTTGGAGTCAGACACTATTTTCATGTCTGCGTCGAATGAACTTCAAATTGATTCTTCTCATTCCCTCCTTTGCATTAGTATATCGTTTTGTATAGGTATGAGTTAAAGATTATGTTGAAGCCGACTAAATAATCGAATATGTAACAATACATAAAATAAAAATAAATTGTACAATACAGAATTCGTTAAATATTTTATACATACACATTCAAACCTTTCAATATTTACATTCTGTTTTGTAACCTTATGACAACAAGTATAAAATGTATTGTCTGAAAGTTTCACAAAATTAACGCATGTTTACATACGGTACTTGAACTATCCTACTATTCTTTCATACATTCATTGAAGTTAATCACTTTTCCTCATCATTTTGTTTCAAAATGACGTTCAAAATAACCCTC
Organism: Thermobia domestica; assembly: GCF_964235325.1. NCBI lineage: Eukaryota > Metazoa > Arthropoda > Insecta > Zygentoma > Lepismatidae > Thermobia > Thermobia domestica. Next base: position 82,879,321 of record NC_137471.1, on the reverse strand, counting down.
ATCAGAGCAAAGTGAGTGACGTTACAAGTCGTTGCTGGAGACGTTCTTCCACCGTTATTAGAAAATATAAAATTTATTGTTCAATTATAGAATCTAAAAGATGCTCAGATATTTCACAAGCAATAAAAATACATATTTTCTCAATTTCATTTAATTATTCTCGGGATTAGACTTGAACCTTTTACGTTCCAGAAGGAACTGTATGAGGCTAATCATTATACCAATTCCAAATACAATAAAAGCGCACGATAAATGCTCCAAACTTAAAATTATATTTTCTTCCTCCGTAATTTCCACCAAGTTTGACCTAATCCGACTTATTTGTTCCATACTTCTTTTCCAATGCATCTGTAAACCTGATTCTATAAGATGACTAATAACGTCACTAAAAACTAGAAGGAAAGGAGATCCTTTAGGGAGCAAGTAAACTATCGGCAAAGTAATTACTACTTCAGGAATAATATAAAACAAGCCGGACCTGAAGATATAATAATTCTGGGTACGATTCAAAGTGTCAATGTAGTCCCTAACAATTATAGTAGTATGAATACTTTCCTCTATATATTTCCATTCCCTGTAAATTTTCTGGTACACTGGGTCTACCGTTTCACGAAATAATTGTCGGAAATCATCTGGTCCACCAAAACGAAGTTCTGAATTTACTAGGTCTTCCATTGTTTTCAGAAATGGGTATCTTTTACCGTGTGTAAGAAATTCAAAGAATGATCCTTGGTAACCACTAATCAGAATTAGAGACATTGCAATCCAGTTCATATATAAAAGCCTCATGAAAAGTCCACGTAATTGGTGAGGGAGAGAAACTCCAAGGAAGATAGACAAGCTGTCAAGAAAAGGAAATTGATAAACATGCCTGTTTTCTTCATGATTTGTTAATTTTGCTAATGCAATAACTGAAGCTACCATGACAATAGATGCAAATAATAATAACCAACTCATAAGATCAAAAGGAAAAATTACAGTCATCCACACTGGATACCAATCTGCTAAAAATGTAATCCACACGAGATCTCCAAAAAATCCCGATATAATAACTTCAAAATGGTCTGTAAGAGGGATTGGAGGGTCAATAATACTCCTCATTTTGAAACTTGCATCAAGGTTGTACGATTTTAAATATTCTAAATCTCGAAGAAAAGTTCTGTTCCGTGATTTTGGTATGTATGAGCAATGATGATACGTAAAATTAAGGTAACGAGCGATCTCATCCATTAGATCCATTGTTGGCCCTTCTAAGCGATATCTTTCTACACCTTCCTCATCCCAATATTTCTGCGCTTTGACATACCAATACTTCTCATGTGTAATAAACTTTAAAGAACAATTATGTAAATTTCTAATTTTGTTAGGAAATAAATTGTCTCCAATCATCAATTTACCTTCAATACATTGATCCAAAACCTTAGGTTCTCCAACTGTCTTACAATGGGAGCTTGAAAAAGGAAAATATGTGTAGATGTACATTTCTTTATCATTCCTTAAACCTGTTAAGTTACGCCTAGCTAAGATGATCACATTATATACCCTTTCTGTGTTTGTTACGCTAAATGAACTTACAATATCATTCTGTGTATAATAGCCATTCTCAAGCATAATAATAATTTTACTAGAAACATTCCAGAACATTAGCTGTCTCATGTGTTTCATTATATCTTCCAATAAATGAAGATCCTGTAGTAAGATTAAATATGCAATATTGTCGCGTTCACTTCTCCAGTTCAAACCAGAGTTCATATGAAAGAAATTGCCATAAACAAAATACCGAATCCTCAGAAACGCCCCCTCAAAACCATCTAGTATATCGTATGAGTAATCTTCGACTTCTTTCTCCTGAACAATTACTAAGGTTCTGATACTTCTGAAACTATTCTTAACAATCTTCTGATACATTGCACAGTGAACTCATTCTTTTGAATTTCCACCAACTTAGAAACTAAACTTTGCTTAGAAATTATTAAGAGCCATAAGAAAGCAAATATGCGAAGCATGATTTCTTCTGGTAAATATTTTCTCTGCTCCTGCAATAATATAAAGAAAAATCTTGATCTTAGTAAAAGTTTCAAATGTAAAATAATACTCGTATATAGTACGATACTTATATTTTAAAAACGGTTTTGGAAAGAACCATATTTATATTATAAGGGCAGGCCAGCTCTGTGCATTTGAGAAAAGTTTGTTTCATAGCTTGTTTAAAGTGGCTCATTCGATCACTACAACGTGGAGCAGGACTAGAAGAGATTCTGTTGTTCATGAAGAAACATCCAAGCGTCCTACGAGAAGTATACAGCGTCCGGCTGGTAATATGCACAGAAACTGTGAAATGAATGTTTTTGTACTTCCAGCAGAAAGGAATTGCGTTTTCATATAGTAGACACACATAAACTCCAGCAGAAATGTAATGTAATGTCATCGGTCTTTCATCATCTGTTTTGAATCACACTCTGTTCGAGAACACGAGAGTGAATCTACTTTATTGTCCGTATTTGAGTATAATTTGTATGCATGGCAAAAACAATTTCTATTAACTTTACTCTTTCTATTGCTGTATTGTAACTAATAAATATATGTAGTCAAGAAGAGTATAATATAAAAATATAATAATAGGAAAAAAATATTATAATTGCACCGTATAATAATACCTCCATTCTACTGGCAAGACAGTCTTGTACTACTAGAGTGACTATAGTATCGTTCAGCTAGAAGGACAAATATTTGAACTTTTAACCATTAAAGATTCTTTTAAAAAATGTTATGGTTTTAATAATATGATATTTTATTATATGGTTGTGAAATTGACGTTTTATGACATAATAATCAATCAGAAGAAGAATCTAATTCCATTTCAGAAGGCCAGATGGTAAGAAAATGAGATGATTGATGATGAAATTTGGTAGCAGTTGTGAGCCTTGGAGTGTGAGACGTAGTCGTACAGGATTGCGCTTTCGACAATATTTGTTACATTTGAGGTCTAAAGTCATTAGAGTTTTGGGTGGATTCAATTTAAATTTCCACTTGAGACACCAACTGACAAGTTTACCGATTGCGGATTGCAATGTTCAAATTATTCGATCCACTGAGGAAAATAAGACGAAATATGCCTATCATAATCAAACTAAAGACTATAGATTCCTGGCTGGGAATTGTGATTGTGGCATAGATTGATGGTTGTGGCATATCAGTAACATATAAGATATGTAGTAAGAGTCCAGAAAAGAGTCCAGTGGAACTCTTGTTGGAAGTATGAAATGGTGGAATTCTACCTGATTAATTTAAATGAAAACTTAAGAAGTTACAGGTGCCAAACTGCTTCGAGTGGGTGCTCAATATCAAATCAAATTAGGACACAAGACAAACAGTTATTAAAATGGTTCATATGATAGCTTGCTAATTTTAATAGTTGACCAGTAGTACTAAACGATGGTCTAAAACGGCTTGCGTTAAAGGAAGATAAGAATAAGAAAGTGTAACGGTACCGCTCAGCGCCTAATATCAATTTGACTTTACACACTTATTCAAGTTTTTTTGTTAGTAAGTAGCCACAGATACAATCAAACAAAGCTGGTATCTTATGATAACTAATATTTCATAAAACCTTTTATCTCAATAATGTTAGCAAGTATCCTCGGATGCAATGAAACAAATCTAGTATTTCATGATACTTAATGATAGTTGATATTTCGTAATTCCATAGGAAGAAAAGAAAACCTTCTTACATAAAAACTACAATACCGTAGGAGTAACATATATTTACGTTCAACCATTCCTTCAATGCCCAACTGGGGGGGCGCGGTGGCTCAGTGGTAGAGCGTTCACCTCTGGTGCTTGGGGTCCCGGGTTCGATCCCAGCCCCCGCCAAGTGAACTTTGTGGTGGACAAACACCGTGCTCGTGGGTTTTCTCGGGGTTCTCCCGTTTCCTCCCACTTTCTTCATTCCACCATTTCACTCATCTCTCATTATCACCGTCTCCTTTAGCCTAACCGGCATAACCGTGGGACGTAAAACTTAAAAGATTTTCAATGCCCAACTGTAGCAGAGATGATGATGATGATGATGATGATCCAACGACAAATAATATTTTAAGCAGCTCCGCCATCACGTGAACTTCTAGCACGTAACTGATGGGGATTCTCTTTTAATACATTTAACCTAACGTATACTTTGTAAACAATAATGAGAATGTTCCTTCATATTATTATGAAATAATGCATATTTACAGATGAAGTTATGAAGATGAACCCATGCATCTCGCCGAGATTAAAAAAAAGAACAAGGAATGGACACCAATCCTCTTTACGATTGACATTACTGTCTGAATTCAAATTTCTATTAATCAATGCTCCTATGGATACTTGGCTACTATTTTTTCATCTTAATTTATTCTACAATTCACATAGGTTAGTACTACACAAGAGAAAATATAATATACATAAAACGAAATTTTGCTAAAGATATATAAGACCAGTTTTTAATTAGTCACTGCTGATTTCCTGAATATTGGAAAACAATACCGAAATATCGTGACTAAGGCAATTGTCTTGACTACTTTCTACATGGAACTCGGAAATTTATTCAATTAATAACGTACAATCTTATTATTTTGAATTAGGTATCTTGCCAAACATATCTAATTTTCATTTATGCAAGAAAAGTGCATACTATTCTGATCATTTGGTGTTTTGTGGTCATTGTTGATTAATAGATCGGGACGAAAGGCGGCACGAATTAATTATGCATTATAGATCTCATTATGACATGTATTCTTACTAAATTACCGTTAATATGAAAGTGAACGTTGTGAACGAAATTTTAACTAAGCAACGAGAATACTATAACAGCATTTATGCTTCGCACCATGCACTGCAGAAAACGTTCTAATTATTTGTTACCTGGATGAACCAACTTTTAAAGCAGTCTGTGCTTATAACCCAAAACTGAATGGTTCCTTTTCACTAACTTTTATTTTCTGGAACATTTCAAAATTCTAAGCACCGCGTTCATAGTCATTATTGCAATGTTTTTGTTTTCTACAAAGGTGCACTAAACACGTTAATCAGAATCCGCTTAAAAACATAATTCGCGATAATTTTACACACCTGATATTTCAATGGTCATTTTATCAAATGAAAAATTTAAGACAGAACGTACCATTGTAATAACGGTTTACTTATACAAACAATGAAGTATGAATTCTCAAAATATTGCCTTACAATTTTATAAAACAACACGCCACTTACATAATGTTTATTCGTCCGCGTTTCCTCTTTTCTAACATTATCAATAACGTCTTCTTTTGTGGGCAGAATCTACGAAATGTAAGGCTTCCCACACGGTTTTTAAAAGCATGCGAAAGCACGTACAGAATGAAAATAGCCACAATTATACTAAAATTTAATTAAACAAATAACAGAAAATTTTCTTTTGAGGAATTATTTTATAAATATTAAAGCATATGGTATTTCTGAGGTTCCTAAAAATTATTTATACAATTGTAAAGTATGCGTAGGCACAGATCAAGTAATTGTACACCGTTATGCAGTACGTTAATTACACATCGAAAACGAGAACACGAAAACAAACGAGAACACGAAAGCAACAAAACCTAGTAGAATAACAAACTAACAACTTACATGTTTGTGCAAGTCTACTTTTAATCATTTCAAATGAAAGGAATTCTATACCTAAGATACTACATCTGAATCCTTCCCCTTAAAATTATGCAACGCAAAGCAAAGTAGAAATTTAATGTAACGATAAATTATTCCGTTACAAAAGGTTATAAGACTAAAAATGGTTAACCAGAATTCGTTCTGAAGTTTTGCTCAACTGATCGGCCAATAGGATCGTATGCCAGTAAAATCTTTGTGTAATTAAAAAAAACTACGATCATGGAGAGCTTTCGGACAGTAGAAAATACCTTATAGTGAAGATAGTAGTATATAGCAAAACATGTAAAATATGAAAAGCCTTCAGCTTTGACAAAGCTAGTTATAAGTGCCAGTATCGGCACCAGGTACTGTATTGCGGCGATTGTGAGAGCATGAACGATATCACTACTAGTAGTTTGATTTGTGATCGGATAAGTTGGTTCAATCTATGGGGGGAGGAAATAATGATTGTGTATGATAGCCTAGACTGACAGTTAATGAATAAGAGGTGAAGACTTCCTCAAAATTAGTTGGGAAAGTTTTCGCTTACTTTACATCGGTGGAAGGTACTGTACATTGCCAACAATATGAATAGGATAATGTGAGCCGTGCTTATGATCAGAAAGGCGTTTGAATAAATTCGAAGTGTGTTTCGAAGTGTGTTTCATTAAACACTTAAAGACCCGGAGGGGATTTAAATGTAGAAACGCTTGGATCCCGGCCATTTTAAATGTATTTTTAAAATTTTGTTACTCAGAAACTACCCTTTTAAAGTGAATGAAACTTTCAGATTCAATCGAATAAAAATATACTAATATAACAGAAAAACAGTAATGCACTTAGCATTGTTACCGTTGAATACACAGTGTTGCAAACTTTAAGGAATATTTTTTGTATGTTGGAAATCCAATCGAAAGACATATTGTCCGATAATTTCGTGTAAATTGCAAACGACCATACAACTAAATATAAATAAGTTTAAATATACACTACATATCACAATATGTCACTCCGCCCCCTCCTGTCCCTTTTAGTGACATGTTAGGTGCGAGGACGTTTAGAAGCGCGGCGCGATTGTTGAGAACTAGTGCTAAGAACAGCATCGAGTGTTGTTTTCATGTCACTGTCGGAAGATTCTAGTTATTCTAATATTGTAGCAATGTCTAAACATTAGATTCATCGTCCGTTTTAAAAGCATCGGAGTCGCTATCATCTATTAGGTCCGTAATTTCTCCGGGCGAAAATACGCCACTATCATAAGAACCACGACTTGTTGAGGTGGTATTCATCGCCAGAAGCTCAACTAAAAAGAGGATGTGAAGCCTAAGCAAATTACAAGAAGGATGTCGAAACAACCACACACACTTCAACTGGCTTATAAAACAGGAGAATAAATAACTACATGTTTTTTTTTTCCTTCTGAGTACTCATATCTTTTTGGGGTATACACATTTGACACAGCATTTCATATAAATCTACGCAGTACGTGACCTGTGGGCATGAAGGTGATAAATATTAGTGAAAAGAAAGCAGAAGGGACTAGCTGTATGAAGCTGTTGGCTTCTTTCGTCAACTGCGTGTTGAAGTGCGGGAGCTGGCCTTGATGGGTGCACGGCAACTAAAGTTGTCTCCGGGACTGAACGCCTCGTAACAAGAGGGCAACTATAGTTGTCCATGGGTCTTTAAGTGTTCATTAAGTAATTGACTGCAAGAAGTCCTCCAGCCCTACCGTTTCCTTCCAATGATGTAATGCTTGACTATTCACTTTAATTTGCCATGATGCCTAAGAAACTAGCGATTGCATGTAATCACATATTCCTCTAAATAGTTCTGAAAACACTCTAGAAGTGTGATGGCGTCATTAGAGTGGAACTCAAGAACTAATCTCAATGTTGAGTTTCTGCTTTTTGTTCAGAACTTACAGTTAGTACTACTAACCGACAATTTATGCCTTCCACTCTACAATGCAATTATCCACTGTACATAACAATAACAACTAAAGGCAATTATGTTATCTAAAATACATAGTTTACGTTAAATTATTAGATTACAAAACACAAATATGAAAAGTATACTCTTGTCGATTTCTTTACAATGCTTTAATTGGGTTATTTTCTGCTTGTTTGCCTGTTACTATCAAATCTTAGAAATTTTTGTCTTTATATTAACTAGATAAAACGCTGAAATTTTGCAGATGTGTGAAATCGATCGAAATACAATGTTACTCACATAATTTTTGCTCTAGCCATTGACTTCAGAAGTACATTGGAAAAGAAGAAAACGAGATCCCATACTAATTAGAGTTCTAAAAGTTCGTATGGCTCTGTGTCAGATGGTTTACCTCCGGTGCATGAGTTTCCTGGTTCGATCAATGACCAAGATGGAAAACATGTGTGATGGAAAACATCGTGTCTGGGAGTTTCTGCGGGGTATTTACACTTATTTTCACATTCTCATTCCCCCAATTCTTCTATCATCATTCACTTGCCTTCATGGACTCAATTACGCAAAATTCCCGGCGGGAGCTCATGTGGTTCGGATTCCACGTTAATCGGTAGGTCCATGTCTCATATAACCTCGCTGCTGAAGGGGACGCTAAACTAAAATCAACTCAACTCAACTCAATTACGCAAAAGGCCATAATCCTGAGACATTAAATTGAAAATTTTCATTTTATTTCTTTTCTTTTTTTTCTTTTTTATATTGTAATACCAGGCATTTGAAAACAGGAGAAAACGAAACGATTGGCAGGAAATAATTTTAGCAATTCATTTGGTGTGGTTTAGCCATCTGGGCTTTCTTTTGTAGATGTGTATTCTAGTTACTTTTGTCCTCCCTGTACGTAAAATTACTCGAATTACTTCTTCGAAATATCCCGCAGAAACGAGCAAATCCCACGAGCTTTCGAAGATAATTGTAAGAATATATAATCATTTTAAAAGTTAGATGAGTTTAAATCGATAACGCTTTGCACCAGGTAGATCAACAATTACTAACCTGTTAGATTTTATTTATATATATATGAGGCTCCAGATCAACAAACATGTCGTTAGTGATATTTTGATTTTACCAAAGCATTTGATAAAATCAATAATGATTTATTATACAAGTTATCCAGCTTTGGATTTATCATAATCAATCGTTTCTGTAATTACTTGCGCATATTTTTCTGGAAGGAAGGAATGCGTTGTATGTTTACAAAACTCATAAATTTATTATAATATGAAGACAAGCGTGCCGCAAGGCTCCAGTTTAGGATTACTACTATTTATTATATCTGTAAACAATATTCCATTCAAAATAAAATATTCCACCTGTACGATTTATCTCGGTATTGCTTTCGATAATAAAATGTTGTTTACCAAATATATCCAAGGTGTAGTGGCAGAAGCTTATAAAAATTGGGCTCTTTATTAGAAACATAAGAATTTAAAAAAAAATTGAATTATTAAGCTATTATGCAGTATTTTCGTTAGAAGAAATTACAATATGGATCAATAAGAATTCAGTGCAAAATACTTGCGGAAAATAAACTACTTAGCCTAAAGAGTTCTCGTTTTATTAAAGTTTCAGTAAAACTGTGAAATTTCATGTATCTTATAAGAGTATCAGGTCACTCAAAGTTGGCTTATAAATATGTCAACCAGTACTCAAATTTTCACTTTCATGATGATAAGATATAAAAAAGAGAAAGAAAGGAAAAGATTTTTCGGAAAATAGTTTTGAAAGTGTTCTTAAGAACTGATTTATTATTAGTATACGGGACGGGGAATTTTAGGGTTACTTTTAGTTAGGATACCAAAACGGGAAATAAAGGGGGTATAAAAGAGGTATCTTCCTTACTACTACTTTGACGTCTGCTCCTTTTTTCTAATCGAAAACCAGTTAATGAAAAGTATGGGCATTTCTTTAATATCTCTCTCTCTCTCTAGTGTGGTGTATTTTATATTAACTTTGAATAGCAAATTCGATGTTTTTAACAATTACCTCAAGTACTCTTTTCTCCGCAAGACCAAAAACCATTACAGAAAACATAAACTTCTTGATCTGGCCAAATTCTCAAAGCGGAAGACAGTACTCTCGATCTATGATATCCAGCGAGTAATGAGCGGGAAACTCTGAGGGACTGGGGTTGTGGTTTCTTCATGGGCACCAATAAGATTCAGAGCTTTCCGAAAAGTTTTCTTCAAGGTAGAAATCAAATCAAATTAAATCTTTCTGTTAACGTCCCACAATTATGTCCTTTAGGCTAAGGGAGAGAGATATTAATGATGAAAGAATTAGTAGATTGAAAATGTGAGAATAAACAGTGTATCCCGAGAAAACCGATGGACATGATGCTGTACATCACAAATTTACTTAGCTGGGGATTGAACCACGGACACCTCGCACCAGAGATAAGCACTCTACCGCAGCCATTGTGACCCTTCTTTGAGATTGAGATGAACAGATTCGCAATAGCGTATTCGTTACTAATGGACTCTCAAACCTTTTGATTGGAATGTGTCAAAGCTGTAAAATGGTTTAACTATAGTAACATAACCTATAGTTGCTTCACCTCAGAAGCCACGTACGGAGTGCTTAGTCTGTAACCATCTTGAAACTTACTACGAACTTCCATTGCACTGACATTAGTGTTCCGATTTATACATCTTGTACAACAAGAAATTCATTTCCTTAGTTGTGAGCGGAAACAGCAAAACGCTCAAAACTTATATGTCCAATTGTGTCTGTGGTTTTATGTAGTATTTCTTTCACATCGGAGTCCGAAACTTTCCACATAATCCTTTGTATGGTTTTGTACATGAATGCAGTATTTTCGCATAATATTCTTATTTCTACTGACAATTGTGTGATTTTTTCGAGAAATTCCTTGAGTTTGAGTGGTTTGCCTTATTGAATGATCATCCAAATCAGTACTGCATTCTTGAAAATTTTGACCTCAAACCCTAGCTGTTTATAAACAATTTATAATAGAGGTGTCGAATGATTTTCTTTAATATTTTAAACTGTGGCAGCGAAAAGGAGAAAAATGAGAATTAGGGATAGATTAAGAGGAAAAGGTCCAAAAAGTAGAAAAAGGGATAACGGATCCAATAAGAGGAAAAATGTGCTGGAAAATATCTATTCCTATCAGGAGCCAACATTTGGCAGAATGAGCACTTTATGAAAAACCCCTCTTGTTATTAGAAAACAAAACTATGCATCTATAAATCCTAAACCTACTGGTAGCAACATGTCCTTGTTTAATACCTGATTATCCTTTTACACAAATTAAATACATGCGTTGATTGCAATTTGTTAATTGTATACGAACATTTTAAAAATATTTAGATTCGCGGTTAAAGGAACGTAAGTAGTAAGTAAAAGTTCTTTTGCATATCAGTGAGACTTCTTATAGATTCAACGCAGTTGAGTTCCGGCACCATCTTTGCTACTTTTTGGATCTAAAGATTAAATATATTTTAGTTTAAAATTTTGGTAACTCTTTACTTTGGGCAAGGCAGTGATATACTGTCAGTACATATTATTGCCAAGCGAGCATCAGCGAGTGAAGGCGGGTTAGATCCCCGCAGGACACGTTGTTTTATGTCTTTCCTTCTTGGGAACTGCTACTATAATTGTGGGAACCGGTTCAGATTCATTGCTTATTGTCACTGCCTTGCCCAAAGTAAAGACTTGCCAAAATTTTCTCCTAAGGGCCAGTCCTACAATATCCTGATATTCTTTCTGATTACTATCAGTCAGAATTAGATATCAGGAAGTTGTCAGTTACTTTAACCCGTGGTTCATTCTACAATATACTGTTCATGATATATACTTTGTCAGATAGTTAACCCGAATCAAGGTTTTAACTGACCATTTGATTGATTGGTTTTCTGTTGCTCAGACTGAAATCAATTGAAACGTCAAGTGCGTTTTCAGTATGCTTGTTTAAATTATCCCATTGAAAACATGGGAAACAGAAATGAGTACCGATATTTTTTGTTATGCACGTTATTGTCTAGGGGTGCACTATCGTAAAGGCAAACACAAACTTAAGTAATAAACACTTTTTAGGCTACACTTACATATGCATTGGTACTATATACATAGAAATATTGCTGTTCGTCTTTACAACCTAAGAAGTATTACTAAAATTTATAACGTTAATTTCGTTATATATTACACTCCAGTTTATAATACTATACGTAATAACACAATCTGAGCTTTTAATTAATTCATTTATTTGATATTTCACCTCTAAAAATATGTAAATTAGATTAATAATTTAGATATGTTTTTGTATATCATTCAATTTCAATAATTAAACTCTATATTTTATATAGAATATATTTCTTTATCTTTTAACTACACAAATTACATGGCGCTTAGGTGCGGGCACTTGTAGCCAACGGGTACTACTTATCGTTATAAATTGGCATATATTCGAGCTAAGATGGTCTTCTAGGCCTCGCTGTATATTGAACAATCTCCTCATCGTCCTCGGACACCATCAACAATTCTTCGATTTCGTCCATGATTCACTACACGACAACTAACAAGTAGCTGATAACTGTTAACAGGCAATTGAACTTCCTGCCAAAGTACCAACCAGCTGATAGGCTTTATCAGCCACCTGATTCTTATCAGAACATTGTAGAACACTTACCGGAAAAATGTCAGAAGGATATTTATATCAGACAGATATCAGAAGGTGGTAGGATTGGCCCTAAGTCTTATATCTGAAGAACTACATATATGGTAGCAGACCCCAAACTATCCCTTAACTCAGTTTGATGTGCTTATTCCATAAAAAAAATACGAAAACTCGATTTAGGAGGCATTCAAAAATTTTGTACCTCCTGATCCACAAAATAATTTTGGCCAAGATCGCAATATTTTGATGCATTCTTGGATCATTTCTAAAATTCGTTGCCATGATCGCAACCTTTCAATCCATTTTTATGATCATTCCTAAAATTCTTGTTTAAATCATTGAACAATATTGGAAAATATTTATTTTATTTCCTTGGGAACAACAGTGATTATAATGTTTTGATTTTCCTGATTTCTTCTTTAAATTCAGTTGGAAGTGCTTTGGTTTGCCAAAATGCATTTCCCTTACAGACAACTTTATTAATATTTAAATTAATTGAATTTATAAATATTCAAAATTATTCCCAAATGAATAATTTATATAAAACGTAAAAATTAAATAGATTTTCGGAAGAAGAGATAAAAGAAGATGGCGCAGGTATTCAATCTCCTTAAGGCAATTTTATGTTTATTATTTGTTAAAAGAAATATAAAACGTATTTTGTGATTGAACCTTTTTGAATCGAATTGAATTAACGTACAGTTTTAACAGTACAACAAATTATCATATATTTGTATAGTTATTAATACCTTATTATAATCGTAGTAGACAAACTAAATGTTCTCTTCAAAAACAAGCTTCCTATTTGTGCAGACCACACAATGTCTTCAAACAGCGACTCAGCAAAGTTTTGTTTGTTTCTCATGTCTTAGCCTGATGTTCAATGAAACTCAAACTTACATCATCGTTCATATTGTTTGGTTAAGAAACGTACACTATTTCGAAACAACTACTTCGAGCAGTTTAACAGCCAGAAATTTTAACATGAAATATAATCCCCGTCCACTTTTGACAAGCATTTACTTTACATGTTAGTAAAATTCTGTACCTAACTATCTCAGAACCATATAGCCTATGATTTTCATCATCTTTAAAATTATAGTTAATTCCGTTTTTCAATATAATTTTTATAGAGCGTATTTTGTAGATCATTATCACAAACCTTCTTGTGTGTAAAATGAGGAAGTACTTTAAAGTCATGTTTCTGAAACGATGAGTGGATTACAATTATGCTACTTAATTTTCTTGAGATGGATTACGGCCATAATACCTTACTACAAATTACACTTAATTTCGTAATAAGAGATTTAAGTGTTTACTTGTTTTGTTTGTCCACAGAAGGAGTGATTATGGAAATAGCTTCGTATGTTATCTCTTGAATGATAATGTTCTATGAGAGTACTCATTATTGGGGTGTGGGAACACGATATTCCACCACATCCATCTACTGTCTCAAACAGATACTTGTTCGCCAAATCTACAAAGTGCTAAGAATATCTTGATAGGGTAATAACAATATTTTTTCATTACTTTTTTCGATATTTTTTACAATTTCACAACTAGCATGTGATTGGGAAAGAAATTTTCGTTTCATCGTAGCAGGAGAAACGCATGGCGCTAATATGGAGTGAAAAAGTACAATTTAATTGATTGAATTAAATACAAATTATACAGTCTTATTAGAGAGTAGCTAAATCATTCTAATTACAGAAATAAAGAAGACGCTTACAATGAGAAATAATAGAAAATTAAACTTTAAGGTTGTAAAGACACCTAATTTGTGCTCAGAACTGGTAAAATTACAACGTTGGACATGTAAAATCACTTTTAGCTTTGCAAGTAATTCATTTAAGGGATGGTACACAGGACCATCCCAAATTATGAGAAGAGAGCATTAATGTACCTTTATCTTATAAAAGAAAATGGACTCCTATAGTCGCATCTATGACAAATAGAAGATAACCAGGTCTTATCAAAGAATACAATAAACCAGAAACCTCCAATTGTTGAAATTTGGCAATTTATATTCACGAAAAGGAACGATATGAACTACTCAAGCTGACAGTGATATATAATTTGGTACTAGAAAACATTTACCAATTACTGTTTTTTTTATGACAATTCCCAAATTTAAGGGATGTTCTTAGAATTTACAGGAGTGCGTTAGTGTACCATATCTTATAAAAGAAAATGGATACCTATATTCGCCCTTATAATCGTATGACGTGATAAATTCTAATCAAAGCGGATAAATTATCTAGAAAATCTCCAAATTTTGAACTTTTGGCAATTTTATACCCATGAAAGGGAACGTGTTATACCACCCGAACTTATAGTGATAGTGATATACGACCTAAGAGTCCCTTAAGACATTTACCAAATTTTAATTGTACAATATTTCATAAATTTACGGGGTTATCCTATATAAACCTCCCCTAATTTTGAAAGAAAGCATCATTGTACCCATTTCTTAGGCTAGGTTTAGACGGAAGCATTTATACTAGCATTTCTCGTAACAAAAATCATAGAATCGATATCCTACCGTGTAAAGCAGCAAATGCTATAGCACTTTCCATGCGATGGCATATCCTATGACATTTCTTTACGATAGAACTTGCTCTATTTCATAGCATTTTCCCAAGCATTTCTGGTCCGATTGCAGCGCTGTGGTGTCTTTTATGCCAAATATTCAAATGCCAAATGGATTTTTTGCCAAATATGCATGCTCTTTATTTTGTGTGGGAAATTGAAGAAAAATGTGTTGGAGTAAGAATGCTCTTCACCCACATACTTCTTTGTGGTTTTCGTTTTTTAATATAACCGGCGAGAATTGTTGTTGCAACCACTATAGCTTTAGCTACCTTACGCTTTAGCTTCGGAGCCATAATTGCGCTCTTGTCCAGTAATCTGTTTGCTACGCCACGCCAAGATGTTTATCAAAATGCTACCGTGTAAAAGTACTATATACTTTTGATGCCATGGAATATTATACGTGATTTTTGGCAGCACATCTGCTACGAAAAATGCTACGATAAATGCTTCCGTTTAAAACTAGCCTTATAAAAAAAGACATTTCTTATACATTTTGATGTTCTAAATTCAAAAAAGGAATGGAATGAAATATTTCAGTTTAACGTCCTAGCTAATTTAAATCCATCATCTGAATTTCCCCATCGAGCTCCAGTTTCTTGTAATTTAGATCTTTGGTTTGTATGTTAGAAATTGTAAGCAGTTACATATGTGGATGTCAACCGATGTATTTCTAATGAAGAATACCTCATCTCTGTAGTTTTACGATACGGTCATAACAGTAGATGAGTGTAGTTGGAAGTAGGTAACTAATAAAGGTGCTGATATAATATTCGGTATCATAAAATTTTATTAATAGGTACGTAATTATGGGTGAGTGAGTGAGGATGAAAGTGCAAAAGTAAATGTATAGGAGCACACATGTATATTTCTTTGACGGAGATGTTGATAGAAAATGTCCCCTAGATATATTTATTACAGGTGATAATAAAATGTATTATGTAGAGAAAGAAAGGAGGGGAAAGTAACAAGAATATATGCATTTCTTTGTTGGAAGTAGTGAGAGAAAATGTACACATACGCTAAACGTATGGAGAATAATAAAATGTATTATGCCGAAAAAAGAAAGGAGGTGGAGATAACAAGAACATATGCATTTCTTTGTTGGAATTCGTAACAGTTCGAAGCATACAAAATGTTACAAAAAGTTTAAGACCAACAACTTAGGAACAAACTCTTGCGCCGTGTTCTTATGCATTCCGAAATACACTTCTCACTGATTAGTTACTTTCGGTATTCAACCCAACTCACCCCCTCCTCAACCACTCTTTGTCTAAAGCAGTGGATGACGTAATGTACTCTTTTCATTCAGACAGGAAAGAAAGAAGCCAGTTTACAAGGTTTATCGCTCTAATACCGTCTCTTTCATTCGTTTATTCTGAAATATCTTTCTAGAGCTTCAATAAAACAAAACGCCACAAAACTTTACCATAGCTTCATAAACACCCTTATTCGCATTCTTTTTTTCTTCAAAGGCTGCATATCACATCAACATAAGAAAATGCTCCTTGTGAGTTCTATGGAAATTGTTAATCATAAAAGTAGATTTTGTTTGTCCTTCCCAAACTCTGTAATGCGGGCGCAGAGCTCAACAAACTACTGACAGAAATGAGTGTTATTCATTTCTTGTCAGTAATTACAAGCAAATGTTCCGGTTGACAGAAGAACAGGGAAGGACAGAAGGATGTAATTGCCCCCTCCCTGGAGCTTGAGAAATACATATTATTTGATCAAATGTGTAGTAATATAACAAAAAAATTCGATCCTAGGTCGCACCAAGAAAACTATGTGGTGAACAAACACCGTGAGCGTGGGTTCTCCTGTTTTTTCCATTTTTTCTTTCCACCATTTACTTCATTGCTTATCGTCACCGTCTCCTTTATCCTCCCCGCGTAATGGTGGGCGGAAAACTTAAAGATTTCACTTCATTTTTTGTACTAATAAAAAATGAAACTATTATGTCGGCAGAGTATCTCCGCTTTTCCGGACCCGGGCAAAATCTAAAATTACGCTGCTTTTAACAACAAACCTATATAGTTACGATAGCATATTGCTAGAGCGCTTACATTTGGTTTCAAGAGTCGAAGGTTTGATCCCAAGCCATGACAGTTCACGGACGACATTGAGAGATAGATAGATTCAAATATGGAGACAGAAAAAATGATTTACATATGTAAGTTTAGAATTTCAGAACAATGACCGGACAGCATCCGTATTACGATGAAAAGTGTAACTTTTTGAAACAGAAGGAGAAAAGATTCCGAACTGCGAGGGTTACATTAAGCAGTTGTTGAATTAAGATGGAGAATTACTTTTAGAGCATCAGAAGGGAGAGAAAGATCTTAAGATCTGGAGAATTAAGAATTTAAAAAATCTTTAGTTTCCGAGCCGTGTTTCCAACCACGAATCTTTAGTTATAGATTCATGACTTTATCCACTTCAGTATTTATTATACTGTCACTACTATTACATAAGAAAATTACATGGATACAATATAGGTGTAATCTAGGACCGACAACTGGGACAAGTATGGAAGAAAACAATATTTAGAATTATGCTACGAAGAAAGTCTTTGATCTCAAGAAACACTTTAACATCTCTTATAAGTTTACATTGATGCATTTGCTGAGATATTCAAGGCAAGCCACTGTTTGTTTATATTCTTCTGCGCGCATTTCAGCGTATTCGATTTTTTTGTCTATCTGGTGTTCCATAACCATTGAAATGCTGACATAAAAAGTTGATATCCTGAAGTACAGAGGGATGGATGTTAGGATTCTTGCAAAAGTAGTAATCAAATTTAGCAATACGACAGAAGATAGAAAGAAGTTTTGCAATATTTTCTTGTTTCAATTGCAATTGCTTTTTAGCCATTCATATGTATGATACTACGTATTTACCAGAGAAAACTACTGCAGATATTCCATTCAACAGTTTTCAGTATAAGATTAAATAACATGAAAAGTCCTTGAAATGGTTTATGTACGTGGAACACCAGATAGACAAAACATCGAATATGTTGAAATGCGTACCGAAAACATATGAAGAAACAATGGCCATCCTTGAACACCTCATCAAAAGCCTCAATGTAAACTTATACGAGATGTGAGAGTGTTTCTTAAGATGATAAGATACAGACAGAGAATAAGTCGCTTAAGTTCATTAGAGAATGTTGTACTAACATCTAAAGTTGTATTTCTACTTTTAAGAACTTGAAATGTTTATAATGGTGGTAGATTTTTGAAACATCCTAAATAGGAGTTATGTTTAGCTTAATTTCGTCTATCCCTTTGGTCATTATGAGACCGGTAGATGACTTAGATTTTGGGGTTGTTTCTCCACCATCAGCAACTTACGCTGGAATATGAAAGTAAATTTCATCTGAAAGATAACTCAACAAATAAAGCATAAGGAAATGTAGCTCATAGGTATGTAGTAATTATAACTCATACATAAATTTGCATTTTCAAAAGGGCAGCAAAAATCTGGCGTAGTCACTTGATGTTTCGACGTATTTAGTGTACCTTCATCAATGGTTGATACTCCATTCTCGCCTCTCTCTCTAGTTGGTTGCTCTTCTCACAACTCCAAACAAAGTCCCCCGAGAAACACTCACCATCCAGTTTAGTTTCCCGGACTGAGGCCTAAAATCACACCTCCTGATTTCCTCAATACCAAATATGGTCAATCCAATACTCATCTCCTCTTAAGACCTTGTTCGTGACGTCACATAAGTCAAAACGTTTGAGAGTCGAAGACCTCGCAAGCTGGGGAATTCACGTCCTAGTCCTGAGTTGTACTTTCTGAGGAATTCCAAGTGCCAAGCTAAACCTCAGCAAAAAGGAGAAAACACAAAATACACACTTAACAATAATCGTCAACGTAGTTACCAGACAATAACTTTTTGCTGAGGCAATCCATTGAATCAGCTAGAGAAGAGCTAACTGGTCGTTCGAAATATTTACAATTAAGTAGAATGTGAGCAATGTCCTCAAGCGCAGAGTGGTGACACTGGCAAGAAATGGAAACGTAGCCAGACACAAGTAGAAAGTTGATAAATTGAACAAAGGTAAGGACACAAACAAGGATACTGACTTTACATGAGGTTAAAGGAATCTGCTATTGCACTTATCTTTAATAAACACAAAGTCGCCATCACACTTTTCGATATTATGTCATTATATCCCTGTTTGGTAATAATGAGACTCACTTTATATAAATCACTTTTCCGGATCGTTTTTTCCAAATATTGGTAAATGTACGATATATTTCTTATTACTTCATTTGTGGCGCAACGCCTCGTACTCTTCAGACTTTCCATAATACGTAAGGAAAATGACACAATACCCAACTGCACTTATAATGATTCGGAACCTATACTGGCAGGAATATAATGACGCTTGGATTCCGTTACATAATTACTAACATTAGCAATAGATTAGGATCTTCTGAAAAATCATTTTTTTCGTAACTATTGATGTGGATTTTTAAAAAAAATAGTTGATACTGGATATCCACCATAAGTTTTTGTTCATACTGAGTCAACCAATTAAGTGATAAAGCATGTGCCGCTCTACCACTTCCAAAAAACCAAATTTATTCGTGAATATTTATCCTTTATCGGGGTACTTCTAAACCACAATTAATTATTCTTTACAATAACCCATTGCGACAAAGCTGCTGCCGCCATTTTGCGTTTTCTCGATTTTAGTCGCTTACGTTCTTTTCAATATCTTAGCATGTATTTGTCCTACCAAATTGAAATTTTCTGGACATCTCCAACTTGTTTAGAGCTAAAACGTTGATCTCTTAACATTTTTGTCTAAAACCACTTGAAGGCGGTGAAATCAGGGTCTACAGTAGCAACATTTTTGGGTATGGAAGACATGTTTGGGAAGAGGAAACAAGTAACGTAGAGGTCTGAATTTGAGTGTGCATGTAGTCCGGGGTCATAAGTCAATACACAAAAATTTACAGACCTGTAGCTGCTCCCAAAGACCTGACAAAATCGTAAAATTGGGGAATTATGCCAAATTGGCATGTTTCACTGTCCAATATCTCCAATGGACCTGGATAAAAAAAAAAATATGAAATTTTGGGAACAGTTAGTCCTACAGTATACCATAACACACACAACAGCGCGTTTTGTGTTTTTGAGCAGAAGGGGCTCAAAGTATAAGGAATGGTGTCATACTCTAGGAGGTGTTTTGTTCATAAATTAAACTGGAAATTCGTTTTTGTGAAGTGAAATAAAGTAGGATGAATGATTTAGTCCAGTGAAGGCTCTCAACCTCGTTTCTTTCCTCTAGTTGTAACACTGTTTTGTCTTATCACACGCACAGCAGCACTGGTGAAAAACGCCGCTATCAGCAGAAGGTGAGGAAAGTCAAAATGCACACTTGACAAAAAAAAGTCCGTAAGTACTCCTTTCTTGCTATATCAATGATATTCAATCATGTTTATTCTTGTTTTAACTGAGGCGTATAGTTTCTAAATCCGCCATCTCCAATTTTCAAAAAAAAATGAGGTAACTAGATTTACTGGTATTTCTTTCCATGCCCTACATGATGGTGAAAAGAGTTGTTTGAAATGTCGCCACCTCCACCCTCAATTACTGCTTTAAAGTTCAGGGTATTCTTCAAAAGCCGCCATCTCCACTCAGCAGTGTGTTTGGAAACCCCATCATCTCGATTCTATTCTATTCTATGCTATGAAATGAAGACCGACGTTAATGAAAAAAAGTTGCAAGATGTTGTTCAACTCCTAACGAAACACTTCGAAGAGAATTGGCGTGCTAATTCAAACTTAGCCATTTATGTTGATCCTGAAAGGAGACTGACTGCGTCAACAGAAGAAAGTGTAGATGAGGATTAGGCTGAATGCCAGTGTTTCGAACATGATTCTGATGAGAACTATATCTGAAAACAGTGTAAAGATCACTTTCAATCTTTTTCTTGTTGGTAAAGGTGGAATTTATTCCGAAGTTCCCATCCTATGATGTCAGGCTGTTAGGTTAGGTTAGGTCCCAATGGGTTAGATTAGGTTAGCGAGGTGAGGTTAAGTTAGCTTATGTTATGTTAGGAGACGATATTTCTAAACGGGCTGGGAACTTCGGAACTTGACCCGTAAATGTAGCTAACGTACTATGATTAGATTTCATTTTTTTCCTTGATTGTGCACATTATAATGTCACCCAATAAGTTAATATCGTTGTTTAGATTCAGTTTACCTCCATCTACTGTTCTGTTCTGAAATAGTTATCAGAAATTATAATAGTAATGACTTGGAAGCAAATAAACCCGAAAAAACTTAGGTACGTTTGTTTCAAAGTCCTCCATCTCCAAAAGTTGTTTTCAAAATCCGCCATCTCCAAACTGATTTCTGCAATAACCGAGAAATGGAATGAGAGTGATTTTTGTCATTTGGTAGTTATAATGAATGTCCAGAAAGCAATAAAGTATTTATAAAAAGAAAATTTTATCTCACATAATCTCTGAGTTATCAGTTTTTCCTGTTTATCTCGAAACCGTTTATGAAGGAGATGGCGGATTTAGAAACTATACGCCTCAACTGTCAACTCATGCAGGAGACTGTTGTTCTTTCGTTTGATCTACATTCTCAAGTCAGTGAACGCTTACTTGCTTTAAACACTGACTGTGGAATGTAGATCAAACAAAAGGACATTAGTCTTCTGCATGAAGTTACAGTTAATAGAAGAATAAACATGATTGAATATCACTGATATAGCAAACAGCAAGAACAACGAGTATTTACATACTTTTTTTTGTAAAGTGTGCATTTTAACTTTCCTCCCTTCTGCTGGTAGCGGCATGCTTCACCAGTGCTGCTGTGGGCGTGATAAGAGAGTGTCATCGGCGCCCGAAGAACATTTTCTAGGGGTCTTAAATCCATGGTTGCTATATTATGTTTGGTATTTTCTATTTCTATTAAGAAAATCTTAAGAAATTTAAGACATCTACATCCTGCCCTCTTCTTCGGGCACCCATGAACAGTGTTGCAACTAAAGTAAAAGAGTTGGAGAGCCTTGACTAGACTAACCATTCATCCTACTTTATTTTACTTCACAACAACGAATTTCCAGTTGAATTTAAGAAAAAAAACCTTGTAGAGTATGACGTTATCCCTTAATACTTTGACCCACTTCTGCTCAAAAACACAAAACGTGCTTTGTTGTGTGTTATGGTATAATAAAGGACTAACTATTCCCAAAATTTTAGATTTTATATCCAGGTACATTGGTGATATAGGACAGTGAAACAAGCCAAATTGTCATAATTCCCCAACTTTACGAGTTTTTTCAGGCCTTTGGGAGCAGATACAGGTCTGTAAAGTTCTGGCATTAACTTATGACCCCGGACTACATTCACACACAAATTCAGACTTCTACGTCAGTTGTTTCCTCTTTCCAAACATGTATTCAATCTCCAAAAATATTGCTACTGTAGGCCCTGATTTCGCCCCCTTCAAGTGGTATTAGACAACAATGTTAAGAAACCAAAGTTGTAGCTCTGCCCAAGTTGGACACATCTAGCAATTTTCAATTGAAAACAACGTAAATACTTAAACTTGAGAAAACGCAAAGTGGCGGCATCCGCTGTGTCGCCATGGAATGTTGTAACAAACATTTAATTGTGCTTTTGAAGTACCTTGATATAGCATAAACATTCAAGAAAAAAACTATATTTTGGGGAAGGATCCAGCGGCAATTTTTCTTTTTTTTTCTCGATCACTGCATGGATTGACCCTACTGGTATTATACAAGAAATATTTTAAGGTGATACAAAAACATCATTATTATGCATTCCAACAATATCCAATACTAAATACGGAAAAGAGCGATAAATAACATTTAAGATGCTGAGCATTTAGCAATTGTTAAATTTTCGTGTAATACTACTGATCTTTTAGAAGAAGGCCACGCAGGACAAAATTTATCTTTTCGTTCTAGGTACTGAGTGTAAGACGCATTTTACATGTTGCCTTAATCATACGTTAAAAATGTATTACGTCATTATCATTGATACTATGTACCATCTTTTTAGGAACTAATTGTAAAACGGGATATGTTAAATTTATTTTCTTTCAAGATTTTTCAATATTTATCCACTTTTGCAGAAAGAATTCTTAAATAAGGTGCTAAAGCGGAAGGAGGTTGAGAATTACAAATAGAAATACAAGTAAAGGGATATATTACACAAGATAAACTTTTATAGAGATCAGTTCGTACATGTGTAAAACAAAGAGCTGGTGAGGCACTACTCAAAAGTCAGTAACAAAAATGTTAATCATCTACTAACTAATAACAGGAAGAGACAGGTAAACGTAAACTCCTGCTATTCAAATTTCAGATCAATAGTAAGACCTACATTGAGTGAAGATAATCAAGGTTTTCACAAACGTTATAATTATGTTAAAAAATAGTAAATTCCTTAAAATGTATAGGCGTCTCTATTCAGATATCACCAGATTACCATGCGCTGTTGCAAGCTAATTACGTATACGTATAAAATTACATAGTAGTAAAGATGCTTCATGTTTAATGTCTGGTGTAAAATAACACATGTAATGTTAAACTTGATGCTATTACTCTATGTGTACGTCAAAAATGAATTTTTAAATTTAAGTAAAGAAATAAATAGTTAAATGAACATGATACGACCAAGTGTTTTCTCACAATATCTTGTATAATTCTTGAAATGTTAATTAACAGAACTTTGAGCCTATCTTCCCTGGTAACGATCCTAAAGATGTTGTTATTGACTTCGTCCCGAACGCAGCCTTTAACGGAAAAATCATAATTTAAGTTTGAATATTCAATTTGGCTACAAATGGGCTCAAAATATTTTCCTCATAATTCCCAAACTTCTGATTTTAAAAAATTATTTATACCTGCTAAGTATTCATCCAGCTTTAGATATCATACTATATCTACTACTGGAACGTTAGACAACTTTACATGGAAACTTACATATGATGCATTGTGAACGTAAATATATTCTTTTGCGTGAAACTTAGGAGAGCCTCACTTGCATACTATATACACAAATTCATTCCATTATTCAAATTGATAAATAGCGAAACATTATCTGATAAAAAATTTAAATTTTTCAGGTCAGTATGATAAGGATAAGTATGCACTCTTCCAACTTTCATGCTGACGAACATGATACTGAATTTGTTATAAAGAAACTACAAATCTCCATATTAGTTTTAGGCAAAGTTGTATATTCAAACCTGCTAATGAAATAAGTGAAACAAGTCATCCACTAATATATTCATACAATCAGTTAGCAGACGAGACACATGGTATTACTTGGTACGAAGATGTCTTAGATTGTTCAAGTCTATATGAGGGACTTAAAGGATATTACTATAGTGCTAACTCTATTTATAATCTTGCAAAACTTGCCAAAAGTTTCTGCAGTCAACTTTACAGCAGGATATATAAAATCTCGACCATTTAGAGTGGTCGAAGTATTCGTCCTTAGGATAAAATGTATCTACTGTAAGTATGCCCATTATAAGTACCTATTCGGAAAACATACATGTAGGACTGTTCAACTAGAATACTTAAAAGTTTATCTAAATGTTTTATTATTGTAATAAGAAGTTAAAAATAGTATTTATTGATGAAATACTGAAATTGTTAACAACAGGAAAGTGCAAGATGAATCTGCTTGATAAACTACCTGTGATAGTAAAACCAATGTATAGATTTATTAATTTCGGCACACGATCCTACCGGATTTCACTGGGTGTGTATTTATGTCGATAATAAAGGAAGTTATTACTTTGATACATTTGCATTATCGATTCCAAAATATTTTTAAATAAAATCAGTTAAATATAGTTTACAAATAGTGTAAGTTATGAAGCGAAAAGTCTATATTAAATGAATATTTTATATAATTTATTCTTTATAAAATCATTCCTAAAAAATTCAATGTTCTAAGCACGATTACTAAAAATGTTAAAGAAAAACAACAAGCTTGGATATACTCATGTATGAAAAATATAAGAAAGGAATCAAGTAGGCTAGCTTAGGAGAGCAGAATATAATTACAATTTCTAAAAATCTTGTTTCCATTGCATTTTAATTACAACTTTGAATTGTTACAATATTGAGAACGCAATACTTAATGCTATTGATCCTTCATACTTCCAGCGATAACACACTTGCTGGCATTACGAAACGCACATCGTGATTTTATCAGAATATTATTATTAGTATTAGGAAAAGAATATAAATTATTATATAAATTATAAATAAATATAAATATAATGAATATAAATTATTAGCTTGTATTGCATTCAGTGGTCTACATTCATTACTTTGCAAACTTACACCGTTATCTAATTAAAAATCTTTTTAAATCCAATTGGATTTAACAGAACATTTAGAATAATTATTGCATCTTGCTTATATATTAATAAACAAATTTAAGTGTAAAATTCCTTTCATTAAGGTAATTTAGGATATTCCCAACAGGTTAAGCATATTTTCATCTTCAGACAGATTCAATTCATCTGGATCAAAATGATTCCATACACTCCAATACTTTATACATTCATTCTCATAACCATACTACTTTGAACCGATAGATGCCGAGTTTAGAAGTTATACATCCAATCATATTCAGCCATTTACAATTTATTGCTGAAACCTTGTTTAATTTAGTTCTTATCAGCATAAGAATGAATTAGCTGACATACATCGGTGACAATGAAACAAAAACCCACGGCGTTTAATTTTAAGATTCCTTTTACAAACCCCATCACTTGCTTTTCCATAAAGGTTTTACAACACTAAAACTTCTTATTAATGAACTCATCTACTTAGAAAACCCTTTCTCGTAACGTTGTCTGTACATCAAATCCTCTAGCTGCAGTTGTTAGTGGCATTTCATTCCAAGAAGACTCAATGTCACTTCATATTTCTTAATGATCAACTGCATTGAGCAGTTTTACGTTGGTAATTACGTACCATTCTGCTCCAATTATAAATGTGAAACTCTGATATGTTCATATGAACCCTTTATCTTTGATATTAATATTACAAATTGCAAAATAACAGAAATGTCGAAGCTTCCAAATATGAACCATTATATAGTAACATTTCCTTATATAGAAAAATCGAACGACAAAAACTACCCACTATACTATAGCCATTAGAGCGCTTACTTACATATGAAACGTTATTTCTTCCTTTCTCTCTTATCAAGCAAGTTAATATTTAGCTTCGTGAAACCGAATGTTACATGACACTACCTTATAGATACGTATTTAGACAACTCGTCTTACTTAAACACGCCTATCTGATACTATATGAATAATAGAAATGATGAGCTACTCTTATAGCTTACAACACGCTTTTACCCCTGTGCGTCTACTAACTTCATTTGTCTCTCTCGAAAATGAAGTGGACAACAGACCTGCAGGCGTAGAACTGTCGGAATTCCACGAATGTCGGGACCACCCTAAATGACCTTATTCCAACTTAGTACATGTCAATTCATAATTAACCAACAAACCCGTTAAATTAGTTACGTTGTATGAATGATTTTACCAAACAATTCAAATTTTCTGTTCCATCTGATGCACTTCATCATTCACCAATGATAAACTTATTATCTCAAAATAAAAATCCTTAAATATAAAAATATTTTAATTAATACATGGTAAAATTTCACATGAACGATACATGAAAAACAGAATAATGACATCCGAAAATTCAACATTCCTTAGTAATTCACTGCCTTCACGTACAAAGTTTGTGATTGAGATTTCACCACGTTCTTGAAACAAGTTAAATACTTCTAGAAAAATGTTTCCATAAGATAAATGCTGCACTACATAAGCATTAATGTTTTCATGATTTACTTCAAAATACAGAATCTTTGAACACGAAATTTTAACAGCACAAAATGTTTAAAACCACAGTGTACTGGATATTTATGAACATTCGCTTAGTTCTTCTCAACACATTTAAGGTAGATTGAACTAATATCTACATGCAAAACCACGCTTACAAATCCAACATGATAATTTCTTCTAATTGCGTACGGTGTATATGAAAAATAAATCTTTTAAGTGTTCCTTCACTAATAATATGACTGTCAGCATAGATGCAGAAACTGCCAGTGTCAATGTCGAGACGATTTAATACTAACCATGCACGCGGACTAAGCGAATTATAGTCGAAGTAGTAACACATAAGTGATAACTTAAAGAAACCATGCTTGTTAAAAGCAACACAGAGTGAAATTTAGTTCGGTTTTTGTTTTTGTACTGTTTCTAAAATATGATACAAACGTTATTGTATACACGGCTCCAAAAGTTCATTACCACCTGCAATTTACCCTTTCCTCCAATAGCAGGCAACCCAAAACGCTCAGCGGTTGCATTTGTTGCGAATTCGAAAGGCATTGGACCAAACCTCAATTTTGTAACAAATATATCAGTGTGGCAAACTGTAAATAAGAGAATAGAACAAACTGTTAAGAATGACAATGTTTTTATCGTGACGGAGTTGGATGACATCAAAGGTTACAAAATGTTCTTACTTAAGCAGTTTAAACAAGACGAAGTGTAAGAAACACATATCACAGGGAGGCATTTCTCATTTTCCCCCAACAAAAAAGAATCTCATAAAAAAGAAGAAAAATACATAATGCAAAGGTTTAATATAAAAGCTCTACCCAACATTTTGAAAGTTGACACCGGAAATACAAGAACAACTGAAGCGAAGTGAATAAAATTGTAAACAGATATTGAAGACGTAAAATGAGGGAATACGGGTTTCGTATTTTAATGGAAAAAAGGGTGGTGTGGGGCACGGTCCCCTCCAAACCTTTGATCACGAAATATGAAAAGTGCGAGTAACACTATGTCAAATGTGTGTAAACGACATGAAGAATTGCAATGAAACTTTACATATGGACTATACACAAAAGATAAACGAATACGGGTTTTTACGTTCTGCGGCAAAACGATTTTAGGGGGCAAAAGAAACCACCACGAACTTTTGACGCCCGAAAGATAAGAAGAAACGAACCGAAGTGAATGAAAGTTTTGCACAGATATTGTAGATATAAAATGAGAGAAAACGGGTATCGTATTTTCCTGGAAAAGACAGTTAGGTGGGCACGGACCCCTCCAATTCTTTGACCAGGAAATATCAAAAGTGATAGTAACAGTATGTCAGATGTGTGTAAAGGACATGAAGAATTGCAAAGAATGTTTGTGTATGGACACTACTAAAAGAATAAAAGAATACGGGTTTTTATTTTCTGCGGAAAAACTGTTTTAGGGGGCAAGAGCTCCTACCCAAAATTTTGAAAGTTGACGCCCGAAAGGGAAAAAGAAGTGAACCGAAGTGAATGAAATCGTAAACAGATATTACAAACGTAAAATGAGGGTATACGGGTTTAGTATATGCCTGGCAAAAAGGATTGGGTGGAGCAAGGAACCCTCCAGACATTTGATCACGAAATATCAAAAGTCCTAGTAAGAGTATATCACATTTGTGTAAAGGACATGAAGAATTGCAACATAATTTTGTGTATGTACAATACACAAAAGATAAACGAATACGGGTTTTTACATTCTGCGGCAAAATGATTTTAGGGGGCAAAACTCTCACGCAAAATTTTGAAAGTTGATGCCCGAAAGGCAAGAAGAAGTGAACCGAAGTGAACGAAATCGTAAACAGATATTGCAAACGTAAAATGAGGATATGGGTTTCGTTTTTCCTGGGAAAAATGGTTGGGTGGGGCACGGATTTCTCCAAACTTTGATCACGAAATATGAAAAGTGCTAGTAACAGTATGTCAAATATGTGTAAATACATGAAGAATTGCAACATAACTTTGTGTATGTACAATACACAAAAGAGAAATATGTACAATACGGTATGCCGGGTCTGCGGCAAAACTATTTTAGGGCGCAAAAGCTCTCACGCAAAATTTTGAAAGTTGATGCCCGAGAGGCAAGAAGTGAACCAATGTGAATGAAACTGTAAACAAATATTGCAAACTTAAAATGATGATGATACGGGTTTCGTTTTTTTTTTTTTTTTTTTTTGCTGGAAGAAGGTTGGGTGGAGCATGGATCCACGAAACCTTTGATCACGTAATATGAAAAGTGCTAGTAACTGTATGTGTAAAGTGTGTGTGTGTGTGTGTGTGTGTAAAGGACATGAAGAATACCAACGAAACTTTGTGTGTGGACAATACGCAAATAATACATGAATTTCCGCCCTTCTGCATCCAAACGCCTCGGTGCACCTATTTTTTTATTCAGGGAAATACGAAACACGTATTCTTTCTACAATATTTGTACACAAATGCATTCACTTCGTGCTACTTGTTTTAGCCTTTTGGGCGTCAATTTTAAAAGTTTGGGTGCGAGCTTTTACCCCTAAACCGTTTTTTTTGCAGAAAATAAAAGCCTCATTAGTTTTTTTTAATATTGTCACTACACAAAATTTCGTTGCAATTCTTCATGTTCTTTAGGCACTTCTGGCATAGTGTTATTAGCACTTTTGATATTTCATGATCAAATTTTGGAGGGTTCCGTGCCTCACCGAACCGTTTTCTCCAGGAAAATACGAAACCCGTATTCCCTCATTTTACGTCTACAATATCTGTGTACAATTTCATTCACTTCGGTCACCTTGTTTTTGCCTTTTGGGCGGCAAGCTTCGAAATTATGGTTGGGGATTTTGACCCTAAAACTGTTTTTTCGCAGAAAATAAGAAACCCGTATTCGTTTATTTTTTCCTTGTTGTCTCTACACAAATTATTGTTCAAATTCTTTATGTCGTTTAGGCACTTCTGACATGCTGTTATTAGCAATTTTGATATTTCGTGATCAAAGATTTGGAGGGGTCCGTGCACCACCTAACCCCTTTTTAGGCAAATACTAAATCCGTATTTCTTCATTTTACGTTTTCAATATCTGTGCACAATTTCGTTCACTTCCGCCCACTTGCTTTTTTGTCTTTCGGGCGTCAACTTTCAAACTTTTGGGTGGGGGTTTGGCCCACTACAACAGTTTTACCGCAGAAAATAAAAATACATGTATACGTTTATTTTATGTGTAGTATTTACCTGCCAAATTTTATTAAAAATCGGAGAATTACACTTGGAAAATGTTACTTGTCAGTCATTGTAGATTTATTTTCCCTGTTTCTCCATCAATAAGAAACTGTCTGACAAGTAAATGGTCCAAATGGATGAATGGAGTTGCGGGATGAGACGTAGTGCGACTGATAGAGGATGTGAAAATATGTATATGTGCAAAGTTATAAGGGTTGAACATGATAAGAAACGGAGGAGGTCAAAATTGATGGGAGAATTACTATACTATGTTATTACATCAAATAAACTTTTGAATCGTGAAAATAGTGAAAGATGGAAAATGCAAACGGTAGTAGTTTCACATATTGACAAAAGAAGAATGAGCAGATTAGATCATGAACCTCCGGCGCCATCTTGAAATCCTCAATTTTGAAATTGAGGTAGTGATGTGATATATCACTTAGGGCCAGCATGTTCTCAAAGGTCAATTATGAACTTTAGTGATCGTTATCTGTATTTATTTGTTAGACTTAGGATAATCTTCATAGTTATTTACGACAATCTAGGAGACTGATACTAGTATATTGAAAGTTCGGACTATCACTACATGAAAAAAGGAATCTATAATTTTGTATGATTGCCGCTAGACAGGGGCATTCGTTTAGAAGTCATCCGTCT
This sequence comes from Thermobia domestica, assembly GCF_964235325.1. NCBI lineage: Eukaryota > Metazoa > Arthropoda > Insecta > Zygentoma > Lepismatidae > Thermobia > Thermobia domestica. Next base: position 82,848,649 of record NC_137471.1, on the reverse strand, counting down.
TCTTCTCTGAATTTCAGATTTTTGGGGCAGTAATGCAGATTTAGAGACCTTTTGCTTAGCAAAGTCCAACATTCAAAAATTGAAGTCCTTACACCAAATAAATATGGATTTTGATCAGCTATAATCCATTTCCATTGGCCATAACGAGCTATAGGCGTATATTGCTCTCTTGTATATTTTTTTTTAGCAAAGGATTTCAAAGGTTGCTCTACTTTCGAGTTTCGGGCCTGCTTAAAATTCAGGAAATTGGACCTAAGCAACTTCCCAGTTTTAATCCTCTGTATGTTCTTCGCATTTATTCGGTGTAAGGACCTCACTTATTTTGTTGGACTTTGCTTATCAAAACATTTCTAAAACTGTCTTACTGTCCCCAAAATCTGAATTGCATGGTGTGGGGGCGGTTGCCCTTCTATTCCACTTACGCTCCTACTAGCGGCTAGCATATGAAACTATCCCACGGCTTTTCGCATGGTTTTAGTAACATTTATTTGGGATTCTTGACTGCGAAGTATTACGCTTTTAAATAGAATTCATTTGCTTAGGAAAAATGAAATTTATTGAAAATCGATTTGGATCTATTGTGGTCTGAACTCACCAAATGTTACCTATCGTCAATAAATTCTTGACTCAGAAAAGCAACCAATTACATAGACTTGCAGGAAATATAAAGTTAGCACAACATGTAGTGTGCTTCAAGCATTACTTTTCGAAAACGTAGCCCTATTATTATAAAATAATTTTATTAGCATCAGTGTTATGAAATAGTAATCAAATTTTGCAACAAAAATCTCACCCGCCTCCACAAAACGCTAGCTTAGCCCCTAAAGGCATAACTACAAAACTTTCAGAAGCGGTAACTCGAAATGATTTTCTTTAGGGTTAAAATAACCGCACAACACATTTCTGGTAAAATTCTAGTCTCCATGTAACATGACACCATTTGTATTTGAAATTTCGAATACTAAGCAAAGATGTTCGCCATGATGCTTGATAGCACCATATGATGTGGAAGACCACTTCCAAGTTTCATCATTCTCTCTCAACCCGTTCTCAACGCACAAGGATGGTGAGGACTTCTGTTTTGCCATGTATATGAATAGATTGTGTGAAACATCTATAGTAGGTAAATTTTAAAATCTACCTTAAAAGCTTACTATACACAAGAAAATACTTATGAGTCACTGGCAATGAGTCACTGGCAATACTTATGAGTCACTGAATTACTAATCTATACTGAAATATTCTGTACCCAACACAGTGTAGTCTTAAAGAAAATAAAATAAATGAAAAGATCGGTTTCAAGAGCAAAAAAGTCTTAATAAATACGTGGTTACACGATTTTGAAATATGTTTAAAATCATGTTTTAAATGTTCAAAATGTTTATAATATGTATTTTTCGTGTGTGTTAAAAATATCTTTAAAACATTTTAAACACCTTTTTCATGTTTTAAACACGTGTTTTGTTCTTTTTTTTAAACAAAAAGCTGTATTTTTTCCAACCCTGCTAACTTCTGACCAAGTTGGAAACTTAAAATGCGTTTTTGCCAATATTTACTTAAAAGACTGTCGTTACTTTCAATTGACATTTGGATTAGCATTTTCTTAGTTACCTAGTTGCTGTGATTTTGATTTTTTTTATGAACTTGGCAATTGGCACAGTTGAATGTTTATATAATTAGTCTAGTTTTAAGTAGGTGGGAATTTGTCGCCAGACACAAAATTTCCTCATGCTACGGCCTCGCGCCTCATAAACATACTAAGATACCAAACTTCCTAGCTTTTATTCCGATTTCAATTACGGTACCTAAAATATGAGATTTTATACATCCAAAAAGCCTATTTAAATTCACACATTCTTTTGCCTCTTTAAAGCTGCTAAAAATGGAAAATATTCACTTTTGGAAATTTTCTATATAGTTCCAGTGGGCTACCAACTTTGTCAAATTTAATCGTTGTAGTTCTACTTGAAGTGCCTAATCATTTTTGGGTGTAGAAAATGTTCCATAAATACCTTGGGGTACTTTAAATTGAAATAACATGGAATGATTTTCAGTTCCCCATAAAACACAACTAAAGTTTTAAACTGTTATTTTATTTATTTATTGTAATTTTTATAGACTACCCTATCCACACCCTACAATACCAAATTTTAATTATTTTTTAAGTTACAATTTTTGGCCCCTGTGGCTTAGTTGCTAACGCTCGCGCAGAAGGCAAGAGCTGTGCCGGGTTCGATTCCCAGTATTACCACTAGGTCGAAAAGGTGTACAGTTGTTTTTTCCAACCAGCCGTCCCGAGTGAGACTTTTTCCTTGGTTTTCCTCATTCACACCAGACAAATGCCGGGATAGTACCTCACATATAGGCTCCACGCCGCTTCCTTCCCCTCCTCATTCCTTTCTTATCTTTCTTTCCCCGGATTCTATGCTCGCCAAGAGACGTCATTCGTCAAACGTGATGGGCTTAAGGCTGTTGATGGCACTAACGCCATAAAATTATATAAATATCTTAACTATATATAAAACTACTGAGCTGACATAAATTATTGAGCATTTCTTGTAGGACTACAATGATTAAATTTGGCATGATTGTAACTTTCCGGAACTAACCCACGGGAAAATTACCAAAAGTGAGTATTCTTAATTTTTAGGGGGTCTAAAGAGGAGGTGAAGAATTTTCCTATGCTATTTAAATGGATCTTTTTTTTTACCTATAAACTCATGTTCTAGTTACTTAGAATTGGAATTCTTGAAATTCGGTATGCTTGTACGTTTTCGTTAGTGTTACCTAAGTGAATCATCAGAAATAAAAATTCCAATCGTAGAGTGGTTTTATGGGGAACTGATAACTCTTTCCCGTGTTATGTATATGGAACGTTTTCTACACCACAGAATGTTTAGGTACTTCCAGCAGGATTAGAATGATGGAATTTGGCATGTTTATAGCCTTCCAAGACTAACCGACAGGAAAATTACCAAAGGTGAATATTTTTTAAAATTTTTTAAGGGTCTAAAGGGGGATGAAGAAATTCCCATGCTATTTAAATGGGCGTTTTCCTAGGACACAAAATCTTATCTTTTACATAGTTGAAATAGGAAAAGAAAGAAGAGTATTGTGGATTCAAGAGGTGCGAGGCCGTAGGCCGAGCAAAGAGTGAAAGACAGCGAAGCGCCCGAATGAGCAGATTCAGGAAATATTAAGAGCAAGTGCATGAACTTCACTGATGATGCAAAGGCTGATAGATAGGAAATGCAAGGCCATAGGCCTAGTAGATTTCGGGGTCTGGGGGTGGAGCCCCGAAGTAGCCAAAGGGTAGTATAATATATAAAACTATATGTACTGAAAGAAAATAACACATACTTCTGGTTAACATGGAAACTTCAAATTTGGCATGTTTGTTCATTTTCGGAAAGGCCGACCAAAAAAAGTGCCAAAAGTGAACATTTTTATTTTTTATGAGGTGTAATGGGAAAAGGAAAATTTTCTACTTGTTATTCTTATGGATGCTTTTTGGACATAAAATCTTACGTTTTCGATACCTAGAATTGGAATTAAAAGTTCAAGGTCTGTATCCTTGTACGTTTCCGATAGCATCACAGGTGTAAATCACAAAAAATTAAAAATTAAAAATTTATTCATGTTTTATGGATAACTGAAAACTCGTTCCAATGTTATTTAAATGGGACATGATTTGGCCCCCAAAATTATTGGGCACTTCGGGTTAGGTCCCAGTGGTCAATTTTGACATGACTGTAGCTGTCTGACTAACCCACAGGAAAAATCCGAAAAGTGAATATTTTCAGTCTTTAGGAAGTCTAATGGGGATGAGACAAAACTCCATGTTATTAAAATGGACGTTTCCTTGAGTCATAAAATATCATGATTGAAATGGGAATAGGAATTAATAACTAGGTATGGTTGTAGACTCATGAGGTGAGAGGTCGTAGACCGAGCTAAAATTGATCCCCCGTCCCTGTGCTCCTTTGTTTCCAGGTCCTTTCGGCTGAACTTGGGCTTCGCTGAAACGATAGTGTTACTAAGTGTTCCAGCTACCTCAAATACTGTTAATTCGAGTGGTAGAGCGTTCACCTCTGGTGTTTGGGTCCCGGGTTCAAACCCTGCTCCCACGAAGTGAACTTTGTGGTCTACAAACACCGTGTCTGTGAGTTTTTTCGGGGTTCTCCCTTTTCCTCATACTTTCTTCATTCCACCATTTCATTCATCTCTCATCATCACCGTCACCTTTATCCTAACCGGCATAACCGTGGGACGTAAAACTAAAAAATTTCATTTCATTTTCACTAATAATTCAACACTAATATATAGAGGGTGTTTCAAAACAACGCCGCCAATGTTTGGGAGGTGATTCCTGACACCAAGATAAGACAAAAACTATAGACCAACTTGGGTGCGCAAATGCTTCTTCTCGGAATTCACAAACAACCCAACCGCCGAGCTTTTTGGGTTGCCTGCTATTGCAGGAAAAGGAGAATTGCAGGTGGTAATGCACTTTTGGAGTCATGTATACATGCATACGAACGGAAGCGAGTATATTGCCAAAGCAGTACATTCTAGGATTGGGGAGTCCACAGGTGATACAACGTCACCTTCTTCCTCTTTTTCCCAGTCAGTGATATACAATAATATTATATCACAATAATTCGATACTTTCTTGTCGTCCAAACATTCATATATTTCTTCTCTTTCCGGAGATAAAGCGGCTAAATTTGGTGATGATTCATTCCTCTCCAACTCTGAACGATCAAATGAAGTATCCAGTGAGCCCAGGTAATCAAACAGTTTTATTTTCCTAGCTGCCTTCTCTTCAACAGTAAAATTTTACTAAATTGTTCGCTCTACATTGTTAACTGATCTATACTAAATGTTTTCAAGCCCTGTACCTAAATAAGTGTTAAAGTGGTGTAATTGTACAGCCGGGTCTTGTGTTTGGGTCTGCGTCTGCTGTACTAATCACCTGCTGTTACCACCTGCATTTTCTTGCTTATCGTGTACCCCACGCTGCAAATCCAGCCGCCTCACAGCTCTCTTTCGGACGCGAAAAAAACTTGAAACATGATACTCTATTCTACCTTTAACACAATGCATCTATACAAAGTCTGGTAATTACAGTCTTACAACGAGAGAGCTTGGAGTCAAACGCTATTTTCATGTCTGTTTCAAATTGATTTTTCTCATTCCCTCCTTTGCACTAGTATATCGTTTTGTATAGTTTTGAGTTAAAGATTATGTTGAAGCCGACTAAATAATCGAATATGTAGCAATACATAAAATAAAAATAAATTGTACAATCCGCGGCAAAAAACCTGCAACATGAGGATGTAAGTTTATTGTGAAACTACGCCTAACAGCATAGGGAATGAACATAACGTCTAAGTGGAACGAATCACGCCAGGATAAACCTCGGCCTCCTCCCGTGCATACTTATTTTGGAGCAAAAGACTTCGTCAATTCACAATAAACTTATATGCCCATGTTGCAGGTTTTTTTACCGCGGATTGTACAATACAGAATTAATTAAATATTTTATACATACATATTCAAAC